>NW_023416308.1:11710000-12037981 GCF_014176215.1 Rousettus aegyptiacus
TCAAGAAATATTTGTTGCCTGCATGAGTTCACTGGGATTTTCACAGACTTGCTGTGTGACCTTGGACAGCTTACTTCACCTCTCTGGGCCTCCGTCAGTTGTCAGTTGGATATAGTGACTTTTCAGTTTGGATAGTCCTAGGGCTCTATCCCTTCATCCTAGCTCATAAGATTTTTTTTTTTCCAGAACATTTACTAAAAGGAGAGCTGGCCCAGTCCTAGCTCGATAGTTTTCTCTCAGACTAGACTTCTCTGTGCAGTGTTCTAAGCCTGTGCGCAGACATGTGCCAGCATTCCTGTATCTGTGTCAGGGGCTTTGAGCAGATACATTTGATGAACGAGCTTCTACATGTGTTTGGGAACCTGGATGAGATGGGACATTCAGCAAAACATCAGCACCAGTACTATTTCTGTCTTCCTGCCGCTTTTTGTTTTCAATGGAGCAAAGAGGAGAAATTTCCAAGGGCACGGCGGACCCTCCTCTAACTAACGGAAACATCCACTGCTCTGGAGATGCAAAGAAGAGCTTGTTGGCTGCAAATCCTCATACCTGTAACAGGCTGTTTCCACTTCCTCAGGAGCCAGCTGTGAGAAACCCACAGCAGAGCTGCCCACCTTCCAATGAGGGAACCCCGCGGGAGAACTGCAGGCTTCCGTGGGGATGCCAGGTCCATTTTTAGATCTCATCTGTTCTTAATGGGAAATGGGTCCAAACTTGTCTAGGTTTTACAGCAATCCCTGGCATGTCTTCCTCCCTCATCTCCTTCAGGTCTTTGCTCAAATGCCAACTTCTCAGTGAGGCCTTCCCTGACCATTCTACTTAAACTTGCACCCATCCAATACCCTCCTTATTTATTCCCTTTCTCTGCTTCGTTTTTCTCCATGACACATGCCATCATCTAACATACATAATAACAACATATATTATTAATGGGCTTTGGAGTTTATTAGTATATTCACACACTGTATCATTTAATTACACGATCTCTTCTGTTTGAGTACACCCTGGGCTTACCTAGCACAGTACCTAGCATCGGGTAGGCACTGCTACATTTTTGTTAGAAGAGTTAATTTTCATTTAAGTAATGGGCAGCAGGCAATATTGCATTTTACAGACGATTAAACTGAGGCCTGGTGGTGACATGACTTACCCAAAGTCACACAGCCAGGACATGAACCTAGGCAGGCAGCTGGCTTGGAGTTACTGGGGAAGGCTAGCATGAAAGATGAGCAAGGAACTAAGAGAGCTTGGGCATTTGGGAGCCAGAAAAACTTGGGTTCAAATCCCAGGACTGTCATTACCTTTGCCTTTGGACAAGTCCTGAAAACCATCGGAGCCTCAATTTCCCCATCTGTAAAATGGACACAATCCCTACTACACAAAGCCGTTGGGAGTAGTCAGTGAGAGAATTCAATCCAGTGTCTGCCACTGGCTGACGCTCAGTACATCCCAAACTCACCCTGACTTCGCCAGTGACTTCCTGAATCCTTCTCCCAACCTGCGCACCTCCTTATGCCCTCAGGTGGCCCAGTGTGAAATAAGCAGCCAGCCAGCCTCAGTATCCAAGCTACCCTGGGGAGATCACGTGAGGAATAATCCTCCCACGCAGGCGCAGCCTCCTCAAGTCACGTGGTCCGATGCCACATAAGCCAGAAGGTACGAGGCCAGAGGGATATTCCGTGCACTTTGTGACCCTTGGCACCCTTACGTTGTCACTTAGGTTGGAGCTCGAGTTCTGGAGCGCCTGACTATACACTTGAGGTGGAGGGAGAATGTGAAAATCTTCTAGAATCTCAAATAAGGTTTGTTTGGCCTTTCCATTTCTGAAGGAAGCTTGCTTGGCTCTTGGAACTGAAGGAAATCAGACCAAGGAAATGGTAGAAATAACCATCAAGCAGAGCATCCCCGCCCCCCCCCCCCGGGCGACCCTTCCTCATTTGTTCAGGCAGGCAACAAATTAGCATGCAGCCCTCGTCTGGTGTTGGACACTAGCGATACAGGGACACAGGCCCAGCTGGAGAAACAGACATTGCCTGGGAAAGTGTAAACTCAGTGGAAACCGAAGGAATGAATTTGAGTTAGTTTGGAGAGGAGGAGAGAGGAAGAGGGTGCAGACAGATCTGGAGCGGTGGGTGCAAAGTGGGAAGAAGCCTGGATGGTTGAGAGAACTGAGGCGGGAACGGCTGGCCGTGTGAAGAATTTTGGACTTGATCCTCAGAGCAGTGGGAGGCCATTGAAGCTGGGGAATAATGTGATCTTTATAATCCTGCAATGAATAATATTTTGCCTTGCTTTCTCATGTAGGAAAAAAAAAAAAAGACTTTGAATTCCACACCTGCCATACCAAATTTTTGGTTTTTATTTTTCATAAGTAGAAAATAAGGGAATGATAGAATATGTATTTACCTCCAGGATTAAATGTGCTAACAGATGCAAATTGCCTAGCATTCTATATGTGATCTATAAATGGTAGTTAACTTATCTTTCCTCTAAATTCCGTTCCATAATTTCTGCTATTCCAGGAGCACGGAAGGAGACCATCTTCCCTGCAGACTAAAGATAAATTTCATTTGAAGTGTGTTGGATGGATGAAAAATCTGAATTGATCCAAAAGATCAAATGGTGATTCTTTTACAAAATTATTATTCAGACAGTAAGCTCCCTATGATCATACAACATATTATTTGAGTTATGGACATATAATTTGTATTCAATTTTTTCGGAGCACATTTACTGCATAAAATAAGGCCAAGGTCCACAAAGCCAGAGCCCATATCTATTTTGTTACTCACTGTAAGATCACTACCTTTCTGGCCCCATAGTAGGCTTTTGAACATTTGTGGGATTGATTTAAACACTGGAATATGTTTTTCTGCTAAATCTCAAGTCAGGGGCATCAGTTCTGCAATTCTCTCTTTGTTAATGTGAATTTTGATGGCATGGAAAGGCTTGTTCTCTGAATTATATTTAGCTCATACAAACTCTACTGCACAATTATGTTGTAAAGAGGAATTAGGTTTTATCTTTAAGTTGTTATTATAGCCTTGGGAAAAGGTGAACATTAAAAATAACTATCAAGTAGTAGCATATCGTATTATTAATTTTGCTTTAAAAAAAAAACAAAACAGTGGTGTGGGGCTGAGAACAGACTGACACATGTGGTAGGTGTATCCGTCAGGGTCTGTTTAAGAAACGGATGGCACACGCAAGTTGGATCGTCAGTGGAGGGTTTAATAAAGGGACCATTTATAAAGGTTTGGGAAACCGTAGGGACAGTGCAGGGCTCAGGCGGCTGGTAATAGCTAGGATCTTCATTACTTCTAGATCCGAAAGTTGAAATTGGGAAGAAATTCCAGAGCCCAGAAAGAAAGTTGTGTGTGTGGAGAGGGCCGCCTAGAGAAGGAGCAGTGACCTTTAATCAAAAGATAAAACCAACCTGAGGTGATCTGGCAAGGAGGGAACGTGAGGAATAAAATACTTCAATGTCCTCCGGTTCCTGCTGCTTCCTCCCATTGGCTGTACCCAAATGGCAGCTAGAGGACAAAGGAGCCAGTGATGTAATCCAGACAGGTGAGCACCTTAGGGCAAAGGGCAGAATGGATGGAAACAAGGATCTGGAGGGGCAAATGGAAAATACCTGGTAGTGTAGACTTCATTTCTGTGTTGAATGAAGATTTCACATTTAAATCTTGGTATCTTAGACAATGAAACCTTCGGTAATGGTACTATGGTAGCAGATGCAGAGTTACCATTGGTTCACTCTTCACAGCTAGTGAACACACTATAAAAAGTATTGCGCTGGGCATTCTGCGAGAAGCCCAGCAATGGCAAAAGAATCCCAGGAATGCAATGAATCTCCTTCCCGATGCATGTATTTTTAAGAACACATCCCTGCTCTATCAAAGCACCCGTTTAGAGCTCTAAATAGTAAATATGACCCTAATGGTCTCAAAATTAGATGCTGCTTCCCCAGAAGCAAGAGAGTTTAATTCACGCAAAGCACCCAGGTTCTCAGTCTTGTTCGTAGCTGGCAACTGGCAGTTGTGTTCCTTGCCATACTGGTACCTTTTAGGTAGTAGCTGAATAGTCATTTTTCAGGCAAGGGGATCAGAACAGGATTTATCAGTGCAACTGTGGAAATTGGACTTGCTCTTATGAATGGAGTCGATTGCGGTCTCCCATTTTCTGAATCTGTGAATCATTCCCCTCTTTAATGAGGTCCGTTTGGAAGAGGAGGGAACGGGTCGCCTTTAGTGACATGACTCTGACAAGCAAATCAATTCGTTCCATTTGTTTCCTCTTTGAAAACAGCAATCCTCGAGCATTACATAATCTAATCTTCATGCCTCGCTGGTTTGTTCTGTCCTCCTGAGGAATTGGCAGATGGTGCCAATGCGGAGACCTGCATACACGCCTCGCAAGCCTCATGGTAACAAGAGAGTCGCTCACAGTGTCTGTCTCTTTGCTGTGGGGTCCCTTGCTGGCATTTGTTTCCCTGCATTGGTTTGCTCTTTAGCATTTCTCAGGCATCACTGGCTTCTTGCCTTGGGCTCTCATTCCAAGATTAATTGGAAATGCTGAAAGCAGATAAAAAACAGAAAGTGAAGTTGAAAGGGCATAGAATTTGCCATATCTTTTCTAAAAGCCCTTTTCCATTAAAGCCTAAGTGTCTTTGAGATGTTAGCTCCAGACCTTTGACTGCCTCATCCAGCCTGATCCCCTTGGACATCTGGGGACAGGGCTGGCTTTGCCAAAGCTGGGAGGGTAGAGGTCTGCTTGATAAGGTCTCTGCATTGCTCTCTCTCACAGTGAGTCATATACCTGCACATACCTGATTGTTCCCCAGATAAGGCAGTTGCCTGGAATCCACCTTCAGGTCAGTGATGTCACCCTTGCTAAAGGAAAATGATCTCAGAACTCTGTAAGGTGAGGAGACTCCCAGCAAGGCTCCGTCAGCCAGAACCACAATATTTAGATGTCCGGGAAAAGACATTGCCTAAACGTCTCATCCGAAAACTCAGACATGGCCGCGTTCAAGGAAGCAGAGGCTTCTTGGACATCCCGTGGTGGGCTTACTCCTACTTACACTTAGGACCCAAAATCAGCTGACATGCTTTGGGATTGCCTTTCAGTTGTTAAAATATTACCACATTGGTTGGTAGATAGTTACATCTTTGAGCTCCCAAGTGCCTCCCACCAGTCTGCTAATACTCAAGTCTGTTCAGAGGGTCTTATTTTCAGTAATTTCACAAATGGTTGTACCTTTCCATGCAGCAACATGAGCTTCATTTGCCGAACCCATTTTGTTTCCAATCGTGTGATACCGGGAGATCTGCTTGGTAGAGGGCCAGCCACAATGCCAAGTGCCACAGATGTAACCGTCCTGCTCACAGGCTGCCCTGTTGGCTGACTCTGACTCTGGGTGGAACCCTCAGGCAATTAAAACATAGAACATTCCCATCTGTGGCAAAGACATGCCTGGTCCTTAAAGGTCACATATACCTTTGTGCTGGCTGGTCACTCAGCATCCATATTGTATGTAGATACATACAATAGAAATGATCTGTCTGAAAGGAGAAAATCAAACCAAACCATGACTTCTTTCAATTCCATTTACCCACACTGAGTCTAAGCAGAAGGGATTAATTTCTATAAAAACAATATTGTCTCGCTTCTTTTAATTTATTACTCATTCACTAAAGATTAGGTTAGCATCTACTGTGCTGTAACGTGTCAGTCACCGTGCAAGGTACTGGATATCCAGTAGTGAATAAAACAAACCCTATCTCCGCTTTCATGGAACATACAGTCTAGTGGGGAGAGAGATAAGGAGGCCACTGTGGTTGGAGCGTCATTAGGTCATCTGAACATGGGTTGCATTTCAGCTAATGGAAACTGCATATATGTAATGGTGACTTCCGGTGCGTGGTATACTGAAGGTATGAGTCTACACTGCTGGAGTTCAGGGGTGTGGCATCTGTATTAAAGAAGTAACACCTGGGGTGGGTGGTTATACCCAGTCAAGATCTTAGAAAGTCTGGGAACTGCTCTGGATTAGGGAGAAGGAGGAATATTCTGGAGGAGATTAATGGTGATGATATGTTCTACTACTTGGAGGTCAGATATGCTGTTCTTAAAAGATGGTAACTTCTGACCATCAGTCATCTGTAGGGGATGGAATTCCTTTCATCTGTGTTTTTTCTCTCCTTTACCCTTGAAACCAAGAAACAAAAACAACTTGCTAGCTTGGATGAAGGGTACACACGGATAGCTAATGGCCTACATAGGAATCAGCTTCTGACAACTTCTAACACTGTCAAAGCTTTTTACCAAGTTCAGTCTCCACTAGTTTGAAAATCATAATTCATGTCCCTAAGACAGTCCAGTAGTAGCTGGTTCTACATGTCATTATTATTTTTGCTTTATCTGTCCTGCTTGCTTGATTTTTCTTTTTATCAAGTTATAATTTATACATAGTGAGATGTACAGTCTTCAGTGTAAAGTTCAGTTTTGACACATGTATATATTCTTGTAATCCACATCCCTTTTCATTTTATTTTTAAAATCTTGGAATCCTCTTAAGTGATGAACATTTGGGTCCAAAGGCAGATTTCTGGAAAGGAATCCCCTATTCAGTTCACTGACTGCTCCCTCCCCCCTCAATTTTTTTTTCATCCAATCCTTTCCTGAGTTCTGCAATCACAGAGGACTTAAAGCCATAAGAACATTTTGTAATCCCAGCTTTCTGAAACCTAACAGAGAGATTTTGTCATCTGAAAACAAGGGAGAGATTAAGAGGAGGATTTGATTCTGACAACAGCAGAAAGGAACAAGCTAGACAAGAAGCATCATGGAAAATTAATTCAGGCACCACCGTGCAAATGCTCCATAACCTTTTTCAAGACTCTGAACCTGACATACAGCCTGGTCAGTGATGATCAGTTTTTAAAGGTGTTTATTATAGGAGGAACATGGCATTATTAACTTGAGATCAGTTAAATGAGAGATCCATATACATTTTAAGAATTTTGTCCTTAACCCTGCCTTACTCCTTCTGAATAGAGTGTCTTAAAAATAAGGCATAAAGATGGCAAAACACTCTGTTCTCTCTAGACCAATGTCATGGTTCCAGGCCCACGTTCTCTAACTGCCCTTGGGTGCCAGGATGTCTTTCTAGCACTCCAAAACAGCTCTTCTTTTGCCTAACTTTCACCAAAGGTTATACAGTCAAATAATATAACAACATGTAATTATTTAATAATTACAATTTATATAACACTTAAAGCAAGTGAGAGGCTTCCTGTGAAAACGCTTTCAAACCTAGAAAGGTGTGTGTGTGTGTGTGTGTGTGTGTGTGTGTATGTATATATATATACACATACACACACACACACAACGCAAAAGAATTATTTAAAAATTGTTTCTGTGTGGCAAGATATTTACACTAACTATATTCCCATTGTATCTCACAGAGAGGCAAGCCATTCTCATTTTCCACATCTAAGACTTTCTATGTCTTAATGATAGTATTTCTGAAATATTTCCTGAATCTGACCCAGCCTCTACATTTAGTCCTTATTACCTCCCCAGCAGACTTAAAATCCATAAAGAAAGGCTTGATGTTAATTTATTTACTGCTCCATTCCCAATGCCTTGCATATGGTGGGTACTCAATCATTTTTGTTAAACGAATAAACCTAATTTTCTTATTGCTGTTGCCTTTAGTGTCCTAGTCTACCCCACAATGAATCAGCATTACCTTAAAAAACACAGTTCTGCTTATGCCCCGTACACACTCATAACAGCTTCAAGGACTCTCTATCATTCACAGGATAAAAAACAAACTCCTGAATGTCACGTTCAAGATCCTTCACAGTCTGGTTTCAACCACTTTTCCAGCCCCTATTGCTCCACCCCTCTCCGCCTGCAAACCACTAGATGATTCCCAAACACACTATGCAGGTTCACACTTTCAAGTCTTCACTTTAAACTATCCTCTCTGTCTGGAATGACCTTCCTAATTCATCTGGTGTAGTTTTACTTCTCCAAAATGCAGCTCGGATGTCATCTTTTTAAGCCTTCTCCAATTCCCCTAAAGGTTCTGCTTTGGTGCTCCCATATAACCTAGCTTGTCATTCCCCTTATCTTCTAGTAGGTTTTATCCTTTTTTTCCCCCCAAATTCCTTGAGAGCAGGGACAGAAGCTTACCATAATTCTTTAAACGTCTCCCGAATCCGATCAGTACTTACCACTTCCCCCTCTGTCACTCTAAGCCATCACTCCTCTCACCTGTTCCATGTGACAGCACCTGACTGGCTCCACGTTGCCACACTGCCATCCAACAGCGGACTTGCTGCAAAGCAGCCAGTGATCCTTTAACAATGTAAACAACCATATGCCACTCCTCTACCACAAACCGCTAGTGGCTTCCCTTCCCACTTAGGAAAAAAAACAAAGCCCTTAGCTCTCTGGCCTCAGCCTTCCTCTCCAATTTCATTTCTCCAACCCTTCCTCTTGCTCATTCCAGCCTCACTTGTCTCTGCTTCTTGAATATGCCAAGATGTTCCCTTCTCAGGACTTCTGAACTGTCTACTCTCTGCCAGGAATGCTTTTCCTCTGGGTATATGCTCCCTTCCTTCGTTGTGGTCTCTGCTCAAATGTCCCCTCCTCAGAGAGGCCCTCCGTGATCACTCTCTAAAATAGCTCTCTCCATTAAGCCCTCCTCTCTCACCACTTTATTTCTCGTCACAGCACTAAATGCCACCAGTGTGTCCCCATTAATTTTCCATGCATTTATATAGCTGTTTATTCGTCGCTGAGGACAGAGATTGCTCTGTTCACCACCATGTCCCTGGTACCTAGGACAATGCCTGGCAAATAACAGGCACTCAAATATTTATTTGTTCAATGAATGAATAAATCTTTGTATCCCAGGCACCTAACACAGTGCCTAGTTCTAGAAGTATTTTTTAAATGAATAACCAAATTAACACATTTTACAAATGGAATCTTGACACATATCCAGGATTATCCAG
The DNA here is from genome assembly GCF_014176215.1 of Rousettus aegyptiacus. Lineage (NCBI taxonomy): Eukaryota > Metazoa > Chordata > Mammalia > Chiroptera > Pteropodidae > Rousettus > Rousettus aegyptiacus. The sequence goes on from NW_023416308.1 coordinate 11,719,036, forward strand.
GATCTGCGTGCAAGTGTTTTATCCATTCACTTCATGAACATAATCTGGATTTATTTTGTTTACTCTGTTATTATAGGTGATGTAACCAGGTTCTTAACTTTTTCAGACACTAGTTACTGACAGAGGTCTTGCCCAAGAATATTGAGGGAACTTCAGATGATAACCGTGAGTAGCATAGCAGGGCTTTGGAGTACCCTTCAGCCCATTGCCTCTCATCAGCTCCTGCGGGATTCTGATAAGGGACATCATCTTCTGTGATTTACGCAGAATGTACATTTGTTGTTAATCCTGCCCAACACTGACTAGTTTGAGGGCTGGAACGGGTAAGATACTGATTGACCCCAAACTCTGCGTGGGTGGGCCCTTTGTACCCTTCATATCCGAGTGGATGTTGTGATGAAGCTTCAGGGTGGTGGCATGCCAGCCTGCCTCAATATTTGTGCTTAGGAAACCTGAGTAGCTTTGATATGGCCATTCAGTGCTTTATAGTAGGTGAGCTGGGGAAGTTTGCCACGCTTCCTTTGTTCACTTTGGCGTCTGGGCAGGGTATACAAAACAAGCAAACGATGCAGAGGAGGGCGAACACTTGCATGAAGCAATTTGGCAATCTTTCCACCTGTCCTCCTATTGAGGTTAAGTGGCGATCAGACTTGCCTTATTTTCATGCACGGGTGGCATCAGGGCCAGAGACTGAAACAGGGAGAACCTGGGGAGTTCACACCCCACCGACCTTCAAATCTCAAGTACCCTATTACTAAAGGAGTGGTAGATGGGGCCTCATAAGGCTCAGAGGGAAGGGAACCAGCTTAACTGCACGTGTGTCCTGTTCCAAGCATTGCAGAGGGCCTTTCATGCGCATGGTATCAGCAGATGTTACCAAGAAGTTAGTTATGATTATTATCTGCATTTTACAAACGAGGTAACCAAGGTTCAGACAGGTTGATGACACTCGCCAAGTGACCCAGATGTTAAGTGGCAGAGCTGGGATTTGAGATTCAAAACAGGCCTGTGTGACTTCCTGGCTGCCTGCCAAGTGCAAAATTTTCTCTTACCATCTAGAAGGGCATGAAGGTGAGGGAAGACAAAAAAAGCTGGAGGGGCAGCAAATGGGTCCTACCTGAGACTTGATCATCACCAGGCCCTGCAAAATCCAGATTATACAGATGCCACCTGGCTTCTCTTTTGTTCTGAGGACTGAAAATTCTGTGGCTGATTTACCAGGGTCATTCTGGTCCTACTCCATGGTCTTGGGACTGGATGAAGCGCCCACAGAGTGGAGCCTGTCCTTCGCGCAGTGTCCTTTCATGCCTCCTGCAGAATGTTTGTGAGTAGTGGTGTCATAGAGTTTCTTCATCCTCTCTTGGGTCTCTCTCTAGTGTACTGCACCTTTCTCGTCCTCAGTTCCAAAGTTGTACCCCATGGGGAGTGCACCCCGCCTGTATTCTGGAGGTTCCAGATCCCTGTAAGAGCCTCTAGGCGTGTGAAGGGTCAGTGCCGGCGATACTAAGGGGCTGGGCATCTTTGGGGCCCTTCGCCAAACCCCTTCTCTTGCGCTCCAGGCTCCGCGCCGCAGCGCCCCCTCCGCCGCCAGGGGCCGCCGGAAGCGGGGCTCCTCGAGCGCGGGGCGGGGAAAGGGGCGGGGCGCGGCAGTACCTGGGCCGCCCGGGAGCCGGGGGTGGGCTCTCCGGGGACAGTCGGCGGCCCCTCCAGATCTGCATCGCCAGCCGCCGGGGAACTCAGGGCTCCGGGCGTAGAGGCTGCGTTGTCACATGGGCGGCGGCGACGGGGCCGCATTTAAGCGGCCGGGGTACGGCGCCCGCCTCCAGCGCATCCTTGGGCTTGGCTCCCGCAGGGCGCCCCGCTCTCTGCCCGCCGGGGGCTCCGCGCCGCGCCGCACCGCGCCGCCCCTGCCGGGCCATGCGAGCGCGGGCCCCACCGCGATGAGCTCGCACATCGCCAAAAGCGAGTCCAAGACGTCGCTGCTGAAGGCGGCGGCGACAAGCGGGGGCAGCCGGGTTCCCCGCCACGGCCCTACCCGGGAGCCAAGGCTGCCTAGTCGCCGTCCGCCCGGCACCTGCCCGGGCACGCCGCCGCCGTCCGGGGACCCCAGTTCGCGGAGGCCCCTGTGCCGGCCGGCGCCGCGAGAGGAGGGCGCGCGGGGGAGCCGGCGCGGGCTCCCCCAGGCGCACTGCAGGCCCCGGGAGGCGTTGCCGACCCCGGCGTCCCGACCTTCGCCCCCGTCGCCGCTGCCGCCGGCCCGAGGGCGGGACGGGGAGGAACGGGGGCTGTCCCCGGCACTTGGCCTCCGGGGCTCCCTGCGAGCCCCGGGTCGCGGGGTCTCTGCTCCAGCCGCCGCGTCCGAGGCAGACCCGTTCCTCCACCGGCTGCGCCCCATGCTCAGCTCCGCCTTCGGCCAGGTAAGGGCCGCGCCTCCCGTCCGTGCTTGCTGGAGAGGCGCTCGGGACCCTGCCGCGGCTGAACACCCACAGCCGTCCTCCTGCTGCCTGCAGACCCCGGGGTCACGCTCCCCCTGGTCCTCCTGCAGCTCTGCTCCCTAGCCCGCGCTCCTCCCCCGTGCCTGATTCAGCACCCTGTGCGCTGTCCACGCTCCGGGCCTCTTCTGGGCGAGGCACCACCGCTTAGCCTCCCTCCGTCGGCCAGAATGGGCCAGTCCTGGAAGGGGTTGACCTCCACAAGCCGCCTGGAAATTTGCAGGGGTCAAGGAGGGGCGCTCTGAGCAGGTGGCCCCAAATCCACTCCTCTAGCCTCTGGCCAAGACCTCCAACCAGTGAGCGACCCAAGAAAGCAATGGGTTTGAAGTCCTAGGGTCAAGAGTGGGAACCACCGGGCACACAGCCTTGCTTGCGGATGAAGGACACTAACCATTGCCTGTGATGCCCCCAAACCTGGGAAAAGTTCCGAGAGCTAAAATGTGAAAAGAGAGAAGTGTCGGGGTAGGCATGAAGGAACTGTACAGAGCTGTTGCTCAGACTGGAACTTTGAGGCGTTTTAAGAAGGTTGTCATTCCAGGGGCACCATTAGGATGGCAGGTGGGCAGTCGCGAGTCACAGGACGTGAAATAACATCCAGCAAACCCTCGTTTGAGTTGGCATGCATTCTAAGATCAGAAAGGTCACTAAGGGATCACCAATGGCTCCTTTGGTTTTCTCTAGGCCTTTCTCTCAAGGGTCCCAGGCAGCTGGGCAGCTGTCCTTTAAAAACAGCCCATAATCCAGGTTTGCAGTTTCGGGATATGCTGCTGGGGAGAGAGGCTCAGCAGAAAGGAACCTGTGAACTCCTGAGCAAAGCCAGGATTTCCTCCAGGTCTGAGTCCATAATTAAGTCAAACTCACTGGCACAGCTTTGAGACAGTTCTGCGGCAGCCAAGGAGGGGTATGATGCGGAGGTCTGATCAGAGCGTTTGCATGGTGTGCGGGGGGTGGGTGCAAGCATTTCTGTGCTTGGATGTAGTGTAAAGAAGCTGTTTTAAGCTCCTGGCTTGCCATGCTGGATCAGAATTCCAGGGAGGCCGTGTGTGTTTTGCTTCAGATCTGCAAATTCCTTTTCAAAAAACTACTCCTCAGTGGCTGATGCCCGTCAAGGTCTGACGTGAAGGCAACTGCACATGGATTTGGGTTGCACGGGGCTGCTGTGATAGGGCAGCCGTGTATGGCTTTGTTCCTGCCGGGAGCCCTCGTTAGCCGAGTTAGCTGGAAACAGTTCTCCAGTGTAGAGATTTGGATGCAGAGCTGTGAGAGTTAGTGCGATAATGTGTTGAGGGAGAAGTTCACTGCAGTGGCTTATGTATTAGTGAGGACGTGTAGGGTGTTTAGAGCAGCAGTGGTCTGTAGAGTGGGTCTGGATTGCAAAAGGAATGCTGTATTTTGAATCAGTGACACCTATTCATACATTTATTAAAAAAAATTTTTTGAGTATCTACTTTGCTCATGCATTTGCTTGGCTTTAGGGAGACAAGCGAGAACAAGGTAGCTAGGGTTCTGGATGGTTTGGAGCTTACAATTTAGCAGTTTGCAAGAGTAGGCCATTGGCCCACAGTCACATACTTTCTAGTTATTTAGTCTGCTAGTGATCTAACTTTGTTCCTAGAAAAAGAACCCTTTCTTTCCAGTCTTGCAGAATTTGCCTGCGTGGGCCCTTTGTGAGGTCAGAGTATCTCAGCTACCTGATTTTCCTCCTTCTCTTCTTTTTCAGCCATTAAATAAAGAATATTCTCCAGCCCAGTGTTCTAAAATGTCACCAGAGTCACCTGAGTCAGGAAGGGCTAGAAGGTCCCATCAAATATTTACTACCTCCCTCTGGAAGCTCTTACCTCTGGAGCTGCTGACTTTTTCTTTAAAGTTCAGTGCATTCCATTCGGGCTTCCTGCTGAAATCTCTAAGGGAGTTGCATGAACAACAAAATCTGGCCTGGGACTTTGTATCAGAGTTTCCAGTCTCCTATGACAAGCTGTAATCAGTCTTTCCTTCCCTTCTTTTTGCACTGAGATTTCTGTCCTTGGAGACAGAGTCAGGACCAAGAGAAGGGCACGGGGGTTCTAAATACAGAAAGTTTCAGATAGGATCTGCTTAGGATAAAATATTAACCTTGAGGAAGTATTTTTTTTTCATCTCTCCCAAGTTTATTTTTTTAGCCATAAGTGAATCTTTTAACCTCATTCAGCCTGTTTCTATATCTGCAAAATAGGGATAATCATAGGGCCCCAGTTGGTTTTGGGGAGATTAAACGAGATATGGAGATATGTACAGAACTTGGCCCAGTGTGTGACCCAGAGCAAAGGCTCTAACAATGTTAGTTATAATTATTGTTGTTGTTGTTGTTATTGATTAACTACCAAGACCATTTGTAATAGAGTCAGGGAGAACCAGTGTTCAAAGTGACACTGAAGGTACCAAAGTAGACTCCTGCATTAGAGGAAAGAGAAATTAGGATTCTTTTAGTGACAGAGCATCCTTACTGTTTGCAGGGAGACAGTGTGGTTTTAATGCTAAGGCATGGAACAGTGGCTTAGGAGATCGTGGAGCTGCAGGTTCCAGTCTCAGCTCTGTCACTGCTGTGACCTTGGGCCTCTTATTTTCTCTCTCTGGTCTGGGTTTCCTCATCCAAGAAATGAGAGTGACAAAAACTACCTTGCAGAGTTATTATGAGGGTTATCCGAGATTAAGGATATGAAATGATCTAGTTCAGAGTGGGTGCTGGAAAAAGGGCAACCTTCATTAATGTTCTTAATATAATAATTGTCTGAATGAGAGCCTGTGTAAGGTACTTTGAAAGCTGTCTCTGAGCCAAATGAGGAAGGCCATTAAAGGAAGGAGCTGAATGAAAAAGGACCTTCCCTCGTACTCTCTTGATGGCCAGCTATGGACATGCCACCCAGCTGCCTAGAGAGAAGATGTGGTCTCAGAAATTAATTCAGAATAGGCATGACTTGGGGCAATTCTTGGCACTGGGCCTTGGAAAACTATTTTATAAACAGTCTTTCTGCTCCTTACCCTATGTTTAGGAAGAAACACTCTTGTAGAGGAGGCAAATGTGAATTAAACAAACAGCTCTGCCCTATGTTTTTATTTTTTTTCCTAGCTTTAGAGACATCTCTTTTGATTTGGGTAGGCTATCCAATTCCCAAACTGCTTCGCACATAGTGGGATCACTGTGATCCTATATACTAATGAGTGAGTCAATGAGTAAATGACTTGTATCTCCAGCCTCTGGAGTGCAGGGCTTTCTTAGTTCCTATAGTTTAGATAGGGGAGAGAGACCATGAGCGTTTGGCTCCTAACAGATTCAATCACACCGGACCTACGTTCCTAGGATGAGGGCTGTGTATAATACTCACTCTTGCCCCACCAAGTGTCTCCCTATCCCTACGAGTGTCTCCCGACAGCTCGCTGAAAGGGCTGGGAGCCCCTATTGCCTTTCCTCTGGGGTCTGGGGAAGGGGAAGGGGAAGGGGAAGGTCAGTCTGTGGTTAACGTCAATCATAGGAAGTCCCTGGGGATATCTGTGTTTGCCTCTGGCTGTTTTGGGGAAGCAACAAGGGTATTTGACACCTCAGTCTAGAGCCCACTAAACAATTGAGAAAATATCTTCTCACCATCTTCACCGCAACCTGTGAAGGTAGCATTATCTTCCTCCATTTTAGAGATGAGGAAACAGGTTCAAGAGAGGGGAAGTGGCTTGTCCAAAAGTCACAGAGAGCTGTGATGTGGTCTGCCTATCTCTGACCAACCTGCCTGTGCCACACCATGCTGGTTTGGAAGTGACCTAAGTATGTTTCCTATTTGTCAGAAGCCTCCATAAAACACTTCTCAGGTTAAGACCTAGCTTTCCCTGAGTGTCTTAGCACTGGGCTGCCATCCAAGTTCAAATGCTAGTGATAGAACTGATCAGGGCCACTGAAGGCAGCCTCGCTCCTAATCAGGAATAATCAGCAATGGGTTTATCCTTCTCATCTCTCTGATCCTATTATTCCATTCCAGAGCTCAAAGTGTGGCTTGAGGGGGGTGGGGGTGGCGTGGGGCTGCTGCCGCAGTGAGTGGGGATGGGGAGGTAGGACCGTGCGACGTGCTTTGCTCCTTCGAGAAGCCCCCACCATTCAGCCCTTTTAAAAATTTTCTGCCAACTGCCACTTCCAGATCACCGGTTACCCCTGTCATTTAGGACCACCAGCTCCCAGGGACCTGCCAAGCTCAAAATAGCTAAAGCAAGCTCTGGGTTTGAATCCCTGAATCTCTTGCTGCCTTTAAGCCTCAAGCTTTCTTGAAGAAGGATGAGGTTTCTTCAAAGTGCGTGACTTTTCCATAGGGGCCTGGTTTTGCTGTCTTCTGTCTTCTATTTCCAAGGACAGAGGCATATCCCAAGGTCGACAAGTGGGTGCTGTGTTCTGGGCTGGCCTGCAGGGGGCAGGAGTCACCAGGTCTGAGTGGATGTCCTGCTGAGAGAATGGAGACCATACCCCCCCCCCCACTCTTTAAGACCTAGAAGGCGCCTGACACTGTGCCAAGCCCTTTGCATGTATTATCTCATTAACTGCTCACAAGAGCCCTATTGAGGAAAGGGTTACTAGAGGACCCATTTTATAAAGAAAGAAACTGAGGCTCAGAAAAATGAACATGTCCTAAAGGTCACATAGATGCTAGGCAGCTGGGTAAGATTTGAACCCAAGTCTGTCTGACTGCATTCCAAGCCCTTAGCCTCTGATTCAGTGGTTCTCCACACTGGCTGCAGGTTAGAGGCTCCTGGAGTACTCGACACCACCAATGTCCAGAGCCCACCTATTTCTAATAAGTCTGAATCTCTGGGGAAGCTCCCCAGTGAGTCTTAGCTGCAGCCAGCATTGAGAATCTCTGCTTTATACTGTGCTGCCTTTTTATGTATCTACCTGTGTAAGTTGGTGTGAATTAGGTTTGTACCTGAAGCCTGACCCATCTCCCCTCCAGTGAGGTCGCTGGTGAATCCTGGCTTTTCAAAAGAGTCTACAGATGGTCAGTTTTCTAGCTTCGGTCTACAAGTCTTTCCTGATCCCCCTGGAATAAGTGAGATTCCTCTGCCTCAGAGTTCTCAGAGTTTTTGTTTCCCCTTCATAGCATTTACCTGAAATGTAATTAAATGTATATTCCCCGCTCTTTAATATCTCTTGCCCAGCTGCTAGAATGTAAGCTCCCTGAAAGCAGGGACCGTATTTATCCTGTTGCTCACAGGATTTCTAGAGCCAGGCACAGTGCCTGGCACATGAACACTGGACAAAGGGTACTTCTCTTTTTCCATGTTAATGATTACTTATAGAGTACCTGTTATGTGCCATGCGCTTTCCCACATACGCATTATAAGCAAGAGAGGGAGGAAGCCCCATTTTCCAGGCAAGAAAACTGAAGCTCTGAACTGTGAGACGTCAGAAGGCGGCAGAGCCAGGACTCGACCCCAGGCCTGCAGATACTTCTCATTCATCTGAGTCCATTGCTGTTCCTCATGACCCTGACCTCTGACCTCTCACCCCAGCCCCTGGAGATGCCGCTTCGTGCTCTGTTTCTGAGGAACGTGGCTTTGAAGAAGGCACTTAAGTTGGCTGCCCACTCTTTCAATTCCAGCTCTCCATTGTCTTCACCCCCTTTCCTGCCCTTTAGGCAGCAACAACAACCCAGTCTCCCCGCTCTGTCGGGGCGGGGGGGGGGGGCGGGGGGCGGTGCCCTTCTCCATATTCCCCTCTGGAGGTTTGGCCGGAACAAAGTTACTGAATAACTCCCCAGACTAAACCATTCCGATGTCGTCAGCAGCAGCACTGTCATCAAGAGCTCTCCAGGGACCTCCTTCCCCAGCTCCCTGGCAGCGAGCCTGTAGCACCTTCTGGGCAGCGACTCCACCCATCTTCTCTAATGGGAGTTCTAACCAGCCACCCACAACTGGGCAAAAAGTTTTGGGAGAGGAGCCTCTCTGGACTGGAAACTCAGGGATGCGACGCATGTTAAGGGTTGTTGCCATCAGGGGCTACGTTCGGCTTCCTGACCTATCTCTGGTGCCCCCTGCTGGGAAAAGCTGGGAGCAAGGAACCCGGCACTTCCTCTCCAGGGTCATCTGGCTGAGGCTCTAGGTCTCACATCACCTGAGGCTCGAGATGAATTCACTTCAAAGCTGGAACCCGGAGGGATGAAGAAGAGCCAGTCGCCTACAAAGTTCCAGTCATGGGACCTGGAAGACCACTTCGCAAAGGGCGGCCTCTCTTCTCTGCACCCCAAGGAAGCCCGGTGAAAAATTCTCGCTGAAGATTAGGCAGAGGATTAGGAGAAGGTTCGCAGCCCTCGCTCACTCCCTCTGTGCCAGCACTGCCTCCATCATGGGTCCCTCAGGGCCCTCTCGGTTTCCCTTCGGTTGGAGAGAGCACTTGGCGAAGGGAGCAAGCAGAAGGAACTGATCACTGCGGTCGGCTCAGCTGTGCTTCCAGTCCCTGGAGCCTCATCCCATTTCAATGACGAGGCAAGTGTGAAAAATGGAGCGTGATGGAGACGTCACAACGTCACAAGATATCCCAGGCCCTCAGATGGAGCCGCTTGCTCTCACGCCAGCTGTGATTGCCAGGGGGCAATTAGAATGTGCGTTCGTCCCTGTGTGCTTGTGTACGCATGTGTGTGCGTGTGTGTGTGTGTGTGTGTATGTGTGTGTGTGTGTGTGCACGCACACAAGGCTGGGAGCTGGGAGGCACCCTGGCTTTGGGAACCCAAACTAGCCCGATTCTCCTTCCAGGTCTGCTGGCCTAATTCCCAGCCGCAGCTGTCATTCTAGGCCCCCTGCCCTGAGGCAATCTCCCTAGCAGATTTGGCAGCCAGTGGGAGGGCGGGGAGGGACCGAGGGAACTGGAATGAGCCTGAGCCCTAGACTGAGAGGCCTGAGCACTAATCTGATGGAGATGATCCGGCAGCCTTCTCCAGCTTGGCTGCCCTCTGCCATCAGCTCTCCCGGCTATTTTCTCTGTGCCCTGCATGCGCCCCTCCTGCCTTCATCTCCTTAAGAAAGTGCCCAGAAAGTTAAACCCACACACACAATCCACAAAAAAAAAAAAAAAAAAAAAAAAAAAAAATCAGCAGGAGCAGGCAGACGAGTGAGAGAGCACGCGCACAAGAGAGAGGACTCCGATTAGTCCTGGAGGAAGAGCGCGGGGCAGAGAGAGGCTGGGGTTGGCGGTAACAGGGACTAAGGTCTCCTAGTCCCCAGGAGCCTCCTTCATGGACCTGGGGATCCTCAGAGGGGCTGCCTCAGCTTAGGATGGGGAACTGTGTCAAGTCTCCACTGAGAAATCTCTCAAGGAAGGTATGTTTCTGAGACCTGGGGCGTGGGGAGGGGGGGTTGGGGGGCATCTTCCCATCCGTCCCAGGTGTTGGGCGTGGAAAAGGCGGGCTTCTGAAGCTCGCCACCCTTCGTGTGGGTTCTGTCTGGAGCTGCTTTCCTGTTTCCTACTTCCAGATTCCCTCCCTTCTGTGTCCCAGGCTCCGAGCTGAAGTTGAGAGTTGGAGCTGCATGGGGGACTGTGTTTGGGAATTCGTACAAGATTCGGGAAAGAACTGCATAGCTCCTGGGATGTAAAATGAAAAGCATGGCTCCTTAGGATGTCAGAGTGGACAAACCCCTTTGAGCTGGATCAGAAGAGGTTTGCGCTGAGCTGAGCTTTGTCCCTGTTGCTGCTAAGGCTCCTCAGCAGTAGGGCTGGGGGCTCATTCACCTCCTTTGAGGGTCTCTGGTGGTCTCTAAGCCTTCAGAGTGGTGGGTTTTGAAGCAGACCCTGTGGCTACTGAAAGAAGGCAAGCAGAGTATCCCCTTTCTACCCTCCCTAATTCTTAAGTCAGGTCAGAGAATCTCAACTTGGACCACACTGGTTCAGGGACCAGAATTGTTTCCATTAATAAATAGGATGTTGAGCAAAGGTGTCTGTATGTCACTTTCTGTAGTAGATTTGTTGCTTATATACCAGGATCATATCCTCTTGCAAGAATTTCTTTTGAAAGGCAAATAATCACCTCTAATGCATCTTTCATGCAAGCCTGGACTTTCATCTAGAGGGTTTTGCTTCAAGTGGGCTCTACCTGTATTCCTAGCCCTCTGTGGTCAGGCTGTAGAAGAAACTCAGATATTATTAAAGGAAGAAGGAATGATAGTGATGTTTTCTTGCGGTGCTTTCTTTTTCCAAATAAGGAACTTAATTGCCACTTAGGTCAAGTGACTTACTCAAGGTCTCAGATTAGTTAATGGCCCCTCTGCCCCCGACCCCATCTACCACCTATGTCAGTTTGAGAGCATCTCAATTTAGGACATTTCGAGCTTTTCTGCTCATCGTCTTCCTCATTTAGCTAAGCTGCTCACATCAAATTCCTTTTAATCTTCGCTGTTCCTTGGATCCTTCTGAGGGTTGACTGTGTCTTCTGTGCATCCTTCCCCCATCATCCGTCATCTTCTTAGGGGAGTCTTTTGCACCAGAAGTGGCCTCCCCGCTGTTGCAGAGAGGCAGAAACTGATCTGAATTAGTTTAGAGGATCACAGGGTGAAACCCTTTCCCTGGTTCCGTCTGGAGCTTGAAGAGGTGAATTTAAAAACAAGAATTGCCCTTTGGTCCCACCCCAGCCATCTTCCTTTACATGGCAGAGTGCTAAAGAATCAGATTTCTCAAGTCTCCTCTTTCCAGCCATGTGACCTTGGGCAAGTTACTTGACCTCTCTGCGCCTCAGTTCTTTGTCCATCAAGCGGAAATACTTGTGAGAACTATAAAGTGAGGCGATTGTGAAAACTAAAGAGTGGTGCGCTCTCCCTGGAATAGAGTACTCAACAAAGGGTAGCTAGTCGTATTGTCATCACAATCACAATTTTTGCACTCTGGGTTTTCTGAGCAGGGGGGTGGAGAAAAAGGAAAATAGAGATTTTGAGATCATGGACTAAGACCGAAGATTCTAAAACTTAACTCACCACATGTAATGTAATATTTTTATAAAAATAATAATCGCTCTTTCCTGAATATCTACAATGTCTCCAGCTTCTGTTATCTCATTTTCTCTTTTCCACCGAAGAGTTCTCTTAGCTATTTTATGGAGAAAGGAGTTGGTCTTAAGAGAGGAAAGCTTGCCTAAGGTCGCACAGCCGACCGGACACCGAGCTTGGATTTTAAACCCTGGTCTGTGTGAATCCAGAGCTGGTATTTTATTTTTATTTTTGCCATTCTCTTCTTCCTGCTGTCAGAAATGTTATTCATAGATTTCTGAATCTGACCTTACACGTCATCTGGTCCAAATTCCCACTGACTGAGGCAGTCCCCTCTCCCTCCTCACCAAATGCATGTTAATTTGACTTCTCCTTGGACACCTTTCAGTGAGAGGAGCCGTGACCTGCATCCACTTGGCCAGCTTGTGTTGTTAGAAAGCTGTGAGGTCGTGGGGCATCCTGGGACATCCTATTGCCATGCCACACTCAGGAGACGTCCCCTCAGTGCCAGGAGACATTGTCAGCCTGTGGGTGGCTGCCCACTTGGCTTCCTGAGTGGTAGCTGAGGAACTGGTAATGGCGAGAGGAGACCTGCTCCAGGCTCTGAGCGGAGCAGGACTGGGCTGTCAGGTGCCATCACTGGCCGGGGAAGAACAGCAGCTTCCCGGGGCAACTTGGTGCCAGGCAGTATTATGATCAAGAGATGCAGTGGAAATTCCCCAGCCACCACTAGTTCATTCTTCGTGGGAGAAAATTCTTCTCCATCCTTTTCGCTTCTTTCCTGATTGGCAAATATTCTCCCACTTCTTCTGGAGCCAGAAGTAAATGCCTTCTGGCACCCAGCATCTCTTAAGTCGTATCACCATCACCATCATCGTCATCATCGTCATTGTCATCACCATGGCAACTCCATTTATATGACTCTTGCCATGCACTAGGCACCATGCAATAGCTCATTTATTTCTCGGAAAGATCCTGTGTGTCGCTATGATTATCCCCATTATACAGAAAAGGAAACTGAGCACGGAGAGGTAAAGTGACCTGCCCAAGGTCACATAACAAGCAAGCGGCAGAGCCAGAATTTGTCCCCAAGACCATGTGAGTCCAAAACCAATAGACTAAACTGCTCCTCAGAGTTCCATGCTGCCTTCTGACTCCTCCTTCCTGGGTTGTGCTCACTCAGAACCAAGTGTGTGAGAGTCCACTAGAATTAAAAGATTACTTCTCTACAAACATCTCCTGAGATTGTTTCCTGCGGTTAAGCCACTGTCTGCTCCCAGGCGTCCTCAGAACCAGCCTGCAGTCAGGAAGGTCTCTCTGGCTTTGCCCTGAACTCTAGCCCATGTCCCAGAAGCCTGTGTGAGTGTGGCCAAGGCTCTGAACCTCATTTGGCATCAAATCAGAATGGCCCTTGGTCTGTCTGACATCCCTCAAATTGCACTCACTGAACTTGGGCCTTGGACTGAGTGAGGTTCTTCACCTTGAGTCTGAGTTGTAGCTTCCCCTTCCTGAGTGGCACCTGAATACTGCTGCCCCCTCTATTGGCCTGGAAGACGCTTAGGAAGTTGGAGGGGAGTCTAGTCTGTAGCCCCACAGTGTGGGGCTTTGGGGAGAAGACATGTGGGAGGACAAGGTGTGACGGGCAGGTCGTTCTGCTTCTCAGCCCAGGAGGACAGGCTGCCCCCTAGGCGTTAAAATCTTCTCCTGGGTGTGACCTTCTTTGAGCGAGAGGAACCTGGCAGGAAGAGGAGGTACCGCAAGATGGAAGGGTGGAGTATGCAGCTCTGGACCCTGTGGGGGCCCCGGGCACCCCGGGGAGGCCGGGGTGGGATAGAATGTTGTGTCTGGATGCTGCTGTTGTCCTAAGGGGAACGGTCTGTGGGCAGTGCTGCCTTTTTATAGCTCCATGGGAACCATCAGGGAGGAGGTTGGGTTGGCAAGGGCCTGGGAGCACAGCTATATTCGGTAAGCAGAGAAGGTCCCTGCCCCAGCCTCCAGAGGTCAGTGGGCTGGGCCGGGCAGAGAGCCAGGGAAAGCAGGAGGGGGAAAGGGAGACTTGCTGGTGGCAGAGTGTCTAGTCTCAAGGCCGCAAACTGGGTGGGATCCGACCCACAGACATCCTTTGTTTCGCCCACACGGAAGGCCTGGCTATGTTGGACTGGAGTTAAGTATTGCTGCTCCTTCAGAGGGGGTGCACAGCATCCATTTAGCCCCAGGCCCCGCCTCTCACACCTGCCAGCTTCATTTATTTAGTTATGGCCTCTGTGTTTGCAACCTCCAGTCTAGAAGACTAGCTAAGCCTGCTCTCCATGTTTCTCTCTGATTGTCCTCACTGCCTTTCAGTGGGGATCCAATGGGGGTAGGGTCAGAAGTCAGGATGGGGGCTTAGGCCCAGGATTGTGCTGGGATGTTGGGACAATCTTGGAGAAAGACGTTATTCCATTAGTCTTTGAATGAAAACTTCCCATTGGTTGGAACAGAAGCCTCACGCTACCTGCTTCTCTCTCTGAGCTTCTGCATGCATGTGAGTGTGTGATTCCGTGCACGTGTGTGTGTGTGTGTGTGTGTGTGTGTGTGTGTGTGTGTGTACACAGTGGGTACCACACCCAACTCTCCCTGGAGCATCTGTTTCAGTCAAGGATCGGAGACTGCATCTGTTGGATGAATCTGATGCCCACTCTTGTGCATCCCAAGGGATCTCGGAACCCTGCTGTTGGATTCTCAAGGGTCTCTCTTGAGGAGATCCCTTTCTAGGACCAAGAGCCAGGCTGGGGCCAAGAGGGCTCATTGGGCAAGGAGATGACGCCTGCCTCTCTTTTGTATTTGCTTGGTGCTGGCTGAAGATGCGCCAAGAGGAGAAGACCAGCTACAGGGTGGTGCAGACGAGCGAGGAGGGGCTGGCAGCCAGCGGCGAGCTCCCTGGACCACTCCTGACGCTGGCCCAGAACTGTGCCATCATGCACAACCTGCTGGGCCCCGCCTGCATTTTCCTGCGCAAGGGCTTCGCTGAGAACAGGCAGCCTGTACGTAAGTTGGCCCCAGTGGAGCCAGGCTCAGCTTAGCTTCACAGGGCGTGAGGATTTGCTGGATAGAACAGGAGCTCTGATCACAGCAGTACGTGTCCCGCAGCAGATACACCTCAAACCCTCAGCTACGAATCTGACCCACACACTTCCCACTCATGGCTACAAAGCACTGGTGAGTTCACCTCCACCGGCAAGAAATAATAGCAGCTAACATTGCTTTGGGTTTTTATCAGTTCTATTCATTCATTCATTCATTCATTCATTCATTCATTTTTGAGCACTTACTATGTGCCAGGCACTGCACTAAGTGCTTTGGTGTATTGCCCCGTTTAAGACTCAGATCAAGTCTAAGAGGTAGGTCCTATTATCCCCATTTTACAGATGAGGAATCTGAGTTGGAGAAGTAACCCACTCAAGGTAATAGCTACCGGGTGACAGAGGCAGGATTCAGACTCAGAAAGTATGACTCAGGGGCCTCCCGTGCTCTCAGTGACAGTACTGAGTGCACACAGCACCGTCCAGCAGAACTTTCTGCAATGATAGAAACATTTTGTAATCTGCACTGTCCAATACAGTAGCCACTAAGCCACATGTGGCTATTGAGCACTTGACATCTGGCTGGTGCAACTGAGAATCTGAAATATTAATTCTATTTAATTCCTATTCAAAGTGAAATAACCACATATGGCTACTGTATTGGACGGCCTCCTACGGGGATCTGAAAGGCCACAGGGAGGAGGGGGATGGTGGCGGTGTTACAGATACAACCGTTTGTAGGTTCCATTTATGGACTGCCACATGCTAAACACTTTACATAGCTTGCCTCATGGAATGTTCCCAAAGGCCCCGTGAGGTGGGTCCTGGTATTAACCCATTTTTACAGATGAGGAAACTGTGGATCACTGCAGGGACCTTTCAAGATCTCACAGCTAAGAAGTAGTAAATCTGGGCTTTGCAGTTGAGTCCGTCTGACTACAGAGGCCAGACTCCTCCCTAACTGCATACGCTGGGGAGGAAGGATACGCATGCGCTCCATTCCCACCCAAGCCCTAGCCCCCGAGTTGGTGCTCATGGTTTCCCTGCAACATCAGTGGACGTCCCCAGTTCTACTCAGAGCACCACACACATACCCCCGCCTCTCTGCACAGAGGAGTGTGTGACCCAAGGGCCAGCCACCAGGACACAGACAAACTAGTTCCAGCCACAGGCACATGGCAAAGGGCTTTCCTGCTCCATGATTCTAGCTATGCAAAATGTATCGAGGAGGCTGGAGTGGGGGTCAGCAGCGCCCCATTTCTCTCCAGTCTTGCAGAGCTGGGTCCTGGAGAAACGGGGGGCTGCTTGAGCCCGAAGGGTGGAAACGACTTGTTATGTCCGAGTAACTTGTCCTCGTAAGTGCGCTCTGCATGTGTGTACGCACACATCCTTGCCTACTCGCTCATTTTCACTTACTGGGAGTTGTAGGCATTGTAAAAAAACATCCTTTTCGGTCACCCAAGATCCAAGGCTGACTAGGAACAGGGGTGACAACACTTGCACTATGCGCCATGACAGGATTTTTAAGTGGAAGTCCATATGGTCATCTCACAGAGACATATATACCTTCCGTGATTCCTGCCCTCAGCTAGGAATGCCACCCGCAGGACCTGCCAGCTCGTGGCCTTCTCATTCCAAGCATACCTACACTCTCAACACTATCCTGTCACATATAGCCACTCTGAGCACCGGGTTCTGTGCACCTGGTTGTCCCAAAGATGTTGCTTAACGGCCCCTTTTTAGAAGAGTCTCAGATTTTCCGGAGCCAGAGTTCTTTGCCCTGGGGCCAGTTTGGAGTGGGTGGGCAGCAGCTGTCTCTCTACACACCTGGGCCCTGTCGGCTAGAACAGCCTGTGTGCACAGCTGAGATGCCTCACGCTCACTGTGGCACACCCACATGTCTGTGTTCATGACAGGTATGCCCACACCTGGTGTGCGCTTCCTCAGGGCCGGTACACCTGCCCGCATTCTTCCTGTCTGAAGGCAGAGAGCTGTGTCATTTGGGGAGGAGAAGTCCTGTGGACCAGTTTGGGAGCTTACTGAGCAGGTCCGGCTGGGCCGCTCATCCGTTTCGTGCCAGTTCGTGTTCCTCCTGGGCAGACCCAGGGCGACCGGCACCTCATCCACAGGTGTCCTCTGGGCCTGCTCTCTAGAGACTTTTCTGCTATCTGTTGCGACACCTAGACCCAGGGTTTCCTTGATTCTCCAAGGAGACCTGGGTGCTGCTTGAGGCTTTAGATGCGTGCTTTGGACCCTGGCAGCCGCCACAGGCACTGGCGGCCCCCAGGATCCTATGCTGAGTCCCATGACAGGGCAAAGTGTAGGATGGGGGTCAAATTAGCGAAGGTAGGGCAGTGCCCAGGAAGCAGGGCACAGCCCTAATCCTGCCTTCACACCCTTGGGTCCTCCTCTTCCTCTCCATCACCCTCGGGCTGCCCGTCTGGTCCCTGCTTTCTCTCCCCTGCAGCCCCTCTCTTTTCCCATTGCCTTGCAGGCCTCTTCTCTGGTGTAACCTCCCGCTGACCCCGCTTCATTTACAGATTTTTGCTTCTGGACCAGCTCTGTTCCCCAACACATCGTTGTGTCTGGAATAAGGGCCTGGGCGCAGAGGTTCCATGCCCGGGCTGGATGGCGCTCTCGGGCCCCCAGCATCTCCCCTGCCTATGGGAGATGTGGGGCTGCACCTTTTCCCCTCAAGCACATGGTCCAGGCATGCCTCTGCTGTAGCCCTGTCACCAACCCCGTCCCCTTCCCCCTCAGTGCCTGCTGCTACTTGCTTGGCCCTCAGATTGGACATTTTGTGACTCTGGCCCCTCGCAGCTGCTAATAGGACACTTTCTTTTATTTCAGGACAGATCACTGCGGCCAGAGGAGATCGAAGGTGAGACCTGGCCCCTCAAGGGAAAGGGTTGCTCAGCCACCCAGGAAACTGGGGGAAGGGAGATTGGTGGGAAGAGAGGCAGAGACGGCCTCCAGGGACAGGGCCTGGGACGAAGCCGGGCATCCTCTGTGGAGCCAGGTGTCAGAGAAGTGTGCAGTCCTGGGCAGCTCTGCGGCCTGGTTCTCTAACCAGTGGACCCTTGGGTTGCCGCTGCCCTCAGAGGCTCTACAGGTCTCACCTCTGACCGCATCCACCTTTGGTTCCTTCCCCAGAGCTCCGAGAGGCCTTCAGAGAATTTGACAAGGACAAGGATGGCTACATCAACTGTCGGGACCTGGGCAACTGCATGCGTACCATGGGCTACATGCCCACCGAGATGGAGCTTATTGAGCTGTCCCAACAGATCAACATGAACTGTGAGTCCTTACACTGGGCACCTGCCCTTTCTGTCCTTCCCCTTGCAGCCCTCTGCCGTCAGACAGGCCTGGCTTCAAATCCTGGGCTCACTTCCTTCTAGCTCTGTGACCTGGGGCAAACCACTTACCCTCTCTGAGCCTTAGTTTCCTCCCCCAGAAAATGAGGGTGTAACAGAAGGAGTGGAGCAGAGAAAGTCAATCAGAGAACGCATTTGAAACAGCCCAATACCTGGCACACGGTGAGAGTTGAACGAGTTGAATGGAGAGATGCTATTGTTACTATGTTTTTCTCTTAGTTTGGGTTCTCCCAGAAGCAAGCCTGAGACAGGATTTGAAAGTGTAAGGACTTTATTTGGTAGGTGAAGAAAAAGCATCGGTAGGGAGTAGGGAAGTGAGACAGGGAAGAGAAGGAGCCAGCAAAGGGCGCACTCTTGTCAGCTACCACTGGTGGGAATCTAACTCTGCTGGGGAACTCAGGGAGTTAGGGTAGCAGCCCGCCTCCGAGTTATATCCCTACCCTCACCTCTCCAGCCGGGCATTTATCTCCCAAACTCCTGTCGGTCTCCCGGTGGAAAGCTGGTGCGAGCAGGTGGGTGTGAGGTCCCCAGCAAGTCTTCATTCTGAAAGAGCCAGTTGGAAGTTGAGCTTCCGTTTGCACCACAAGACTTGTGGGCCAGGCGCCCAGAACCTCTGCTTCTCTCTTTGCCTTTCTGTGTGTCTCTGTCCATCTGCCTCTGAAATTCTTTACTTGTCTCTGTGACCTAATGTTTCTTTCTCCCATATCTACCTCTGTCCACCTCTTGACTTGTTTCCTTCATCAATCCCTGGTCACTCCCCTGAGCCATTCTTTAACAGACCACTTGTCGATGGTCACCTCTCTGTCAACATTTGGCTTTTGGTGAAACCTTAGACCTGGGCAGGTCAGGGAGAAGTTGACAAGACCTAGTTAGAGGTGGGGAATGGTTAGATGGATGACCTAGCTCTTTCCTCTGTCCCCAGTGGGTGGCCATGTGGATTTTGATGACTTTGTGGAACTAATGGGACCTAAACTCCTGGCGGAGACGGCAGATATGATTGGAGTAAAGGAACTGAGAGATGCTTTCCGAGAGGTGAGTGATGGGCAGTAAGTAGACAGGCAAGGTGTAGGTAGGTTGTTAGAATCCCAACCCCAGGATGGCTAATTTGAAAAGAAACCTGAACCCTGGATCCCAGACCAGGGGAAGGAGCTTGGAAAAAGAAAGATCTCTGGGGAAGGGGAACAGTGACTCTGGAGAGGGAGCTCAACCTTGCCATCTGCTTCTGATAGTCCGTATTGTAGCTACTTCTCCCTCCTTCCTACCCCCTCTAGTTTGACACCAATGGTGATGGAGAGATAAGCACCAGTGAGCTGCGGGAGGCCATGAGGAAACTCCTAGGTCATCAGGTGGGACACCGAGACATAGAGGAAATTATCCGAGATGTGGACCTCAATGGGGATGGCCGAGTGGACTTTGAAGGTAGGTGGGGCTCGAAAGTTGGAGAGAAACCAAGGCGGTAGTGGCTGTCCACGGAGCCTCTAACTGTACATCCATCGTGCAACCATTGGTCCCCTCCAACTTTCTATGCCCCTATCCTTCCATTCTGCCACCCCTCCATTTGTGCACCACCCTAGTCTGCGTCCCATCCCTATATCATCCATCCATCCATCCGTCCGTCCATCCATCCATCCATCCATCCATCCATCCATCCATCCATCCGTCCATCCATCCATCCATCAGTTCATATCTGCCTCTCCAGCTATTCATTCATCCATTCCAGGTGCCCATTTAACCACTTCTTCATCTCTAAACAATCTTCTTTAGAACCTTTTATTCATGCACTTATCTACCCATCCATGCATCAGCTCATTCTTCTATACATTCACCTGTGCGTTCATTCATGCACCCATCTACCCATGTACATCTTTCCATCTGTCTATGCATCTATACTTCTCTCTCTCTCTCTCTCTCTCTCTCTCTATATATATATATATATATATATATATATATATATATCCATCCATCTGCCTGTATTTCTACCCATACTTCCATTGATCTATCCACCTGTCTGTAGAGCGATTTTCCCATCTGTATTGACCTTCGCATCCATCCATTCATCCATCCCTGTCCATCTCTATACACCTCTATCTGTCTGACTGTCCATCTCGTCCTGCATCCATCCATAGTAGGTATTTTCTGAAGGTCACATTTCTCAAGCTGATACTCAGGCCCCTAAGATCAGACCACAGCTCACCTCCCCAGGTGCTGCTCCTATCATTCCTCCGCTCCCTCTATCCCTTAAAGCTGCACTAAAATACTTGTGGTCCATGAACCTGCTTGGCTCCCATTTGAACACCCTGTTCTTTTTGTCAGGATACCTTTCATTCTGCTCTTCTCTTGGACTAAATTCTACTCATCCTTCAAGACCCAGCAGCGGGGTCACTTCCTCCAGCCCCTCTTGCATGAACTTCCTCTTTTCTGCGTTCCATAGCACCTCTGACTCACCCTTATTTTTTACACTGTCCCCTAACTACTAGCTGTAGTTGCCCTTTCACTTGACTCTAAACTTTTGGGGAAGAGGAACCGCGTTTCCTTTATCTCTGCATTTCTCCGCCTAACTCAGTACCTGGCACATTAGTAAGAATCATGATAGTTATTATTTATTGTATATTTATTATGTACCAATCACTGTACTCAGTAGCTTTACATGTATCACCTCATTTAATTCTCACAATGACTCTATGGATTTCACTATTATTGTTTCATGAGATAAGGAAGCTGAGGTTTAGAGAATATAACTTGCTCAAGATTTCCTTATTAGTAGAAGGCAGAGTTGGGTCATGAACCCTGGCCCGGAATCTCAGCCACAACGTACATCACACTGCGTGACGCCATTTTCGACACCATGAGATACACAGGGGAAAGTACAGTAAAACATTGACTCGGTACTCCAGGTACTTGCATTCTGAGCAGAAAGGCAAGATAAATATATGCCAGACTGTGAGTGTGTCTAGAACAAAAAGGTTGGGAGGACTTTTGGGGGGCATTAGAAGCGGCTACTAATGCTTCAAGGTTAGAGTAGTCAGTCTTCAAGGTTGAGGAGAGTGTTGCTAGCTGGAGCGAAGGCTTTGCTACCACTAGATCTGGGAGTCTCAGGACAGCTCATTTCCAGGTAAGTGCTCCCCACAGATAACAGCTCAGCATTTCCCATTCATTCCACCAGCATGTGTTAGATACCTACTGTGTGCTGAGACCTGAGCCCTGCCTTGAAGAGCCCAAGACCAGCAAGGAAGACAGGAGCCAACAGTATAGTTTATGCTGTTTTGGGAGAAGTATAATGGGTTTTGGGGTACAGAGGGGGCATGTGTGCCAAGCTAGAGGGGGGATTAGGGAAGCCTTCCTGGACGAGGCTATAAATAAGCAGAGTCCTAAGAAATTAGTAGGAGCTACGAGGTGAAAAAGAATAAAGGAATATTTATCCAAATAAGTTGAAAACTTACCTCCACAAAGAAACCTGCACACGGATATTTATAACAGCTTTATTCATAGTTGCCAAAACCTGGAAGTAACCAAGATGTCCTTCAGTAGGTGAATGGATAAATAAACTGTGGTTCATCCAGACAATGGAATGTTATACAGAGCTAAAAAGAAATGAGCTATCCAGCCATGAGAAGATATGGAAGAAACTGAAATTCATACTACTAAGCGAAAGAAGCCGATCCGAAAGGGCTACATACTGTGTGATTCCAACTGTATGACATTCTGGAAAAGGCAAAACTATGGAGACAGTAAAAAGATCAGTGGTTGCCAGGGGCTGTGCAGGGAGGTGGGGAGGAAAAGGCGGAGCACAGAGGATTTTTAAGGTGGTGAGACTATTCTATATGACACTGTAGCAGAGGATCTGTGTCAGTACACATTTGTCCAGATCCGTAGAATTTACAACACCGAGAGTGAACCCCAGTGCAACTATGGACTTGGGGTGATGGTGTGTCACTGGAGGTTCATTGATTGGAACATTTGTACCGCTCTGGTGGGGATGTTGACAGCGGGGGGGGGGGGGGAGGATGTGCCTGCGTGGAGGTAGGGGGTCCATAGGAACTCTCTGTACTTTCTGCTTAATTTGGCCGTGAACCTAAAACTGCTCTAAAAAATAAAGTCTAATTTGGGGGGGGAAAAAAAATGAAACGAGACAAGTTTCAGGAAAGCTGAAAGGTCAGAGGGAGGGAGGGAGGGAGGAAGTACCCGTTGCACCTAAGTTGCTAAAAGAGGGATCTTTAGAGTTGGAGCGTGAGATTGGGGGTGCGTGGTGAGAGATGAGGCTGGGGTCGCAGCAGGGGTGGGCCTCGAGGTCATGTCAGGATATGGGACGTTATCCAGAGGTTTAAGAAGGGGCTCAGATATCCAGATTAGAAAACTCAGCTAAGCGCTGTGCAGGTGCATTGGAAGAGGCAGAATGGACGTGAGGGATCAGCACAAAGTCAGGTTCAGTGTCTGTGGAGAAGGGACACGGATCTGAGGGAGATTTGGAAGCAGCACCTTGAGCTGGACCCTGACTGCTGCTCTCTCCCCACCCTCTCCTGTACCCTCCCAGAGTTTGTCCGGATGATGTCCCGCTGAGGCCGTGAGGGCCCCTCCAGGACTGCCAAGCTCCCACAGGTGGGGAGAAGAGGAGCCAGAGCTGGCCTCACCCTGCCGTAGCCGCCGAGAGCCCAGGATGTACTGGCGGAAGGGGCCTGCCTGCACCCGGGGAGGTGCCCACCCCGGACCCCCACCCCTCCGCACTGTGAAAGACTCACAACTCCTGCAACTGGAAAAGGGGGTGCCCGCCGACAAGGAGGCCACAGTGCCAAGCCCACAGAGGTCACGCAAGGCGCCAAGTGCCATGTACCCAGCCACTGCTGGCTGGGTGGACCAGGGAGCCGGCCAGCAGATCCCACACAGCATGTCTGCCCTGGGGCAAAGCCTCTTGCTGCCCTCCTTAGCTCTGTGCCCGTCCCAGCTCGCCTCAGCCCTGTTATCTCAGAACCAATAAAAATATCTCCAAGAGAGAGGCAGTTGTGGCCTTTCCTTTTTGCGCTGGTTGGATGACACGTTTCCTGAGTACCAGCTGCACGCCCAGAACTGGCTGGACATTCCTGCATTGCACATTCATTTACTGAGAATCTTTTAGATATCCAACTACTTCCTCACTCTTCTCTGAAGCCGGAACCTGGTGCCTCTAACTGAAAGGGAGACAGGGGGATGTAGCGTTTTAGCTGGGTATTGCAGCTGCTACAAAGTCAGGTTCTCCAGTAAGTTCCTCACTTAATATTGTTGATAGGTCTGAGACTTTAAGCAAAATAATGTATAAAGAAATCAATTTTACCATAGGGTAATTGACATAAACGGGACTTAGATTCCTACAGCATCTTGTGGAACAAAATGATATTATTCCAGGATCTGCTGTATAAGAAAAGGAGAATGGATATTGGGTAAGCATCTAGCAGGGTCTGCCTTACTTCCTGTCTTCTGGAGCTTTCATAGTGGTCAGGGAAACAGACATGAAATAATCACATCATTATATGGTTACAATTGTGATGACTGCTATTAGGGGAAAATGCAGGGACTTTCAGGGAGGGTATGATAAGGAGCCCTGCCCTCCTCTGAGGAGATCAGGGAGGGAGGCTTTCCCAAGGAAGTGACAAGGTTTTTGCCCCGGAGGAAATTCCAGTGTGTGTGAGGAGACAGATGTAGAAACGGCTGCCATCATCCCCACCAAGCAGAAAGCAGGGACGCAGGATAGCTGAGTAGTTAGACCTGGGTCTATTTGGTGTGTGACTTTGGGCCAGTGCTGTCCCGTCTCTGAACATCAGTTTCCTCAAGTGTAATATGGGGATAATAAAGGATAATAAAGTCCACAGTAAGTGCTCTGAGGGCATTGCATTGCACACCTCCAGGATCCACCATTCGCATAACTGCAGTGGAATTGTGCCATGCGCCAATATTAAATAATCCATCATAATCGTTGTAATTGATAAGTGAAGAGTAGGAATCTAAAGGAGAAGTCTGTGGGTGAACGTTGACAAGAATCTTTGACAGGCATGGGACATAATCATACAGGTGAGTGGAATGGACCCAGGTACTTCAAGGCAGCGGTTCTCAAACTTTAGTGTGTGGAAGAATCACCTGGAGGATTTGTTAAAGCCACAGATCTGGGCCCCACTCTGGTGATTCTGATTCAGTGTTTGAGGCGGGGTCCCTGAATTTGCATCTCTAACAAGCTCCCAGGGATGCCGATGCTGCCAGTCCCTGGACCACAATTGAATAACACTGCTGCAAATCCCAGACAGGTGGGCAGTAGATATACTTCCTGGCATCTGGGGGAAGCTGAGGGCTAAAGGCTAGAAGTGGGAAGTGGGTGGAGAATCCCATGCCCACATGTTACGGCCCAAGGATGATCCTCGTTCTCAGACATGGCAGGGAATGTAGGAAAGACTGTGCACCCAGCCAGAGGCCTGGATAATCCCCATGTCCCTGTGGCCAGCAGAGCTGGGAGCTCCAAATTCACTCTAATAATCCAATTCTGAGACTAAGCCCTTGGCTCCATGCCCCGCGAGGCAGCCCTACAGCCTTAACTGCTCCTGTGCTCACGTAGCTCTGCTAAGAGCCCCCAGATCTGCACTGTTTCAGAAATGCAATGGCTTCAGAGTGTCAGAGGAGCCTTTTGTGGAAAGAGGGTTTTTGTGGGGATCTCTGTCAGCTGACAGGATGAGCCCCTGGGGTGCTACAGGGTAGAGTTAGGGTGTCAGCTAGGATGCTTCTGTTTCCAGCATCATGGCCTCCTAAATTCATAGACACAGAGGCTGTGATAAAGTGACTTGACAATATAGTCAGGCCACTGTTCAGAGGAACCCTTATGCTCAGGACAAGGGAAGGCCCACGGGCTGGACTTCTGCCTCTTTCTATGCTGAAACTAGAACTCCTTCCCTTGACTAGAACTTGTCTTCTATTTAGGGGTACCTAATGTGCATGCAACTGATATTTCTTGATCACCTACTATGTGCTGGGTCTTGTACCAGGGTCCCTATCTTCAAGGAGCTCAAACTCTAGGAAGGAAAATGGATAAGGAAATACAAGTATGATGTAGTGGTGGACTTGCTACTTACTAGGTTACGTAGGAGAAAAGCCTAGGAGAAGTGAGGGTACGTAAAAGGCACCCAATCTAATCTGGCTGGGTGAGGGCGGGTTGGAAGGGACAAATTTGCTAGGACCTGAAGAATCAGCCATGCTTAGTTAGAGGAGGTGAGGGGAAGAGTGTTTCTGGTCGATGGAACAGCATAAACAAAGGCCCAGAGGTAAGGGAGAGCCTGGCTCCTTTGGGAAATGAAGTAGAATTCCATCTGCCTGGTGTACTGATCTGAAGGAAGGGGTGCAGAGAGAAATGACATTCATCAGAGAGACAGGGCCCGATCCCACTGCAGACCCTGGAGCATGCAGAAGCTCAGGTGGGACCTCTGAGGGGCTGCCTTCTTATGTGAGCCAGGCCCACAGCAGCAGAAACCTCGATACCTATAAAAGGCTCACCTTTATGGCAGATAGGTCCAGAGTGTGGAGCAAATCACAGGGCAGCTGAGGGCAGGTGTGAAGCGTCCCTGTAGCGATGTGGTTATGAGCATGGCTCTGCTCAGACACGAACAAACATTCTGCGCCCTTGATAAAACATACCCCTTGGGGGCCTGCTAAAAGGATTGACCTTGAGTCTGATCCGGCCTCTAGATCTCTAGATCTAGAGAGCAATTGGCGGGAAATTCAGAGAGCAGAGGATCATGTTGAGTTTTATTATGCGTATTTCATCAGCAAAATCCAGACTGGGAAACTCTACAAGTCAAAAAGCTCCAGTTCATCAACAGATAAATTACAAGGAAAAGAAAGAGATGGAGAGAGGACTTGTAGATTTAAAGAGACCTCAAAGATATCGAGTTAAAAAATTGACAGTGACTAAGGATGTGTGCTCAGGCAAAAGAAAACATAAACACAAGTAAATTATTTCTATAAAAGTCCAAATAATAGTTGCTTTCAGAGAGCAGGAGGGAGGAGGCTGTGGTTGGGAGAGGGGACAGATAGGGGCTTCCAGGATGTCAGGCAAAATTCTACTTCTTGACCCAGGTGATGGTTACAAGGGTGTTTACCTCACAATAATTCACTAAGTTGTACATTTGTTCTGTATACTTTTCTGTTTGTCCTATTTGACAATAAAAATGTTAAAAAAAATAAAATAAAATAAGGTGAACTCAGGAGCCAGCTACCTGGATTCAAATCTCAGCTCTGTCACTTAGGTGTGTCATTTCGAGTAAATTTTAATACGCTCTGGGCTTCAGTTTCCTCACCTGTAAAATGGGGATGATGGTATAGGCTGTCATGCAGATTAAACAAGTTAGTGTACTCAGAGGCCTTAGAACAGTGCCTGGCACACCATAAGCATTATAAAAGTTTTTGCAATAATTATCATTGTGTTGTTCTTTCCTGTTTCCATACCCCTCTCTCAGGCTTCTGTGATTCCCCTCTCAGGGAGAGGGGAAAGGAGAGCCACCTATGGCATTCTTTAATGGCCGTGGTAAGTGACAAGATAATCACAGCTTAAATCTGGCTCCATAACCACAGCCTGGTCCTGCAAGGTGACCCCAATCCTGTTGTCTGTGCCTGTGGCTCAGGCTGCAGGGCCAGAATATCCTGTCGCACTTTTGGAGGTGCCTGCCATCTGCTCTTGTTCTTTTACTGATGCCCACCTGTCCTAGAGAGAGGACAAGGGGGCTGAGCATCGTGATGAAGGCATGGGCTTTGGAGGAACCATGAACCTGGGCTCTAACTGCGGCTCTGCCTCTTAGGGGAGTTAAGAGACGCATGTGTTAAGGGATTCCCTCTTCCTCTTTGAGCCTCATTATCCATTATTGATGATAATAATTGCACCTCCCTGGTGGGGTGTTATGAAGAAATAATCCATTCATAATGCTTAGGAGAGGGCCTGGCTCAAGGCCTTCACACATGCTGTTCTCTCTGCCTGCATTCTTTGAATCTCTAGATCCTTCTCATTTCTTGGAGCTGGGCTTGAATGTCTCCTTGACTTTTCTGCTGAAGGAAGAAAGGAAGTCACTACCACATGTCAATTACATTCTTCACAG
Organism: Rousettus aegyptiacus; assembly: GCF_014176215.1. Lineage (NCBI taxonomy): Eukaryota > Metazoa > Chordata > Mammalia > Chiroptera > Pteropodidae > Rousettus > Rousettus aegyptiacus. Next base: position 11,746,044 of record NW_023416308.1, read on the forward strand.
CATACATGAAAGTTATGGTGTGACATTTATTATATTATATTACAATATATTTTTATCTGCTTATTATTCAATGCCCCCTGCTCTCACTAGAATGTAAACTCCATGTTGGCAGAGACCATTTCTACCTTGTTCGCTGTAGTGAATCTTCAGTGTCCAGCAGGTACTCAGAAATGATTTATTGAATAAGCAAACAAAATCCATAAATATATAAATGAATACATTTGTTCACTTCTCTATCATGTGTCTTCCCTGGCCGGTGTGTGCGGGACATAAGTGCAGGGATCTTGTCTGACTTATTCCTTGCTGTGTCTCCTGAACACCTTGTGCTTGGCCAGGTGAGTACTGCATGCTCAGTAAATACTTGCCAGATGGATGTGAGCCTGGGGGTGCAGAGGATGGCAACCATTTGTGACTGCTGTCCTCAGGTGCCGGAAGGGCTCCAGGCCCCATCCCTGGTGGCTTCCTGACTTTTTAGGTCTCACTCTGCTCTAATGTTGGGTCTTTGGGGACCATTTTCTTGTGCTGCAGGGGCCTCAACGTCACAGGCGGTGCCATGGAATGGGAAAGAAAGGGTTGGGGGTTGGACAGACATAGATTTCAGTCCTTGATCAATCATTTACAATCTCTGGACCCTTGAGCCAGTTGGTGAAGTTTTCTGACCCGTTTAAAGGGGAAGGATAATCCTAATAGCAGCAGCGACAACAACAACAAACAACAACATATCTGCCTGAAAAGATTACTGTGATCAGATCCGGTAACAAACAGAAAAGCTCAATATGAGTTGAACAGTCCCATATACATGTGTGTTGTCTCTAGTATTGGTAGCTAAAATATTTGAAATGATCACTGAGAATCAAATCCTAGGGTGAAACTAAAGTTCTGGGGAGAGACTGCTGGGTTTCTGTCAACGTTCATTCTCCCCATCTTCCTTTGTAATAAAATTCTTGATTTCGACAACATTATTCTTTTTAAAAAATCATTCGTTCATTCTTTTATTCATTTCGATGACATTTAAAATCAAGACTACATTTCATTCTCTTTGGCAGCTAGCTGTAGCCTTGCGCCTAAGTTCTGGCTAATGAACAGAAACGGTGTGTGTAATTTCTAGTAAGTGTCCTTAAAAGGAGAGCCAGGCTTCCCTTGCCTTTCTTCCTCCTTCTTGTTAGTTGGAATGTGGCCTTGTGACTTGGAGCTTGAGCAACCATCTTGGACCATGAGGGAGAAGTCAGCACTGAAGATAGCAGAACAACCAATAGGAGGAGCTTGGGTCCCTGACACCTCTGGAAGCCACCGCAAAAGCCCCGGAAATGCCTCACTCCATTTACAAGACTCCTTTACACTCCATTTTCAAGACTCCTTTACAGAGAGAGAGAGAGAGAGAGAGAGAGAGAGAGAGAGAGAGAGAGAGAGAGAGAGAGAGAGAGGAAGGGAGGGAGAGAGAACTCCTGCGTCATTATTTATTTGAATTTTTCCTGCCCTTGAAAACAAATTTAAATATAACGGATATACTCTCCAAAAAGGAAGAGTTCACACAGGCTAGATACGTTTTATTTTTAATTAACAATCGCTTGTATAACAGCTATATTGCTGGTATTCTAGTAAGCCCTTTCTCAATATTAATTTGTTAATTCTCATGACTCTATCAGTAGGAACTACTATTATCCCCGTTTTACAGATAAGTCTTGGAAACTTCATGGGAAAAAGAAGGGAAACAGTTCTTGAAATGTTCTCTTTTTGGTTCCTACTTCTGTTAATTCTTTCATTCAACAAATATTAGCTGAACACAGGTTATACGCTGGGTCCTCCGCTGAGTTTTAGGGAGAGGAACAAAAATACAGATTTGATGGCTGGTCTTATGAAGCTTATAATCTAAACTGTGCTGTCCAATATAGTATTCACTATCCACATGTGGCTGTTTTCATTTAAATTAATTAAAATTAAATAAAAATTTCGTTCCCTAGACATACTAGCCACATTTCACACATTCATTAGCCACATCTGGCTGGTGGTTACTGTACTAGATGGTGCAGATATGATGTATTCGTCATGGTAAATCGTTCTGGTGTGAAGGCCATTTACAATCCTGTGGGCAAGCACTGGCTGGCTATCTTTTTTCTTCTTCTTCTTCCCTAATTTGCCCAGCTCTTAGGAAGAAAATGGAAAAAAATAGAGCAGCTGCTTTATTTACTTATGAGGTCTTGTTGGCATTGTGTTAAGTTCTTTTTATTCACCATTTCACCCCATCTTTACAACCATCCTATTTTACAGATGAAGAGACTGAATTTCAGAGAGATGTGACTTACCAACCTTACACCTATAGTAGGTAATCAAGTCTATTCTTGGCTCTCTTGATCTCATAAATGTGTCCTTAACACAATGAAAAGAGTCTGGGAGATCATAAGAACAGCTAACATATATGGAGTGCTTACAATGGCTGTGTGGGGTGCTCTCTGGAAGTTTGCTTTATATAATCTTCATCCCAACCCTTCTCAGCACCTCCTTTCCAGGCGAGGAAACCGTGCAGAAGGGAAGTGACTTGCCCAAGGCCATCCAGATGGGAAGGTGCTTGGTTTTTCTGTCCTTGTCCTAGGTAACCCTAGGCCTAGCTGGCTTCTTTCCTGTGACTCACATCCTCCTGGGGGAAGTGAAGAAAAGCCAAGTCCGTTTTCCCTCTGGTGAAGTTGGAGACTCAGCCAGGTTTCTTTTGGGCCAAGTTGCCCATTTGGGGCCAGGACCAGGCAATACCATGCTGCACTACCCCGTCTTTTTGGGTAGCTTTCCCCTGCTGTCTAACCACTAGAGGCCCTGGGTGAGGAAAATTGGCTTTGAAACCAGACCACCCACTTTCAAGTCCAAGGGCTGGCAGGGCAGGCTGAGCAGAAGGCAGGGCTGGCCTCCACCCCCTCTCTGTGTTTACCTTTTGAACTTTTATTGTGAGCTTATCTTTAAGGGGGAAAATATTCCATAAACTTAAAATAGGCAAGACTTAATTAATAGCATGCTTTGTTCTTCTGATCCATATCTGTACAGGAAGACACACCCCTTTTCAGTTTGTGGGTCAAGGTGAAACTGCCTCTGGGGGCTCAAACAGCTGCTCATTTTCTGCTTTTGAACTCTGGTTCCCTTTGGCTTTTCCTTCTCCTTGTGAAGGGTTTTTCCCAACTCCCTTAGCCTGAGCACTTCACCAAGGCCTTTGCAAATTGCCAGCATTACATATTATAATTATTTCTTCTCATATAATTAATAGTCACTGTGCACCGAGGGCCTACTATAGGCCAGGCACTCTATTAAGGGCTACTAACGCCCTTCTATGGTGGGTGTTAGAATTATTTCCATTTTATAGAGGAGAAAACTGAGAGGAGAAACGACTTTCCCAAGGCCATAGAGCTCTAAAAAGTGGAGCTAGGCTTTGAATCTGGGGCTCTGTGCCTCCAAACATCCATGATTAATATCTAGTGAGCACTTAGCTGTGGTCACACGAGTCCCACAATGTTAACTTTGAAAACATATCATTTTAATTTTCCTTGTTTAACATATATCTTTTTATTTCTCATAATCCTATAAAGTATGTACGTACAATTCTCTCCATTTCATGGATTAGGAAACTGAGGCTCAGAAAGCTGAATTCATTTACTCAAAGTTACACAGTGATTAATGGTGGAGCTATGATTTGCACCAAGCTGTGTCTGATAGGTAGCCTGGCTCAGGGGAAAAGTAGTAGATTAGAAGCCAATAAAAACAGATTTTGGTTCCTCATTGTGTGGGCAAATCACTTAACCCTCTGAACCTTAGCTTCTCATTTGCAGAATGAGAACACTATTTGCCCAACTTCTTGAGGTGGTTTGCGAGAATCAAATGGCAGGGAACCAATAGCTATTGAGAACCTGGTCAATCAGGGTCTGAATTTACATGCCTTATCCCACAAACGGAAAAAATATATAATTTGTGTTCATTTCGAAACAACCTCATTTAATTCTTACAACTGTGAGAGGTCTGATCTTTAAAACTTTTTTAAAAAGTTTTTAAATTAATTTATTTTAAATTATAGTTGGCATACAATATTATATTAGTTTTAGGTGTACAACATTGTAATTCAATATTTGTATATAAAATACCTTACAAAGTGATCACCACATTAAGTCTAGTAACCATCTGTCACTATTCAATAGTTATTACAATATTATTGATTCTCTTCCCTGTGCTGTACATTACAACCTGTGACTTATTTTATAACTAGAAGTTTATACTTCTTAATCTCCTCCTTTTCTGTCTAACCTCCACCCCTCTCCCCTCTAGCAACCATCAGTTTGTTATCTGTATCTAAGGTAAGGTGGATGATCTTATTTGCATTTTAGGAGAGAAGTGGTTAGAGAGAAAAGAAGTCACAAGGCGGGGAAGGCACTGAGATAGGAACTGAACCCAGATCTGTCTGACCCCCAAATCTCCATTCCTGCCATTCCACAGAGGGCAAATCCCCCATCCTGAAAGGGTACTGAAAAGTTTGAAGTAAATTTTTTAAATAGACTTTATTTTTACAACAGTTTTAGGTTCATGACAAACTGAGTGGAAGGTACATAGTGTTCCCATATTAACCTCTGCACACTATCTACAACCCTTGCCAGAGTTGGACATTTATAGCAATCGATGGACCTATACTGATACATCATCATCACCCAAAGTCCAGTTTACATTAGGGTTCACTTTTGGTGTTGTACATTCTATGGGTTTGGACAAATGTATAATGACATGTACCCCCCTTTACATTATCACGCAGTGTTTTCACTGTCCTAAAAACCTGTGTTCTGTCTGTTCCTCCCTCCCTGCATAACCCCTGGCAACCACTGACCTTACTGTCCCTATAGTTTTGCCTTTTCCAGAGTGTCATATAGTTGTAATCATACAGCATATAGCCTTTTCAGATTGGCTTCTTTCATTTAGTAAGTAATATGCATTTATGTTTTCTCCACATCTTTTCATGGCTCGATAGCTCATTTCTTTTTTTTTTTCAGCACTGAATAACATTCCGTTGTCTGGAAAGTACCACAGATTATTTATCCATTCACCTGAAGAGCATCTCGGTTGCTTTCAAGTTTTGACAATTATGAGTAAAGCTGCTGTAAACACTTGGGTGCAGGTTTTTGTGTGGACAGAAGTGTTCAACTCCTTTGGGTAAATACCAAGTAGCTTGACTGCTGGATCTCATGGTAAGAGTATGTTTGGTTTTGTAAGCAGCTGCCAAGTTGTCTTCCAAAATGGCTATAACATTCCCACAGGCAATGTATGAGAGTTCCTTTTGCTCCAGAGATTTGAAGTAATTTTTGTGTAAAACCAGCCCCAGCTGCAGGAGGTGGAAATGCAGCCACTCAAAGTGTCCTTGGGTTCTCAGAAATGACCTTCCACAGCAGGCAAGGGAAATTGGACGCTGGAACCCACTGCCCAGAGGGACATGGCCTGGGGACTGACACCCTTCTCAGCTTTCCCAGTGCTCAGACTCCCTGCTTTGTGGTCTGTCAGCCCCAAGAGCAGGCCTGGGGCTATTTGGGGACTCCCATAGGTCAGTGTCTTAGGATATAATCGTGTTTTGGACTCAGGCCTTCCAGTCTGGCTTTGCAGCTGAAACCCTAACTCCTTTGCCTCTTACCTCCACCCCCATCCCAGCTGAGTCCTGCTCTTGATATGCCTTCAGCTGTGAGAGAAACTTGACTCCCTCCCCCGACCCCAGTCACTCTTTGCCCCTAGAAGATTGCCTCTGAGCTAGACCTTTCCGATGAGATTCCATTCTGTAGACACCAACTTCTGCTGGCAGGAACAATGACTTGCATTTGAAAAATGCTGGCCCCTATCCCTCTGGACTTCAGGTTTCTCAATTATAAATGGGGGGAGTAAATTATGGGGCTCTCATAGGGTGTAAGACTCTCATGAGATAAGGCAAGAGAAAGAGCTTGGTGAATTGAGGGGCCCAATGCTTCTGGTAGGAAATCTCCAGTTGAATGGTACCATTCATTTCCCTAGCCCTGGGGTGATGGGGTACAGCTGATGGAAGGTATTGTCACCCTCAAAGGGTATAGGGTGACGGGAAAGGAGTTTGAGGAGGCTGCAACTTCCGTGATTTTACTTATCATGCGCTCCTGGCATTCCTAAAAGCACAGCTCTGGCAAAGTTGCCCAGTGCAGGGCAGGGGTACAGGTTGCAGACCAAGCATTCAGGGAACCCTTTCATTCTAGGACATCAATCAGGTAAGTACTTGGCTTGGGCCTGGCACTTTTCTAATGACTGCTCTATTTTAATGTAAATTGAGGTCTCCTCTCTCCCACCTCCCTCTTCTTTTTGGTAAAGCTTAATTTAGATATAATTCACATACCATGCAATTCATCCATTTAACAACTCAGTGATTTTTGGTATATTCACAGAGGTGTGCAACCATTGCCCCGATCAATTTTAGAGATTTTCAACCCTCCAAAAGGAAACCCCATGCCCTTTAGCTGTCATCTCCCTATCTGCTTGCTCCCGCAGCCCCAGGTAACCATAATTTACTTTCTGTCTCTATATATATGCCTATTCTGGATATTTTATATAAATGTAATAGTACAATTTGTGGCCTTTTGTATCTGGCTTCTTTCACTCAGCATACTAGTTTCAAGGTTTATACATTTCGTAGCATGTATCAGTAGTACTTCATTACTATTTCTGGTTGAATAATAGTCTATTGTATAGATAGATCACACTTTTTAAATCCACTCATTTGTTCATGGACATTTGGGTTGCTTCCACTTTTTGACTACTGTGAATGCTGCTGCTATGAAAATTTGTATACCAATTTTTATGTGAGCATATGTTTTCATTTCCGTTGGGGGAAATGAAGTGAAATTGCAGGGTCAGATGGTTGCATGACCTTCTCTAATCCTCACACCTACCATTTGAAGTAGAACTAGTATGTCTCTCACAGTTAAGGAAACAGAAGCTCAGGAATATTACCCAAGGCCACACAGTGAGGAAGTGCCGAAGCAGGGATTGGAACCCAGGCATTCTAACTCAGATCCCATGCTTATCCTGCCTCCAAGGTCTCAGAACTTTCATTTTACCTAAGAGGTAGACTTATTTACAAGCAGCTGAATCTCAAAAATGGGGGGCAGGCTCATCAGTACAAGGGTGGCTCAGGCAGGAATGGAAGCTGAAGAGCCCGGTTGGAGCTAGCCAGGAATCTTGTTCACCTCCTTGAGTGACTAAGGATCTGGGGGACTGAGAGAAGGCTTAAGGTTAAGGTTTAATCTGTATTTGTGATCGTTTTCTCCAGGACTAGGCTGCCTTGAGGATAAAATAAATGTGAGCTCCTGGAGGTAGTGTGGTATGTGGCTAGAACGCCAGCTCTGTAGGTCAGGTGCCTTGGTGGGTGGGGGGAGGAAGCCCCCATCACCTTTGCTCTGAGGGCTATTCAAGCTCTGACTTGTTCCTCCAAAGATGACAGTTTTCAGAGAGAAGAAAGTGAGATTAGAAACCCAAAGAAACCCCAGAGAGGCCTTGGGAAGGGAAACATGTCTGCCCAGGGAAGCAAGTCCAGGCCCTTGCAAAACAGGCAGTGGTGGGGCAGTAGTGGGACCAGGGGGGGCCAGTCCGAAAGTTACTCCTGTGAGGTCCGACCTTGGGGACTGAGGAAGGAAGTCTGGTGCCGTTAAACACCCTACCAATGCTATTTCGGAACCTCATTTTGTTCCTTTTTAGCAATCATCACTATTCTAACTAAACAATTAATTGAGTAGTGGGACTGATTCTCATGCAGGATGCCCGGTTTGTTTTTTCCTTGCGGCTCAAGGCTGTTTGCCTGGCACCTCGTAGGAAGGGTTGTCAGATAAAATGCAAAAAGCTCAGTTAAATTTTAATTTTAGACAATATATAAGTATGTCCCATTTGTTTATCTGAAATTCAAATTTTACTGGGAGTCCTCTATTTTTTTTTCTGTTAGAATGACGACTCTATAGTAGGGGCTTTGTAAGTATTTGTGGAACAAATAGATAAACGGATTTTGCCTTGGCTGTTCCCTAAACTTGCAGTGTGAGTGACTCTTAGGACAACACTCCGCTCCCCTTCTCTGGCCTGTTTCTCTATCTGAAAAGCAAGAGTTCAGGTAGCGACCATAGCGCAGGGATAGCCAATGCAGGGGAGCGCTGCGCGAACTGCTAAAGAGCGGACAGGGAGCTTGGGTTCTGCCTGTGCGAGACAGACTAAACCTCTAGACTGCACAGCCCGCGACACCTCTCTCTCCCGCGGGGTAAGGGGAAGCCCCGGCCCGCCCCCTCCTTCGCTGAGGCTGGCCAGAGGCCGTCACCATGGAGACATGGGTAGCCTGGAACCCCTCCCCCACAAAGCCACGCGTTTCCGCTGCGTTGGAGCGTTCTGATTGGATAGCCTTCCGGACGCTACCACCAGCCCCGAGGCCGCTAAAGGGTGGGGGAGGGCTCTTGCCCTCGTGGGACTCTTGTCCCGAAGACCTGTGCATGTGGCCTTTCTCGAGGAGGATGGGTTCTCTGCCTCACGCGGGGAAAAAGACTGAGTCTTAAGTCGGAAGAGTGTCCACTGCTTCTATTAGAGCTTATGTTCATGCTCCTTGAGAAAGAGAGGGCGGGAGAGTCGGCCACGCCCCCTCTAGAGCCTACTCGGTCCCAGATCTGGAGCACCGGAAGTGCTGGCGACGTGTCGGTGCGCCCTACCCTAAACGTTCCTCCCTAGGCCACCTCTCCTATTCAGCTGAGGGATTCCGGGGCCGCCTGGGCGCTGCACCCCGCCACTTCCGTATTGAACCGCCACTTCAACCGAACTCCCAACCTCCGCGCGCTCCCTCTTGTGCCTGATGGTTGGGCCGGCGCCGGGCAGTAGCCACGCCCACCCCCATGCCTGGCAGCCAATGGGCAGGCACCTCCCGGCAAGGCATTGGGTATTAATGAGGGCCGGACGCTGATTGGGTGCAGCGTCGTGGCCGGGGCTGGGTGGCGGGGTAGGTTGTTCCAGAGGTGGGAGGCGGTACCCGTGGCTGTGAAGGAGGCCTGACTGAGAGCGAGATGTCCCCGGCGGCTGAGGCAGAGCGGCCCGTGGCGCTGTTTCTCTGAGTCCAGGGCGGCCTGGCGGCCGGCTGAGGAAGAGGGTCGGCGGAGGCTGCCCCCGCTGTAGTGGCCGCCATGCTGGGGGCCCAGGCAGCTGAGGGAGCCGCCGTGGCGCTTCTGCGGCTGCTGCTGCTGCTGCTGCTGTCGGCGCTCCGGGGGCCAGGGTTCGGCGTGGTCGGCACGGCGGGGGCTGGGCTGTCGGACAGCGTTATTTGGGCGGTCAACGCGGGCGGCGAGGCGCATGTGGACGTGCACGGGATTCACTTCCGCAAGGACCCTCTGGAAGGCCGGGTGGGCCGAGGTGAGAGACCCTCGCGGAGCCGCGGGATCCCGGGCCTGCCGCCGCCGGGCGCCGCCGGCCGAAGGCTGCGGGCCCTGAGCCTGCCTTGACCCTGGGGCCACGTCTCTGGAGCGAAGTTTCTTTCCGCAGTTTCCTCAGGGACCTGGTCACACCTCAGAACCTGGCACTGACTGGAAGCTACCAAGAACCATTGAGGCAGAGAGTTGGCGAGAAGTTATATTTGGACCTCGCGTCCTGCATTTTCTTAACCCATAGCCTACACTTGAGCTGGGAAAAAAGTAAAGTCGAGGGCGGCCTGTTGTCACCTCGAGGCCTCACGGTTGTAGGTTATCCGTGTCCCTGGCCCGGGTGGTTCTTCTCTCCGATCAAGTTAGTTCCTGGTAGATTCCTGCCGACCCAGACATTGGCCGCTTTCCTTACTCCTTTTGCAGGACTGGGTCTTGATTCTTAGCCAGAATAGAAAGGAATCTTCGAAGAGGATGGGCCAGGAAAGTTTGCAGCCTCCTCTCTCGCCCCCCTTTGGAGCGAAGACTATGTATGCTTAAAAGTAAAAGCCACAGGCGGGCCCCCAGAGGGTGATTATATTGAAGCCATCCTGTGCTGGAGGCTGATGGTGTGTCTGCTGTGTCAACCAGTGTAAAATCTGAATATTCTGTGTGTAGAACCCACCCTAAGTGGTCGAGAGAGATAATGATTCCAGCTCATGGGAAAAATGCTTTTGACTGAACTGACTGAGCAACAGTGGTTTTCACAGAACTGCACAGTTCTCCAAGTTAGTGGGAGACTTGCCAGTGGAGCTGGTTAAAAATGCAAACCCCAGACCTAGGAAATCAAACCCAGGTTTCTGCACCAGGTTTCATCCCCAGACCACTCTTTGGGAAATCTGCTCTAGACTCTTTCTTCTGTAAGTAGGATTGGAAACCAGGTTTAAGGAGTTCCTTGCTTCATGTGTTGGAAAGAGATTTATGCTGTATGCTGGGCTCAGAGGCTGCCAAATTGGCAACATGCCATCTCCAGAAAACTAGGAGACAGTTTCTTGCACTCTTTCCACAATGCCCAGATTTGGCTCTTGCCTTCATTAAAGAGTTTAACTTAGATCTTCCAAGTTAATTGCAGTGTCCTGGAGTTTGTTATATGAGGGAGTTTATGACTTCCATACGTGTGAGAGTATTGGGACACAGGGCTTTCTGAAGTTCTATGTTTGTCTTGGAATTTATTTAGCCCTGGCATGTAAGTCTCAGAAGCTAGCCTGGGTTCAGCCAAGTCAGGGCCCTAGTCTTCGGCAGCTTTAAAAGCCACAAAGCCAGACTTCATAGCAGGAGGTCATTGCTGTCTCCATCCTGGATCCTTCCTTTTTCTTCCTGGGTGTGGGCAGGGCAGAAGGAGCCTAGAGAGGAAACTAGAGACCGTTTGTGGACTTTGTCTCTTGGGACGGCTGTGGTGAGGACTGTGCAGATGGTTCCTTTCACTTAACAGATACCAGGCTTTACATAGGTTACATTATCCTTTTAGTTCCAGAGAAGGCAGTTAAGACCACAAAGATTTAGTCTCCAGCTACTCCTCTTATTCAGAAATCATTGTTTAAATATGCTGGTGCAGGTGGCGTTTTTTTGTGTGTTTTGGTGCGGTCACCAGTCAGAGTTTATTGTAGCAAGTAGAATTACATGAGACCTACCAAAGCTTATGTTCAGTGGAGTCCTATCTTGACCTTGGCCTTTGGGACACTCTGTCAGTTTGATTTGGAATTGTAGTAGAATTAAGGCATGGATAAAGAGTTGAAGATGGTTGTTTCCTGCAGCTTGGACCAACCTATTGCAACTTTGTACTTCTGAGTGCCTGAGAGTAGCATTTTGCTGGATTAGGTCTGTGGCTGAGATGTGATTAAACTTCCACTCTCAGGAGTCAGGTCTAGGTCTCTAGTTTCTTCTGTTTGAAGGAGTGGCACCACCCAAGGAAGTGCAGCTGTTCACGCTGCTCTGGCACTGTTTGGGTAAGGGCGTGCCAGCTAGTTCGAGACCCTTGCCCCATACAGTTGTTTTCGCACTAATTTCAGAAGGAGCTGTCTTATATATCTTGCTGTGGTACTGTTTCCAGCAAGATGAAGAAAGTTCATTTTATGTTGAATGAATTTAGATATTTCTTGCCAAGTTAATCCAGATAAGGGTTTGACCTGCTTTTGAACTTGCATGTTTCTCTTTAGTGTCTTTGTAGTCCAGCATTTGTGTAACTGTGAGTGGCCCAGGGCACCTAGTGGCTTTTGCTTTCAAAGGCATTTCATAATGTTATTGAATTTCATTTCTGTCTTGAGGATGGTTAGTGTTAATAGGAAATATTGACAACCTGGGAAAGGCTTTTTCAACCTGTGTGCTTCAACAGATGGAAGTACCATTACAGAAAGTGATTCAGAAGTGCTCAATTTGGGATTTTGGCATGCTGCACATTCCAGGTTCTTTTTAACTTGCTCATTCTGGGTTCTTCTTTACTCTAAAGAGGAAAAGACATGGTTATTTGGACTGAGGGCTTGATTTTAGGAGAGGCTATTTCCTTTATTTGTATTATCTTGAAGAATTCGCTTTACTTCTCTGAGCCTTATTTTCCTTCTTAATAAAATTTCTTATGCTTTAGAAATTAGTGACATGAATCTGAAAACTGTCCTGTCCAAAACAGGTTAAAGTGTCTCTATCTTTTTCTTTGCTTGATGACCTTTTACAGGGAATTAAAAGTAGGGCAGAACATGACTCTGGAGAAGAAAAAAGCTGACTAGGGGCCTGAACCTATCAGGTTACTAATTCCACAGGCCTAAGGAAGACCCTTTTGGGGGAGCCATCCTTTTGGGTGAGGAAGGATTTGGCCTTGATGAGATAAGAGTTTGAAAGATAGGATGCCTCTAATTTGCTTAGGGCCACAGAATTTGTTTAGAATTCTGTTCCAGTATTGTCACCTATGCTGTCACCTAAGATGCAGGCTTCATTTGCAAGCACGTCAAGTGGCAGAAGTTCACAGAGACTTTAGGTAAGCGATATCCCCATTTTACAGGTGAGAAAACACCTAGAGAAAATAACTTGTTTTGAATCACACAGTAGGTAGCAGAGCCAGAATTCATCTCCACACCTGTCTTACTCTAAAACCTGGGCTGAATTTTTCAAGTAGCCTGGGTATTTCATTTTCTAGGCCTAAGTAGTGGTGGACTGAATGTAGGCCCTTTGGCTCCCTTTCTGACTTTACTGTCTGAGCTATATTTTGCCAACTTCGGCACTGTGCTGTGTACACTTCACTATATTTTAGAGAAGTCTGATTAGTTGTGAATATATAAAGGCAAGGGAGGGAAAAGAAAATTCTTTATGCTGCTGTATATCTTGGGACTTGGGCAAATTCAACTTTGCATGTGGTAAATTCTTGGGCAAGCCACTGGAGCTTTAAAGGAAAATATTTAAAGGTAATCCTGAGGTTGTTAAGTACTTTTTGTTCACATGGCTGAGTGTTCTTAGTTGTGGGTCTGAGACTGCCAGAGATTACATTACTGTCAGTTTCTCACATTTTCCACTTGGCAAGAAAAAAAAAGATTCCCCACACATGCACAAATTTTTTTGTGTGTATCTAAAAAGCAAATAGAGTTAATGTTCCAAATTTGTAAGGATCACGGTCCTCACAGAAGAAGGAAAATTCTTAGAACTCAGTTGGAAGAAAAATAGCAGTCTTTTAATTTTCATGGGTTTATGCCCAGTGTAATGGTTGGAGCCTGGGAAAGAGCTGGGGCATGTTAGCACTATGTCCTTTGTAGTGCTGCTCAGCTCCCCTTCTTCGATTTCTTGAGGAGAAATAGGAAGAAAAAAGTCTGAAGACAATAGTGCAGTGAGTTTCCTGTTGCATTGTCTCATCAGTCCATCTGATCTTCTCTACTTTTCACTTACAGGAACTGTTAACAGTTATGTTTGTTTTTTTGAGGGCTTGACCTTAGCCACTGTTACTCTTTAATCTCCCTTGGAGATACAAGATCCTTTCCCTTGGAGTTTTGATGATTCAGAAGTTAAAGTTCCAGGGATGGCCAGTCAGACATCTCCCAAAGGATGTAGGTACCAAATGTCTTCTAGGTCACTGTGTGGGAAGTCTTGAAATCTTAATTCCAGGCTGGAGGAGAGACTATGCCTGTGTACCAAGATCACTGTTTGCAAAGTAGATTTACGGAGTACTGGGAAGCCTCTTTGTGTTTATAGGATAAAGGAATCAGGCTACTCTCTGAAGGAGGAAGCATAACTCTTCATCTCTGCGGCTAGAGTGTGGTGTCTTATATTTGAAGAAAGACCCCAGTTTTGTTAGTTATGTTGGGGGGGGGGGAAACATACATTGTCTTGTCTCTTACCAAGACTGAGGGAGGGGTGGGAGCAGTAGATATTTTCAGCCGTTCTGTTACAGACCCAGCATAAGTATCTTTACTTTTACCCTGCTGTATTCCTTGTTAGTCTGTGAGATGGGAAAGGTGGCTCCTTCTGGACTTGGGCATCTTAAGCCAGAGGTACCAGTAGGACTCTTGGGGTGGCTCTAGCCCTGTGGAGAGAAAAGCAGGGCTTCTCTGTTTTATAGACACCTCCTTTGTTGCTATTTATTCATTCAGTAAGTCATATTGAGTGCCTGCTTAACGTGTCGGGGACCGTGTTGGGTGTGGGGAAAATATAGTAGGAACTTTTTTTCTTCTTTTGGTTTAAATGAGGGAGTGTTGAAGGGAGCAGGTTGCACTGAGTTTTGTAAAGTGTCTGTGAGAAGTAAGGTGCTTGGACCCAAAGGAAATTACAGAGCATCACACCCTTGTTTTTATGAGCATGTTTCTTTTTATCAGCCTTGGAACTTTTTGAATGAAATTATAAAAAGCAACTAAAGCTGTCATCTTATTTGTGGTAAAGACAATGAAGAATGACTTTCCTAACAGATATCCTGTTTTTTAGACTCTGAGCTTTTCTGATTGAGAAAATACTCTTTTGAACTTAATCGTCTCGTAGAGTTCCTGGCCATCCCCCTTATTTTATGAGGTCTCTCTGAAGCTTTCCCTCGCAGGGAAGCAGGCAGCTGTAGCATAGTGCTTTGTTCTAATAAGGAGTTAGACTTGTTCTCTTCTCATCACTCTCTGTACAGTTGAGGAAAAGTCATTTTAACATGACTTGAAAAAATTCTGCTGTGAGGGTTACAGGAGCTGTTGGTGATTAGCATTTGCTTTCTCTCCTTTTACTCTGACTTGGTAATGGCTGTGTGATTCTTGCCTTTGTGTCTGGTCTGTTTGGAGCCAGGTGCAGAGGGGGTGGCCCCTTCCACTGGGAGGGTTATTAGTATTGTGCTGGAAATGCCTCTGGCGATTCTAGGGTCTCTGGTGGTCTTTTATGTTTTGCCTCTGATGTGGTTTCTCTTTGTCTTTTGTCCCCAGCCTCTGACTATGGCATGAAACTGCCAATCCTGCGTTCCAACCCTGAGGACCAGATCCTATATCAAACAGAGCGGTACAATGAGGAAACCTTTGGCTATGAAGTGCCCATCAAAGAGGAGGGGGACTATGTGCTGGTGTTGAAATTTGCCGAGGTCTACTTTGCACAGTCTCAGCAGAAGGTGAGGCCTGATCAGGCTGCCACTTGACCAGTGGGACATTGCCACTCTTGGATAGTCCTCTGCTCTGGGCCAGAGTGTACAAACCTCCCTGGAAGGGAGGAACAGATGAGCTTTGAGGAAAAGCTAGATTCCTTTTGCCCCTAGGGAAGTTATGTCCCATTGCTCATGAGGCTACACTTGCCATGGGATTGGTGACAGAGAGTAGTACCAGAATCCTAGTTCTTGGCAACTCACTGATCCTGTTAAGGCCCTCTTGGTTATCTCTCCCTTCTTGCTTGTCAGCACCTTCTTGTTTTTAACCTTGTTCTTTTTGTGTCCTTTCTGTGACTTTCCTTCCCATGTTGAGTTTTTTGTTTGTTTTCTTTGTTCCCTAAGGCCAGTTTGAGGCCTCCTTAACAGTGAAGAACGTGCCTTTGGTTTGGCTCAGATAAAGGATGCTAGCGAGCCAGCCCGGAATATATCCAGCCCTGTTATTTCTTAAATTATTTTTGAACTTGAAGCCCAGGCAGGTGTATAATTTCTACCTGCCGAAGGAGTGTGAAGCTGCTGGTTTTGACATGGTCTTTTTTTCATCTCGGAAGGTATTTGATGTGCGATTGAATGGCCACGTGGTGGTGAAGGACTTGGATATCTTTGATCGGGTTGGGCACAGCACAGCTCATGATGAAATCATCCCTATGAGCATCAGAAAGGGGAAGCTGAGCGTCCTGGGGGAGGTGTCCACCTTCACAGGGAAACTCTACATCGAGTTTGTCAAGGTAACGCTCCTCCTCTGCCCTCCTCGCCAAGGAAGAGCTCACAAGAATGGTGCAGGCGAATTGTCTGCTACTGTGCCGGGCTCACCACTGTTTCTCATTCCCTAGGGTTACTATGACAATCCCAAAGTATGTGCACTCTACATCATGGCTGGGACAGTGGATGGTAAGTTGTGTTTTTGATCTGCTTTTTGACTTGGGCTGGAGAATGTGGTTGAGCAAGCCCTTGGGGGATAATTTAACTGTTCACTACTTAGAAAACATATTGTGGTGAATCCACAGTCAGATGTCTGGGGATGAATGTGATGTGGAGTGGTGCTAGCTCTAAGTTTTGGAGCACTGTTTTTAAATCTTGCTACTGATTTTGGACAAATTCCTTGAAATTCACTGTAAATTGTGATTAATAATGGTACCTATTCGTGTGCCCTGACCCTTTTCGTCATTTGGAATTGCCTAAAATTTATCCTTATTCTGTTTTCTTTGACATTTATTTCCTGAGGGCAAAAAAGAAAAAGGGCAAAAGGAGAAATTCTTTAGTGTTTCGGTATGCTCTGAGAGATTCCAGCATTGCCAGACTGCACTGGACAAAAGTTCATTTATTAATGTCTCCTTGCGCTTGCGATCCAGCCTCAGGATATGTCTCTTTCTCAAGGTTGAGATTATCCCGGCTTCCCAGGCTGGTTTTTGTAGAGAAAGCTTGTGTCTTAGTGACTTTTCTCCCCCATTCCACCTCTGCCTTTTCCCAGCTCATCCTGAATGCACTGAGAATCTCATCCTATTGTCTTGAGGTCCCCCACTTGCTGATATGATGACATCCAGGGGGCTGCCTTGCCACCAAACAGATTCATAGCTGAGTCCCTAAGGAGGAGGCAGAGCAGAAAGGAGGGTGGTGTATGCTGAGAACTCAGAAGTCTGGATCAGCTTTTACTCAGCTGTTTTGTGAATCAAAGGGGAAGGAGGGATTATGGGAGGGGGGAGGGACTTGAAAAGGTTAAGTTTTGGGTGTTGGGTCATTGACCCCAGTTAGGTCATAGCCTCTCTTTATTGTGGCTCATTTACTGTTCTTAAGGGTATCACTTAAATGCTGGGGGTCTTACTTAAAAGGTGTCCTCTTCCTTGTGTCAGATGTACCAAAGCTGCAGCCTCATCCAGGATTGGAGAAGAAAGAAGAGGAAGAAGAAGAAGAAGAGTATGATGAGGGGTCTAATCTCAAGAGACAGACCAATAAGAACCGGGTGCAGTCAGGCCCCCGCACACCTAACCCCTATGCCTCGGACAACAGCAGCCTCATGTTCCCCATCCTGGTGGCCTTCGGAGTCTTCATTCCAACCCTCTTCTGCCTCTGCCGGTTGTGAGGACAAATTACCATCCTGAACAGGGTGGAGGGTGTGGGAAAGAAATCAAACGTGTTGGTTTGGTTTCTGTATTTTTCATGGTGATTAACACACACACACACACACACACACACACACACACACAATTAAAGGAGATAAAAAGAGGTCGAATGAGTAGAGCAGCCCTTGTCCACCACCTGATTCCAGACCTGCTTCAGTCCTAGTCCTCTCTTTGTGGCTGGCCTCCAGCCATCTCTTTCCTCTCTAGGGTACTTAGGGTAAACTGGGTCCTACCTGTTTAAGGATCCTCGTCTGTATACCTACTAGAAAGGACTCGGAAGCTGGAGCAGATGCCTTTTTTTTAGGTTAGCAATTAACAGCAAGGAAATGTCATCTTATTACTTGAGAAGACCAATACTGGGAGTTGGGTATGTTCTGAAGTTATATCCAGATGTGTTTCCAGATGTCCTGGGATGTCTGCGGTTTGTGTGTCTGTGAAGGTGTATAATTTGTGTGATAAAGATGAAAATGGAAGGGGGATTTTAAAAAAGAATGAAAATTAGATACTTCCTTACTTGGAAGCCTTTCTGGTTTTAGTCCAATGATGGTTTTACCTTAAGTGTTTGAGCTTTGTCATTGCTTCTCTCCCTGACATGTGCCAGTTTGAGGACTGTCTGGTATCCAGGACGATTAGTTTATGTCAGGTCCTCAAATTGCCTCTGACTTGTTACCACAACAAATCATTTTGATTTCAGTGCCTGTTGGGGACTTGATTTCCTCTCTCTCTTTCCCCGTCTGTCTGTCTTAATGTGGCTCATTTGAAATCTCTTTGCTCAACCATCCCACTAAATTATTGCCAAGAAGGGAATGACACATGAAGACTTAGGGTTCTTTCTGCTTGAATGTCTTACTGTCTACCACCTCACCTTGAAGGTACCTCCCTCCCTGGATCTCTGAGCCGGCAGCCAGGAGGACCCAGCAGTTCTTGTACTGGCCCCTTTGTAGGGTCTTGCTGCCAGGGGTCAGGGATGCTTTCCAGCTCGCAGCAACAGAACACTTGACCTTAAGAGTCTCTTCTGGTCTTTGGATTAGAAAAGGCTTATGTTAGCATAACTTAAGAACAACCTCAGAGACTTGAGCCCCACTAAGTGACTGACCACTGTTTAGAGTGTCTAGTATCTGATGTTCATTCTTATGTCCTTGTCTCTCACGGTTCAACCAGTTTGGGGTTATGCCTAGAGTTGCCCCAAGGAGCTAGACTGATTGTATCTGGCCCAGTGACACTGCTCACTGATCTTAATAGTATGCCCCTCATTTTCCTGTCCAAGTAGCAGTCAGGTTCTTGGTGTGACAGCACCAAAAGATTTCCTGTCAGCCATCGTCTTGGCAGCTCTGAAGCCAACGTTAGCATCTAGGTGTCTGTCTTGAATTCCCTGGAAACATTTCTGGAGGAAATTAAGCTTCCTTGTTTCCCTCCTTTTTCGTCACTGTCATCCTTTTCCTAGCTACAAGGAACTTTGTGGATGGAAGGCAGCAGGATTAGCTTCTGCTTGAAGGCTGGAGCAGAATAGAATCTCAGGCAAGGCCCATTTTATCAGAGTATGTTTAATTTTGAGTTTGTTTTTTGGATGTGTTTAAAGAGCTCAATATATTTGAACTGCTCATTATGGCAAATTAAGTAGCCTTAGGCTCATGTTCTGGGTTTTGGTTCTTAGTGAGTTACTACAGGCCAGCATTTCGTCCTATGAGAGTTGTAGTTCTTTATTTTTGCTGTGACTTAGGCCTCAGTATTAGGGTATTGCGTCAGGCAGCTGAATGGCTATGGCCTGAGGCTATAATCAGAGAAACACTTTTTGGAATGTTTCACAAAGCTCCCTGCTTTGAAGGATGACATCCTGTAGTCTTGATACTGGGACCACCATCCTGGGGCAGTGGACATCCTGACTATTAACTGGGCTTCTAACAGTGGCTTCAGTCCTCATTCCATCACAACCCCCAAAACCGTAGGCCACTGCCAATACAATTGACAAGACAAGGAAGGAAAGCTTGCTGCCTCCATTCTGCCTTGTTTGTTAGTTTGCCTGGGTCTCCCTGAGGAAGGAGGGGTCCCCGCCTCTTCACCTCAACCCATCCCTTTAGTGACTCAGAGTCTCAGAAGGAAACTCTGGCTCCTTGGGCCATTTCCTAATGGTACTGTAAGCCAAGCAGCTTTGCTTCTGCCTCTGTTTCCAAGCCCACCCTTTTCCCCTGAGCTCAGGGGTAGGAATGGGCACTTTCCTCTTTGGTTGTGTCTCAAAGGAAGGAACATCTTTCTATGGCTCACAAAAGCTAAAGGGGAAATAAGGAAACAGGAAAAAGTATGGTGGGGGCTGGGGTAGAGGCCCCTGGAGCCAAGCCCACCCAGCTAAGCTGCCCAGGGCTGGTCACAGCTGGCTCATGATGTTGAACTTGAAAGCTTTTTTTTTTTTCTTTTTTTTTTTTTGGCTCCGCCAAGATGATATAGGTACGTGAAGTTTAGCTTAAAGGGGTGGGATGGGGCACTCTTTATTTTTATTTTTATTTTTATTTTTGTATTGTGTGTGTCAAGAATTACTCTGTAGTTCATCTTTTGCTTTTTGCACTGTTTGTTCCCATGTCTGTATTTTGAGCTAGTGCTAGGACTGAGAGGCTGCACTGTAGGAAGTCTGACTGGGCTTGGAGAGGTGATGAGTGATGCTAGTTAGGGGTGGGGAAGGAGACATCTGGGCTCTTCTACTGGATCTATGCTCTGTCCTAGGTTTTTTAGATACCCCTGGGCCCAGCTGGCCAAAGCCAGGAGCAGAAGACCAAGGTGAAACTTCTTTCTGGGTGGGCCATGCCATGATGTCTGCTGCAGATGGGCAGAGAGGCTGCAGTGTAGCTCTGATTTGGGTCAGGGGCCAGCCAGCCTCTAATGGGACTTTTTTAGGCTCCACTCATGCTGACTGAATCATTGTGCCAGGAAATAATTTGTGGGACCTATGTCCCCTAAACCAGATCCATTTTTTCTGAAAAATCTCCGCTATTGAGGAGAAGCTGCTCGGTGGATACCTTTAGTTGTGGTGACTTGAAAGGTGGTCATCTTCAAGTGTCAGTGGTGTTAGACTCCCCAGGAGGACCACATGACCTGCAGGGCCACCCGTTGGTTTGAGAGTGTGATCTTATTCTCTTGTTCCCATTGTTTGCCTAGGAAATACTGGCCTGAAATTGGGGATCACATGAGAGGTCACTTTAAAAAAGTGGGGTAAAGTTTGAGTTAAGTTTACTTTCCCTTTTCTGTGCCTGGGAACTGTTTAATCCAGTTTCAGAATTGTGATTTGACTTCTTTATATTTTTGGAGAAGCTTCTGTTTTAAGGAATTTCTCTTCCTTCTTATCCTTCATCTACCTTCTCCTGGGAAAGCCTGGCCATAGCTTCTAGAATCTCAGTTGAACGTCAGAAAACAGCAGCAGTATTTTCCCTTTCCTAGCACTTATATTACTTTCCTTAGAAATCGGCTCACCCTGGGAAGCCCAGGGAAAGAATCAGCAGGTTCTCTACCCTCCATGGGGTTTGGGGAAGGACCCACCCCGGTCAGCACAGTGCCTTTTCCTCTCCTGCTCTGAGCCAGGGTGGGCGTTCCCTCTAAATTCAGGTCCGGGCATGGGTCTTTCATTTCCTGCCTTGGGGCTTCTTCCCCATCCCTTCCTCCCCCTCCCCTTTGCTGGCCGGCTCTGACCTAATTCAGGTGTCTTCTTGCCTTGAGGAGCCTTAATGGCATCAAGTGTCAGCATGTAATATTGTCCTCCAGGCCTCTCCAAAAGGACCCAGGAGAGCAGGTGAGCTTTCCAAAGTGAGAGACTTAATAGGTCCCCCTGTTTAAAAAAAGGAGGAGTTGGTGGATATGCTTTGGGCCTCATCCTGCTGTGGCCCTGGGGGAAGAAGCCTGGGATAAGACTAAGTGACAGTGCAGAAGCAGAACCAGAAACACCCAGGATCTGTGCAGAAATCTTAGAAGAAATCTGCTTCTCTTCTATGGAAAGATATAATTTAGAGATCAAAGAGCTCCAAGAAAATTGCAAAGAAGCCTTAATGTTCAAGCTTCCGAGGGCTCAGAGTAATCGTTCCCTTTCAGCCTGAGCTAGGGCTCTTGCGTTATTAAGACCGTTCCCGGGGCGAGAGGGCTAGATTTCCTCATTTTGCTACAAGACTAGATTGGCACCAATGGGTCAGCTGCCCAGTGAGGGCAAGTCTCTTCTTTGTACGCAGATGGCTTGCTGCCGATTTGTTTGTCCTCCCCCAGCTGCCTTTTGGCTAGCCTGCTTTACGTTGCCAAAGCATTTTGATAAGAACAGATGACTTGAGGACTGGCTGGGGTGGCAGGAAAAGAGCAGGATAGATCTCTTGGGACGGGTTCCCCCCAGAAGTATAAAAGCAAGGAGCCAGGATCGTGCTGGCAACCAGGGAAACAGTAGTGCCTGTTAGTTGGCAGAGAGGGCCTTGGCACCTCTCGCATCCAGGCAGTCTTGTGAGATATGGGGGGCACACAGCACCAGGCAAAGCAAAACTCCATTCTCACCTCTATTTTGAGCTTCAGTGCTTTACTTCAGTATGAGAAAAAACAACAACAAACTGAAGTGTGCTTTCCGTCCTTTCAAAGGACAACTGTCGGGAAAGGAGAGCAGAGTTGCCAGGTGGGAGGGGAGAATTGGCAGGGAGAGACGGTACGGTAAAACCAGGAATGAGACATTCTTGACTCCTCTCTTCCCTGGTGTGTCATGATCCAGGGAATGAAAAGAAATTTGACCCTGGGTTAGTTTCCTCCGCTAAGTTCTCCCACGCTCGGACCAGCTGCCCATTCTGAGCTCAGGGCAGCCTCTTCAGCCATTAACCTGGCTTGTCAGGGAGCCAACCCTGCTACTCCAGATTGGGCCTGGCTGCTCTATTCTGTACTAGGTACTAGAGAATAGTGTCAAGTTCTTCGTAGCCCTTTGTAGCTCCTACTTTAGATTTCCATCCTCTCCCTGCGGAAGTGAAACCAACTCTCTCTAGGTGCAACAGACATTTTCAGCGGCACAGTGAGATGTGATTGAGGAGCTTTGAACCTGGCTGGCCCGGGAAAGCCAGTAGGGGTGGATAGAGCTGCCTTCTCTTCGGGGCTGTCTCCACCTGTCCCTACCCCTTCCATGCCCCACCCTATTCCCACCAAAAAGAAAAAAATCAGGATGATTTTCACTGTCCATTGCTTTGTGTTTTAATAAACAATTTGCAGTGACACTCTGTGTTGGGATTGAATCTTAACTTGATTGCAAAAGGATCAAGTGATGGGGTGCAAAAAGGGAGACCTAGGGGTTCACTTGTCTGCATAAGGAACTCCTGTGACTGGTCTAGGAGATTGTGTCCATTTTGTCCTGTGTCTCTTGCTTTTTTTTTTGGTGGGATATTTGGTTAAGGGAATGAAGTTCTGTAAAACCCTGCCTGGCCAGTTCAACCAGCAGCGCATTCAAGGAAAAATAAACAGTCGTTTTGTTTTGTTTCTACTTTCACTGGAACACCAGGCCATGACTGTCTAACTCCCAAGGCACACTGAGCCTGTAGCTGCCTCTTTTCTCATCTTTCCCTCAGCTTCCACCATAGCCCATGGACAGACTAAGCCATTGGACAATTTTCTCTACTTTCTCCTTTTCTGGTATGTTGTCATTGCTGAGTATACATTGGGAAGAGGCAGAAAGAGCAGGAAGGATTTTTTTTTCTCCCCTGTAACTTATATGCCACGTTTTACTGCTGAGGACACTCAAAAAGCTTCAGTAAATTATCCCATGCTAGACAGTAAACAGTCAAGCCAGGACTCAAACCCAGTCTATGCCTGCAGAAACCATGTTCTTTCTAAGACTGTAAGAACATTATAGATTCCCTTTATTGAATCCTTGAAATGGGTAGGCACAGTGCCAGACACTTTTACAGATGTTATCTCTGTTTAATCTTAAGCAAACCAGTTGGTATTAGCTTTTAAGAAGGAAAGTGACTTGCCCAGGGCTACATAGCTAGCAAAAGGAAGAGCTAGGATTTTATATGAGGACTCTTGCTCTTAGTTATTATTCTATATTGCCTTCCATTTCCCTAAAATGCTCTGCGACATGGCCTACCTGCTGCATTCCTCCAAGCAGGATGGAGGCTGCTGGTTTTGGGAGTGAAGGAGAATTTGGCCTACCTCCCTCAGTTACCCCTTGAAGGGCAGAATTCAGTGCTCAGCTTTAAGAATGAGGCCAGTGTTGATGGAGTTGGTTCTCAGGGCCCAAATAAGCCAGGAGCCCTACAGAGCCTCTTTCTTAGCTTGAGCCCACCCATTACTGGAGTTCTTTACTAATTCGGATTTAGCTGTTACTATTTCAAGTAGCATTGCATGAGCTGCCAAATGGAGAAGAGACCTGAAGAAGCCCTGCTCAAGGGAGTTGCAGGCAGGGAAATTGTCTGACAGAAGATCTTAGGCCAAGTGCTGGGGGTTGGGTTAAACCACTCCTTGGGTCCAGATCTTAATCTCGCTAAGGAAATCAGGCTCCCGGTTGGCTGGAGCCGGTGTGTGGGACCTTTTTGCACACTTGGTACCCCACCCTCCCTCATCCCCCATAGAGGAAGAGAGATGAGTTTTTCCAACATTTACTGGAAATCTTGCTGCTTTAGCAGTGGCGAGGGGTCAAGGCAGAAAGGAGGTAGAGCGGGGAGGGTGTGGAGCAGGCTGGCCTCTGCGCTCTGGCAACCTGACATGGTAGACACCTCACTGCAGTGCTCTGGCCTAAGAGTTGAATGAGTTCTATTTGCTGTTAGCCTCTTATGTTAGTTAAAAATAACCTCATTTGCTTTTTGGCTTGGGCCTTGTACAAAGACACGCTTTCCTGGGTTTCCTTACTGTTTCCACTTGAATTTATCTGTCGATTCCTCAAGGCCTGGTCCCGAGCTCATTTCCTCTCAGCTCTGACTTGAGTGTTTTTTTTTTCAGCCACTGCATTTTGCATTCTAGCTCTATGGCTTCTTCCTGCGCAGTGTGCCTGCCCTCAGCAGAGGGGTCCTGGAGAAAGAGGCCTCTTAGGTAAACTACCTTAGAGACCATTTATGAGACGCTGTCATAGTGCTTTTTGTTGCTGTTTTTCATCTCCCCTCATAACAACCCTAGGAAAGATGTGTGACTGGCTTGATAAATAAATGAGGAGATAGGCTTAGAGGGGATAAATGACCTGCCCAAAGTGACATAGCTGATAAGTGACAAGAGTGAAGACTGGAACTCAGTCCTGTCTCACCACAGGCTAAATTCCTGGATGTGGAATTGCAGCAAAAGGGTTAATACATTTGAATACATTTGTCATCATCCCTAGTAAAGTAAAGCCTTTGCTCTTACTGTCATGATGTACTGTTCTTAAAAAGGAAACTTTTGAATGTAGATAACTGATGAAGGTGATGATATTCTTTCTCTGAAAAAGAAAGTAACCTTTTAAGACAGTGATATAAAACGCATAAGTACATTTTAAAAAATTATATGGGATGCAAAATATGAAAACTCATTCCTACTCCTTTAATTCCTAGAGAATAATACAGGTGACAGTTTGGTGTCTATTTTTTTGTTTTACATGTATTTATATATATATATGTGCATATACACATTTATTTATTTAAACATGCATTTATTGTGCACATATCCAAGTGTTTCTTTAGCATTCTATTAAGGAGTTACCAGATCAAACAGTATATGCATTTAAAATTTTGAAAGTACTGCCCTTGCCAAGGCTACATGAATTTTCACTCACCAGTCTTATGCTCTATGACTTTGGAATAAGCCAGAAATTCTTTCTTGGAAACAGGTGGGATATAAATAAATTCATTCTTTTTAAAAACAGCCCTCGGCCAGGGAAAGAAGTGATTTGGGTGCTAGAGAAATTATATTAGCGCCCTGTCGCAGACTACAGGGCATGCCCACAGTCCCGGCCAAGACTCACTGATTCGATGCATGACACCTTTATGGAGGCAGGAAGAAGGAGGACTGGACACCCAGTTTCAGCAGAAAAAGCCCTCTTGCTTATATCTTGGCACCAGGTTTAGGCCCTACCTGCCTGGCCTAATTTGAAGCAGATTGCCTGGCTGCCCTGGGACTGGCCTGGAAAACAGCTACTGTCACACATCTAACGGTGAGGGAAACAACCAGATGAAGGAGAGGGACTCAGCACAGAGCTGGGGTACAAGGGAGGCCAGCCTTTCTACTCCAGTCTTCCCGGGTCTAGCCCAGGGAAAGCTTGAGATTACCATTTAATGCAGTAAATCTCTATTAGTATTAGTATATGTCCTTTTCAAAAAACTTTTATGAGAGCCTTTTGACATACCTTAAACGGAATGGCAGTTACAGCCTTAATTTTTTCTACTCCTTTTTAAAAAGGGATGTGTATCCTTTTATGTGTTTTCTATTCTCTTAAAGACATAGTCTTTCCTTTTAACTACAATTCGTAGGTATTGACTAGATTGAGTACAGGCTCCAAGTCCTTTATACAGCAATATTTATTTATTTTTTTAACAGAAAAAGTGATCGAGTTTGTTTGCTTTTAATTTTAAGAGAAAATAAGGCTACTTTGGCTTAGTGTCTGCCTTCCAGAAATAGATCCTAGTTACACACACACACACAAGCATCCCATGATCATATGCTTGTTGTGATAAAATAGTACAGAAGTAGTTCTAAAGAATGTCTTAAGTGAACATATCCCCTTTTATTCCCTTCTAATACTCTTTTCTCCAGAGGGAACCACGATTAACACTTTAGTGTATATCCAAACCCCTTCCTTTGCAGTTACAAATACATATCTATATATTCGTATCCTTTATTTTAAACAAATGGGATTCTGTTTTTTCCCCTCCACTAATGCCTTTGAGATCTCTCCATACTAGTACATATAGGTGGATCTCGTTCTTTTTAATAACTGCATAGGGAGGGGGAAAAAATAAAATGTTAAAAATAGATGTGTTCGGTGGGGGGGGGGGGAGCAGGGAGAATAACTACATAACATGAATGCAACTATAACTAATTTTTCAGTGTTACAAATGGTCCTGCAGTAAACATCTTTTGCATACATGTAGGCTAAGTTCCTTAATGTGGGATTGCAGGCAAAGGGGTTAATACATTTGAATACATTTGTTACCATCCCTAGAAAGAAAAAAGCTGGGGTCAGGGTAACTAATCTTGGTTTCTGAAAACAAAATTTCAGTGACCAAGTGAATGCGGGAAGTGGCTGCACGCTAACCCCCACTCTTGGTGATTCACAATCAAGTACCATATTAAAAGTTCTGGAAATTCTTCAGTAACCACTCACTGCTGAGTGGTTTAAAATACTTGTTTGCAAAAGGGAAAACTAATTTTTGTTCACATCTATTAAAATTTTCCTGAGTAATTTGGTAAGTGTCACCCAGTGGTAATCTCTCATAGACAGGACACCATTTAGATAGGAACTTGGCCACACACTGTCCCACCAGGCTGGGCAACAGGTGGAGTCAGGTTTGGATTTTGTCCAGGAACCAGGCTAGGCTTATCAACCCCTCCTGAGCCCCTCCCATCAGGTGAGAGGGTTGCAGCAAGGCCTGGTATAAATCAAGTCTTGAGGCTGACCATGGGGAGAAGAGAGAGTTTTACTCTGGATGAAATCAGATCTAGCAGACAGACTTTGTATCAGTCAGGCCCTGGCCACCAACACAGAAGACTGTGGATCCAGAATCCCTAGAGAAGGAAACACTTGGGGGGTGTAAGGGCAGCTTTTTCCCACCCCCACCCACCTTCTCCAGTTGGTGAAATTATGGTTAACTTCCAAGGTTCAGTGCAGAGGTTATCCCTGTGAAGCCTCTCCCTGATCCCCCAGACCACTTGTGTGTACTCTGCTGGTACCTTCGCTGTACTTCTGTTACAGCAATCAGCACTCTAGTTTGTCTTCTGGTTCATTCATATTTATTGGATTAGTCAAGAGGAAGAGCCACATAATGAATTATGTACTTTCCAGTCTTCCCCAACAAAGTGGGAGCTCCTCCATAGCGAGGTGCTGTTCAGACTTTCCTTCACTCATTCATTCAATCATTATTGAGCACCCACCACCATGTGTCAAGCATTAGCTAGACCATCCAGTACAATAGTGAATAAGACAGACCCAACCCCAACCTCATTCATATTATATCCCCAGCCCTATGTCTAGCTCAAAGCTTAGCACAGTAGGGTTTAGGAATGACAATCTAATTGGAAAACTACCTTTGCATAGTAAGCACTGTTTTAACCTACCTTCTTTTCCACAATTTATATAACAGAATCATTTGACCGTACGAGATATTTTAAAAAGCATTTGGGGTGACTTGGGACCTGATGGGATGTCTAAGAGTACTTAGTTTCCAGACACCCCCTAGGGCCCACCCCACCACCTGGGTGGAACAAAGTCGGTGACAAGGCGGCCCGATGCGGCCCCGCCCCGCCCCAGGCCCCGCCCCGCCCCCAGGCCCCGCCCCGCCCCCCCAGGTGCCACCCGGGGCACGCCCCCGTTCTCCATAGTTACGGCGCTGTGGAGGCGGCGGCCATCTTGGCGGCGGAGCGATGAGCGGGTTGAACCCCGAGGCGGCGGCCGGGGGCTCGACGGTTGGGCCCCGGGGGTTGGTGGCTGGCAAGGAGAAGAAGAAGAAAGCAGGCGGCGGCGTCCTGAACCGGCTCAAGGCACGGCGGCAGGCGCCCCACCACGCGGTCGACGACGGCATCGGGGCAGTGGTCACGGAGCAGGAGCTCCTGGCTCTGGACACCATCCGGCCCGAGCACGTCC
Source organism: Rousettus aegyptiacus (assembly GCF_014176215.1). Classification (NCBI taxonomy): domain Eukaryota; kingdom Metazoa; phylum Chordata; class Mammalia; order Chiroptera; family Pteropodidae; genus Rousettus; species Rousettus aegyptiacus. The sequence continues at coordinate 11,773,941 of NW_023416308.1, forward strand.
TGCGCCTCAGCCGGGTCACCGAGAGTGAGTGCGGGGCCCGCTGCGTCCCCCCCTCGCGCCGGACCACGGGCCCCTTGCAGCCTCCAGCGGAGCCGGCCTTTCGCCGCTCAACCGGCCCGGGGTCCAGCTAGCCACCCTTCCCTCTCCGGCCGGCCGGGCCGCCCTGCCCACTGCTCCGCCCGGTCGGGCCTGCGCTCTCCACAGTCACCTACACCTGGTTGGGAAGAGGTTCTTCTTGAGCTTGACTGCATTCCCTTGGGTCCGGCCCCCCGGCCCCACCAGGCTTCCCCTTGCCCGGCCCCAGCTGGGCCCTCACGCTGAGCTGTTCCCCTCTTCAGCTGCACTTCCTTGGGTAGGGGGCTCCTTAGCTTAACCGGATCCTCCAGACCCTGGTAAGTGGGCCCATTGCTCCCTCATCCCCCAGCCATCAATGAAGTTCCGGCTCTGCCCGGTCCCCTCACCCTATCTACTCTCGGCTTCTGCAGCCCTCTCTGCCAACCCAGACTCCTACCTGCTTCCTCTGCGTTTCCCTCCTCTGTGGATCTTGACAGCCCCTCTCCCCTTTTGGCCCCAGGCTTCGCCCCTTCGTGTGCTGGTGGGCTCTTCCTTCCTCAAATACATTGCGGTGGCATTTCATGCACATTTCAAACTGCGCCACTTTAAAAAAAAAAAAGTTTAAGTTTATGTACGAAATCCAAAATGTGAATCCTGCTTTTGACACTTGTTCTAGCGAATTAAGAATTATGTAATTGTTTCAGAAATGTGTTTCTGGCATAAAATAAAACCATTCTACACTTTTCATTGATATGAGAGAGGGCGGGAAGAAATATATTGTCCACCCCCTACCCTGGATTTCTTCCCTTATTCAGTTGTTTTACAAGCCAAGCCCCGACCTGACTTTTCTCTTGCTATTTCCCCTCTGAGAGTTTGCAGTCACCTGGTTAGGCCCTGCGTGCCCTGCCCATCCCCTTGCTCTCCAGATTTCTAGCCCTGAAGCACTAGCACTCCCCTGTTGGATCTGAGGCTACAACAGTGTAATCAGCTGAATTGCTTTAGTCATCAGCCCAGGGCTGCTTGGGTGTACCTCAGGAAGCTGGTGGCAGCTCCAGTGATCTGGGGATGGGAATGGGGGGCGGGGCTTGGTCCAGACTATATTAAAGGGAATTCTCATTACTTGAAAAAGGTCTCACTTGATTCTGGATGTTTTGATGTCCCCATTTTCCATCACTGTTTGGGTTGAGACTATCATTTTCATGCCTAGTATATTTTTAAAAGGTCTCGCTATTCAGTTTCATTGAAATATTGTGAAAAAGCAGCTCTGTTCTGACCCAGTTTTCATTTGGGGCTCTGAAGGTACAGAAATGCTTATCACCTCTTTCTTTCTAACCTGATGTTTCCTCCTAATAGCAAGGATGAATTAGGCCATTCTAATGCCTGGCGGAGAGGTGGGCACTCAGGTCCTGTGTAGGAGCTTGGAGTTGGTGCTCTGCAGCTTACTGCAGAAAGCGACAGGTCAGAGCTTGGTGACCTCTGGGTCTTGTTATTCTTCTAAAAGTCTGTTCCCTTCAGCAAGTTATTTTTGAGTACCCTCTAAAGGTGCAGAACCAATCTCAGCCTTTTAGAGAGTTAGAGAATTATCAGTAGTTCTCAAGTTTGCCATCTTACCAGATAGACAGCATGTGAAACATGAAATAACTAACACACGGTAAGATAAAGTGCCAGAATGAATTGTAGAGAAGATGCATGCAGTCAGGAATCATCACAGAAAGAAATCAGTGAAATTTTCTATTATTAGTCCTGTTTTGATCCACTGCTCAGGTTTTCGTGGGTTCTACTCCACTTTGGCCTAATGCGCTCACTGGCAAATCTGTCCTGTCACCTGTTCAGGTATGGTCCACCACCTGATTTCAAACAGCCCGCAAGCTAATGGTTCTTATATTTTTAAATAGTTGGAGGGGAATACTACCTTGCAACACATGGTTATATAAAATTTGTATTTCATTGTCCATAAGTAGTTTTATTAGAATGAAGCCATGCTCATTTATTTACACGTTGTCTGGTTGCTTTTGCATTAAGTGACAGTTGAGGAGCTGTGACAGACTGAGTGGCTCAAAGCCTAAAGTATTTATGATCTAGCCCTTTACAGAAAAAGTTTACTGACCTCTGCATTGTGATATGGTTGGCAAACAAGCACTATCTTAGTCATTAGGTTAGTGTAAATATTTTAAGTAGATTTCTAAAAAAAATTCTGCCCTTTTGTGACATCCAAGTTGATAGATCATGAAAGGTTTGTACGTCATTTTTGACATGTTTCCAAAGAAATCTTTTTAAACTGTAAAAGTGTCATGATAATCATTTATCCAAACCAAGTCCATGCTTTTTTCTTTCTTGGATCTCCTAGTTCTCTCCACACAACTTTTGCTTATAACATAACAGGAAGTTTTCGTGTATATTTTAAGTGAATTGCATAAGAGAAAAACCCGAGTTTCCTTCAACACCTGAGAAAAATATGAATGGTAGTTTCGGAGGATTATTTAACAGCATTGGTCTCTCTCTCTCTCTCTCTCATTTTCAGATTATTTATGTAAACCTGAAGACAACATCTACAGTATTGATTTCACCCGCTTCAAAATTCGAGATTTGGAGACAGGGACAGTGCTCTTTGAGATTGCCAAACCTTGTGTTTCAGGTAGGCCTCTATATTGTCATGGTCACTTGATAGTTGGAGCAAATGGCCTTTGAAGCTTGAATTTTTGTGTGCCTTTGCATCCTGTGTCATGGACTCTGGCATTTACATGATCTCCTGAAGCCTGGCCTGTTGAGCCTGCTGGTTTGAAACTGTGTTGAGAGGCTGGTGTTTATTGAGTATCTGCTCTGTGCTGGTTACTGTGTTCCACAGCTTTCTGTTTACATCAGCTCATGTAATCCTCACTCCTCTGAGAGGATTCATTATCCCCATTTTACAGATAAGGAAACTGAAGCCCAGAATTTCCAAGTGACTTTCCTAAGGTCCTGTGCTCTTTCATCTTACCAGGTTGCCTCCACTTAGGAAAGGAATCCTTGAAATTAAACTGTGTGACGAGGAAAGCTCATATGAGCTTTGAGTCCAAGGGACACTCTGGAAGGGTACTACTAAGGATTCCAGTCCAGACCATGAAGCAGTTTCACTTCTTGTCTCACTCTTTCCTTTAAATAGTGTCTCATATTTTCTAATAAGTTCTAGTTTGGATTTTTAGTTTGGATGAACAGAAAGTCCAGGCCTATGAACTCATCTACTTGGGATTCCTTAAAGTAGCCTTGAATAGATGCTTCCTGTGCTTGTGATGCAGTTCCAGGGTGATTCATCTCTGGCTCTGGGACCACACTGTCTTTGGAGCACATCTCTGGAGAGTTAGCACCCCCTGGAGTTTGTATTGGAACACTAGCACAGATAACTTCAGAGTATCAACTGCGGTCTGTATTAATAACTCTTTTTACAAGCTTTTCTCATCTGATTCGCTACTTGGAAAGAGGCTGTAAATTTGATAAGGCAGGTGTTAGTACCCCAGATAAGTCAGAGACTTTCCTGAGAAAGTCTCAGCTCAGGTTAATTACACAGCCAAGGCTAGAGCCCTGGTCTCTTTACCCCACCAAATGTTTTTTATGCTGCTATACTCTCATACTGGCCAAGGCGCTTGAAGGCTCAATACAAACCTAGTTGATATTAGGAGGTCAAGGCCAGCTAGCTTCCTGGGTCCATGGAGTTCATATCCCTGAGCCACACATCCAGTGCTTGGGATGTTTCACAGACCCCTGGTACTACTTCAGATGTATGGATTTGAATTTGGTCTCAGGGTAGTCATTCCAGTACAAAACTGAACTGTCTCAAGAAAGTCAGCTGCAGATATTCTAAAAATTCTTTGATTTTTAGCCTCTCTAGTCTTTACCTTTAAGGATCTTGATTCACTTAGAATATGCTCACACCAAGTCACACACATTCAGCATCACTTGTTCTGATGAGTTGGAATCTCTGAGAAATTTTGGTGTGACTTTGAATCACATTGTTGGAGCCAGGGCTCTAGAGTTTGGGTACAGGCCCTACTCAGTCTGGTTACCCAGTTGCTCTTGGGCTTGTCAGAGGCAGAGATGTTCAATGCTGAAAAAGACTTCAAATCCCTGCTGGACATGGGATGGTTACTTGAGGGAACTAACTCTTTGTTCTCATTTTATAAATTCTTCATCTCTGGGTTCAGGAATGGACTAGACTGAGACCATCACACCCTTGTGGACCCTTATTCAGGTCCCACACCTTGCTTCACTGTGCATCAGCTTCACCTTCTCCCAGGAGGTCAGTCTTGGGCCTGCTTTGGCCTAGAATAGGTATAAGAGGCATTAGTCTAAGAAGGTGTAGTACTCCAAGGCAGTAGGTCAGTGTTTTCCGTTTAAATAACAGAATTATTTCTCGAGGTTTGTCTTTGCTGCCTGTCGGAAATTTTTCCATTCTCTGAAGGAGCCTTTTGACTAGTTTCAACTTTCGTAGTCTCATTCTTTTGGTTAGTGGCTAGTACGTCAGGTTGATCAATAGGCCTTCAGTCAGATGGACCCAGATTCAAATCCTCGTTCCTTCCATTTACTATTTTGGGGACTTTGGACATGTTACTTAACCTTCCTTACTTTGAGCTTCCTGCTCTTTAAAATAGAGCCAATAGTAACACCTCACAGTATGGTTGTGAGAATTCTGTGTAGTGTTTAACACAGGACCTGGCATATAGCAAGTGCACAGTATGTATCAGCCACACTGCTCTCCATGTTAGCAACTGTTGTGCTGTTTGGGCTGGTGGTGCTGAGATGGTTCGCTCAAGATTCTGTGTGTGCTTTCAGACCAAGAGGAAGAGGAGGAGGAGGAAAGTGGAGATGTGGATATCAGTGCAGGACGTTTCGTCCGCTATCAGTTCACACCAGCATTTCTCCGCCTCCGGACGGTCGGGGCTACGTGAGTACCAGTATTGTCTGAGGGGAGAACTTTATGCTTGTTTACAGAGGAGAATGTTCTCACTTGGGTGGGCTTTAGCAGGCGGTAAAGTGGGGCTTACAGAGATTTATTTTGCAGGGTGGAGTTCACTGTGGGGGACAAACCTGTGTCAAACTTCCGGATGATTGAACGGCATTATTTCCGGGAACGATTGCTGAAAAATTTCGACTTTGATTTTGGTTTCTGCATCCCCAGCAGCAGGAACACTTGTGAACATATCTATGAGTTTCCCCAGCTTTCTGAGGATGTCAGTACGTATTCCCTGACTTCTTTAGGGCCAGAAGGAACGAACCTGTAAATCCATCTGATCCAACACCCTCACTTTGCAGAGGAGAGAAATAGTGACATGATGCATCGATAGTCATTTGATCTCAGGCTTCTCATTTCCTATCGATCCTGTCTGATATTTCAAACTCTGACTCTGCCTATATGGGAGCATGAAAGGTTTTAATAATACTTTTTAGATGCCTATTGTGGGAAAAGGGCATGACTCAGGGAGCCAAGAAGAGGCCCATGACGATCCCTGGGACTCCAATTAGATGAAGCTCCTCTCCTGTCCACTGCTGGTCATGGTTCCCACCCCATTCTGTCATCAGCTTCTGCTCTGCACTCTTTGTCAGCCATTCATTTATTCCTTAATCCCAGATAGGTGGGAAATAGGGAGCTAGATAGAATCATAGGTCTGAGGACCTCTTCCTGCTCATTTTCTGCAGGTAGAAGGTTCATTAGACAAACTGTTAGAATAGACCCAGCGGGAAATAGGGAGCTGTTACAGATTTTGGAGCACAAAGAGTGACATGATGGAACCAGTTATGGGGGAAGAACTAGAGAAGGTACCAGAGGGAGAAGGCTAGCGAGAGATGGGCTTATTAATTAGAGAGAAAGAACTGGAGTTTTCGGTTTCTATGACTTTGGTTTAGCATCCTCTCAGGTTAGCATCCTCTGTTAGTAATTAGGGAAAATTGTTCTAGAACAATGAGGATGTGAGTGGGATCCTGTGAGTAGCGGTAGAATTTATTTAGTTGGGTTTTAGGGAAGGATCTACATATACTGATTAGTTTTCTCAGAATCCCAGGTCCTTAAAATTGGCCTGTTCTGACTACCCGGTACTCTTTATTCACGTGGCAATGTTGCTCTCAGGTAAAATGAGGATCACTAAGAATGTGCGGCAGGGTGTTTATGACAGCATCTAATCCTAATTTGAACCCTGCTCCTCAAGATTGGCTGAAATATGTAGATACTTGCAAGAAAAGATTATATATAGCATTTCAAGTTTTTACCCAAGGCGGTATAACTTTTCTTCTTGAAACCAAGAGTGTGGGTCAACATTCTAGATATAAGCCAAATAACTTTGGCCTGGGTGGGTTCAAAGATCTTTAATCAATTTTATAATTTTCTAAAAGGTAATGAAAAACAGCATTTCCTCCAGAGGAGTCAAAGTAACGTGTAATATTAAGTCAAAATTGATCAGAGATAGTGACTGTTTAATTCTCTTGACTTTCCAGCATGGTTCAAAAGGTCTGGCCAGTTGCTTGAATCAGCATTTAATTTGGGATCTCAAGACAGGCAGTCCCTTTTGCTGACTTATTTCTGAGTTAATACCGTGAGCCATCTCTGGTGAAGGTTTCTTGCCCTTTGTCCTCAATGCACTCATGCACACCAAGAATTTCTTTGGTTGCCAGGGTGCCTGTGGGCACTGGCACATTGAGGCATAGCTTCCTGAATTTGGACCAGAATGTCTAGGGATACAGACCAGAAGCTGTGGTCCATGTTAGCAAAAGTGTAAGCACATTCTCCTGGGGTGCTATCTATCAACTCAGAATCCAGGCTGGAGGTGACCTGGGAGGCCCGTCAGAGTTGATTACATCATTGTGTTGAAGCGAGTATCATGTTGGGTTTTAGGACCTCTGTTCCCCAGTTCTCCCCAGCTCTCAAGGGTTGGCTCCCTCTGTTCTGACCTTATTATTCTGGGAAAGTGTACTTACATTTTCTGGAAGGCCTGGCTTATGAGGGGATACTAGGTTACCACCTAGGCTTTGGGACAAGGCTCACATGTCTTCGTTTTTCTCTTTATTCCTTGATTTGCAGTTCGTCTGATGATTGAAAATCCCTACGAGACCCGTTCTGACAGCTTCTACTTTGTTGACAACAAGCTGATAATGCACAACAAGGCTGATTATGCCTATAATGGAGGCCAGTAATGCAAGATTGGACAGGAGAGGTGCTTTGCTGAGGCCCAAGGTCCTGGCACGTGGAGATGGTCGAAGCTGCTGTTAGAGAACACACATCTGGAACCTGGCCCCACTAAGCTGAGGCTGGGGTGGCAGTTTCCTGTGCTCAAAGAAAGGTGCTACGCAGTGCTGTGTTTCTTTCCCCAGTATTTTTTCTTTCCTTGTATTACCTGCCCCTTAGGTCACAGAGGTACTATAGTAAAGTAAAAGATTAGGATAAGGCTCTTGGAATCCAGATAAAAAAGAAAGTTGTTTTTATATAGTAATAGCTGCCTCCTGGTTGTCCTGACAAGTGCGGGTCTCGGTGGCAGAGCCTTGCCCGGGTGAGAAAGCTCCGGCTGGCCTGCCTGCCAGCTAGCAGCTCTTCTTTAGGTTCCTGGGTGCTGTGGAAGCTGCAGGGACAGCCTCTTCCAGGCATCAGTTCTCACTTCTGGTGTTGCCATCAGCACCAGATGGCAACCGAAATAGGGTGTGTCAGTTTTGTTCTTGGAAAGTCTTATTTCTCAAGGCCATAGCAGGCCTCATTGTATTTTTTTAATTTCTAGGCTTCTTTTTGGGAGGTTTTGTAAAATGTCAGTGGTGTTCTCAGCTTATGTGATGTGCAGTTAGACTTCTGATAGTGTTAATCTCCAGGGGTGAATCTGCCTCATCTTGGGGCCGGGCGTAGTTACGAACCAGCAGCTACTTAAAGGAGGCATTTTGATTTTCTCTACACAGCATAGCCTAGAGGATTGGCTTCTGATGGGAATTTGTCTCCAAAACTCATTGTAGAGTTCTTATTTAGAATTTTCCTATCCACCTTTACTGAAATAGTTTCTGGTACTGTCCTGGCAGGTCAGATCTAAGTAATGCATATCTAATCCTTCAGACTGCTAGTTGGAATTGTTTTGGGTGTTAGGTTCCTCAGCCTATTTCACCTGTTCCAATCAGAGAGCTGTGTTCTCAGAAAAACTTCCTTGCACTTCCTGCTACTTTTGTTCTCAGGCCTTTCTTATTGGATAGAATCTCACCTCATTTGCTCTGAGTGGTGTCTGTGTGCAAGGCTTTACATGCTCAGCCCAAAGTCCATAAGATTGTTGCTGTGGCCAGGATTTAGCATCGATAAGAAGATGGCAGTAGGAAGGAGCCAGGTATGTGGTAATAGTGACTGCGTACATCACAGTAACTGGCTGGATAGCCATTTCACAAGGCACTTGGGAGGAAGGGTGCATGGGGCCAGGGAAAGAAGGGCCAGCACTCAGCCACAGTCCCTCCTGTGCATCACTAACCAGTGTTGCTCCTGGTTTGGATTCTAGAGCATAAGTGGCCCTGAACCTTGGCACTCAGTTCTTTGTGCCAGGCTAGAGTCTGGGCTGTGTCGGATGTGGACCGCTTTCTTACTGAGAAAGCCCTAGGTTAGCCCTTTGTGCCAGCACTGGATCCAGCTACTGAGGGAATAAAGAGACTGGGCACCCTGCAGACCTGGGGAATCTCAGAACTGGAGCTAACTGCAAATTCAGGTGCCTTATGTGGGGCTCTGTCCCATATGCTGCTGGGGAAAGCTGCATTGCCTTCTTTCCCTCCCCATCTGCAGACAGGTATCAGCACTGCCTTCTGTCCTGTTTCTCATTGTGCCTCCTCTGCGACATTCCTGTGTTGCTGCGGAGCTTCAGAATCATTCCTCTCAGTGACAGAAGTCCTATCTAGAAAGTTTCTACTATTTGATATTTAATTACCATCTAGGTTGTGGTTTCTGGAACTGCTCAGAGCTGTACTTAGTAGAGTTTGTCTTGGAAATGTGTCCCAGGGCAGATGCATCTGTCCCCTGTGGGCTCTTATTAGCAGTGTTAGCTTTTGCAAGGAGGAGGACCTCTGAGGAGGGCAGAGGAGGCAGGCCTCTGGCATGGATAGTGCTGTGTCCTCTTTCCTGTTAGTTTGCCTTAGTCTCACTGGAGACCATTTCGAGGCCAAGTGCTCAAACTGTACCCAGCAGGACAGGGTTTGCCATCTTCTGTTACTGAAGGTCTGGTGGTCTGTTTCCAAGACTCTGAATTCTTCTGTCTAGCTACTCAGGAAATCTGGGGAAGCATTACCACTCTGAGGTGTTAACTAGAGTAAGTTTGAAATTCGAGCTTTTGTACCTGCATTGGAGAGAGAATTAGAAGTCATAACTTTCTCTGTAAATAGCTGAACCAATCAGAAGTTGAGTCAGGAGGCCATGTTATTAAGGAATCTGCACTGTTGATAGCCTTTATCTTGTGGGTGATGTAATGGGTGGAAAAAAAACTCCCTGCTTGGGAGACCATGCCTTCTGTTCAGAGTAGGTATGTGAGAGGGAATACGTCCCAGTGGACTGGCAGGCCCACCTGGTGCCAGGGAGCCTACTGCCTGCACCCTTCCTCTCCTGTCTTGCCCTTGTCCCTCTGCTTTGTAATCTCCTGGGAGAGAGCCCCTCTTTACCTGGGAAGCCTTTGGGCTAAGATGCCCTTCGAGCTTTTCCAAAGATGATCCTGGTTTATTTAATTCTGCGTTCTAAAGAGTAGAGGATATAACTAACCGTAGTTCTGGGCTAAAGTAGGCTCTCCTTGCATGTTAGCTCAGAACTGTCTTGTGAAGACAGTTTCCCAGGGGTATGTGGGACTTGTTGAGGGTACCTGTAGTCTGGGCCTTCTGATTCCCAAATAGGGGCAGTGATTTGGGGATGTCGAGGCTAACTGTAGACTGGCGATTCTTGAAATGACAGCGACTGGGGAATCTTTGACTTAAATTTCCGGTTGAAATGAAACTCATTTGTGGAGCAGATTTAATAGGCTCTGTCTAATGTACAAATAGGGTGAGTCTTGCCTTAGTTTGTCCTGCCCCCATGGTAGGCTCCCAGGGTACTCTTTTTTTTCCCTCTGTAAAGTCACTTTCTTCTGGTGGCCATTGTCACCATGATGTCAGTGAGGTTTGGGGAATGGGGACAATCTCCTAAAAACCACACCACAGACTCCTCGCCAGTGCATGAGGATTCCTGATACAGAGGGTGCTGCTGTACCTGGTGTGTGAGCCTAATCGTCAAACCACCACCTTATTCACATTCTGTTACAGAACATCTTAGCCACAAGAAGGATCTGGTGGAGGTGGATCTACCCTTTGTTTTACAAAGGATCATGTAAAGTCATTGAAGTTGTAAAAGTCTATTTTTTTCCTTGTAAATCTATTTTTCACAGAATATAAGAAACATCAATGACCTGATCTGTCCTTCCTCCTCTTTTCCCTTCACTTGAGATCCTCATTCCAGTTTGTATTATCTTTGTGTCCAAAGTAAACTAGGTGATTTATTTGTATAAAATGTTATTTTGCCACAAGAGACAGAAATAAAAGATTTTCACAGCCTGTGTACCCTCGCTTGTATTCTGACTCAACCCCTTGTGTTGCTGGGAGGAGCAGGTATGGGGTGAGGGGTGGCCGTTTCCCTCACATTTGTGCTGAGGGAAAACTTTTGCCAGGCAAGTGAAATCTCCATAGCTTCTTGAGCAGGGTGAAGTCGTCCTGAGGAGGATGGTAAGGACCAAATGCATGGCATTAGGTAGCAGTGCCCCAGCTGCTAAGGGGCTCTGTCCCACAGTTGGGAGTGAGACAGATGGGACTATAGTGGCACAGGGAATTAGCAGCGCTGTCCCACCTTCACAACCTCTGGGGGGAAAATCTCCCTCCTAGCAACCCAATTTCCTGGGCCTAAATATTGAGCACCAGAACCAGAGCAAGACGACCCTTTGCCCTTCGTGGAGTTGACAGACGAGTGGAAGACTGGATAAGATTTCAGACGTTAAGTAAATAAACCATGTGATGGAGAGTGTGTGGGGAGAGACACTAGACTTCCGGGTCAGGGCAGACCTCAGTGCACGAGATCTGAACATAGAGGAGTAGAGGGGACAGTGATGGCAAAGTCCAAAGTCCCGCAGGCAGAAACAAGCTAGGTGTTAGAGAAAAGCTGCCTCGTGCAGCTGGAACACAAACAGCAGAGGAATGGTGGGCGTGAGGAGGGAGGAGATCATGTAGAGCTGCTTAGGCTGCGAAATTGGATTTTAGTGGAGAGGGGCCCGCCATCGAAGACTTTTAAGAACGGATGAGGACCGACCTCAGAGACCTCACGAACACGGGAGAGTGGTTTTATCTTCCTAGCGGGAAGCGACACTCAGGAAGCACTGCGGCAGGCCCCGCCCTCAAGACCTGAGGGGCGGGGCCTGTGACCGGCGCAGCCCCCTCCGCGTCTTAAACCGGAATCTCGAGCGCAGTCGTCCACATCGTCCACATCCTCCATGGCCGCTGCACTCCTCACCCGGGCCTGCGGCCCCGTCCGTAGAGGTGAGTGCACCCCGGCTCCGCACAGCGGGGCCGCGGTGCGGGGCCGGCCGAGCGGGCGGGCGTCTCCACGGCGGGGAGGGCGGCAGCCCCTCAGGGAGCACGCGCGTGGCCTTTGCCCTAGTTGGGTCGCTCGCATCTGCGCATCCTGCAATAAACCCCGGCCCCTGTTTTGACGCTCACTCCTAGCCCAGTTCCGAAGGCTACATCTCCATTCTCCTCCTTTCATTTCACCCCCAGAGAATTCAGGAAGATTCAGAGCCAGGGCTGAAATTGAACCCACACTCTGCACCTGTGACCTTGGTCAAAACAGCCCGTGTCGGCCTCATTCGGCCCGTGTGTAAAACTGCCACAATAATATATTACTTTTCCCATAGAGTTGTAAGGATTAAATGATAAGGTGTGTGAAACAGTACAGTGCCTGGCAGGTAACATCTGGAGCAGCCGTGACACCTATGGCGAGAGTTAACTTTGCCAGGTCAGACTCCCTTCACCTTGAATGATAGGGGAACCCTCATTGAGAGCTGTCTCTGCCAGGCCATGTGCTAAGTGCTACAGTTAGTATCTCTTTAATTCCCCCGCAACCAAGTGGTACTGTCGATTTCCACATTTTATGTTATCTGAGGCTCAGTGCGTTTACAGTCCTTGCCTAAGGGCACAGAACTGTGCTCTTAATGTTGGCATTATACTGATGACTGTGTGGGATAGTGTAGGCAGTTCTCAGCAGCGGCACTGTTGATGTTTTGAACTTATAATTTTTATTTATTTATTTAAGTTGATTGGGGTAACATTGGTTAATGAAATTATATCATTTTCAGGTATACATTATAATTCGACATCTATAGTCCAGAGTCCAGTTTCCTTCAGCTACCATATATTTGACCCCCTTTACCCTGTCTACCTCTTCCCTCCTCCTCCATTCCCTACCCTCTGGTAACCACTATAGACTGATAATTCTTTGTCATAGGGGCTGTCCTGTGCATTAAAGGATGTTTAGCAACATCCCTGGTCTCTACCCACTCCATACCAATACCATTCCCACCTTCAGCTGTGACAACCAAAAACGTCTCCAAACATTGCCAAATGTTCCTTGGTGAACAAAATCATCCCTGGTGGAGAATCACTGAGTTAATGGATCACATCATTATTATTTATTATTAATAATTATTATTTATTACTACTACTACTAGTAGTAGTAGTAGTAATACCAGTACTACTAGTACTACAACTGCAACACAAGACCTCTTGCTGGCAGCTCTCTGTCGTCAATTACATACTGTCTACCAGTCTGTGGAACTTCCGGAGACACACCAGATGCTGCGTCAGATGTGCCGGGACTTTGCTGAGAAGGAGCTGGTTCCCATTGCAGCCCAGGTGGACAAGCAACACCTCTTCCCAGCAGCTCAGGTGAGAGTACCAACCTCAAAAGCCCATAATGAAGGTCTGTCCTTGGTTCCTGGATGAATGGTGACAGTAACATCCAGACACACACTGAGACTCTAGTCAAAGAAACCTAAGACAGGTCCTGGGACCCAGAAAATTTTCTAGAGGTCTTTCTTATCTAGCACAAGGCCTATAGCTTTTAGTATTTTACTTTTGGAATAAGAGTAAAAATGGTGGATGGTTGATATGCTTACTGTGTGCCAGACATTGTGCTGATAATAATAATCCACGCCTATAGCATGGTTACCGTGTGCTTGAGAAGTATCAGCTCATCTGTTTTTCACAACAGTCCTGCGATGCAAAGGTACTGTTGTTACATGTCCTGTTGTATAGTTAGTTGATGGAAGTCAGATTGGTAAAAGGTTTATATAATGTGCCCAAGGTTGCGGAGCCAATGACCTACATACATAGCTAGGGCTTGAAGCCGAGTCTGTCTTCTGAGGTTACAGTCAGTATGCTCCCTCTCGAGCCATCGTGTTCTTCCATCTGCCTCAGTCCACCTGTAATTACAGGTTTAAGGTGTTTCTGCTTGTATCCCCTGGACTGCCAGATGTCTGGCACATGGTATAAATACTCAATAAATATTTGTCGAATAAATAACTGGTGACACAGTAAATCTTTTTGGCCTTTTACCTGTTTTCTAGTCTGAGGAATTCAAGAGTTGTGGTCACCATTTATATGTCTTTTAGGCTCTGGGGCCACTTTTCCTGCTTAGTGAGTGTTGCGTGTTGGTGAAATATTGGGCTCTGTGTCTGGACTGTGGGCGTACCCATGGAGCTCAAAGCCAAGTAGGCAAATGGCCTTCTGGGCACCAAAATCAGTTGGGCAACTTTTAGGTGTTACACATGACTTGTCTCATTTAATCCTAAAAACATCCCCATTTGCAAATCTGATTTCCATTTTGCCTCAATGGATGCTTACTAGGATTAAAGTGAAATAACATATGTCAAATTCATGGTGCCTGGTAACTGTTATTATACTATTGTTATTTTCATTAGGGTTGAGAGTGAGGCACAGAGAGGTTAAATGATTTCCCCGGGTTTACTGGTCTATGGAGCTAGAATTGACACCTCAAGTCTGGCTGGCTCCACAACCCATCTCCATCCATTATCCATGTGGTTGTCCCAGCACCCCAGTTGGCAGGCAGGGGAGTCCTCCATACCAGCACACACTAGTCTAGTAACCTCATCTGACACTTTCCTTGTCTCTCAGTGCTGTAAGCTGAGATGTGAAAAAAAAAAAAAAAAAAAAAACAATATCTTTGTGAGTAGAGGATAGCAATAAGCACACAGGCCATTGAGAAACGGTAACAGTTCAGAGCTGCTTCGCCCACAGCAGTTGTCCCAGAGATGGTTGGGGATCTTCCTGCCAAATGACAGATCACCTTCTTTTCCTATATTGTTCTATTTCCTCAAATTATGATAAATATTACAGATATAGATTTGCCGTGGGGAGGAAAGCTGGCAGTAGAGGCAGGTTTTTTTTTTTTTTCTTTTAATTAAATGTATTGGTGTAACATTGGTTAATAATATTTCATAAATTTCAGATATACAACTTTATAATACGACATCTGTATATTCCATTGTATGCTCACTACCCCAAGTCCAATCTTCTGTCACCATATATTTGAGCCCCTTTACACACTCTGACCTCCCACCCTCCATTTCCCTTCTGATAACCGCCATCTGTATCTATGAGTTTGTTTGTTTTGTTTGTTCATTTGTTGCCTTTTGTTTTATGTCCCACATATGAGTGAAGTCATACGGTTCTTATCCTTTTCTGTCTGAGTTATTTTACTTAGCATAACATTCTTGAGATCCATCTGTGTTGTCGCAAATGGCAATCTTTCATATTTTCTTATGGCTGAGTGATATTCCATTTTATATATGTACCACATCTTCTTTATCCAGTCATCTGTCTATAAGGACACTTTGGTTGTTTCCATCTCTTGGCCACCATGAACAGTTCTGCAAATAGGGGTACAAATGTTTTCAAATGTTGGGGGTAGATACCCAGAAGAGGGATTGCTGGGTCCTGTGGCAGCTCTATTCTTAATTTTTTGAGGAATCCTCCCCCCCATACTGTTTTTCACGGTGGCTGCACCAAGTTACATTCCCACCAGCAGTGGGCAAGCATTCCTTCTCCAACCTCTCCAACGCTTTGTTTCTTGTCTTATTGATAATAGCCATTCTAACAGACAGGTGTGAAGTGGTATCTCATGGACGTTTTGATTTACATTTCCCTAATAGCTAGTGATGTTGGGCATCTGTCTTTTCATAGACCTATTGGCCATCTATATGTCTTCCTTGGAAAACTGTCTGTTCAGGGTCTCTGCCCGTTTTTAAATTGGATTGTTTGTTTTTGTATTGTGTTGTATGAGAGCTTTATAGAGTTTAGATTATTGGCCCCTTATCAGAGGTATTATTTGCAAATATCTCCCATTCAGGTGGTTGCTTTTTTTGTTTTGTTGATGGTCTGTCTCTTGCTTTGCAGAAGCAGCTTTTTAATTTGATGTAGTCCCATTCATTTATTTTTGCTTTTACTTTCCTTGCCTTTGGAATCAAGTTCACAAAACACCTTTTTGAGACCAATAGGGTCCATAAGTTTAGTGCCTATGTTTTTTCTTTCTCCTATGTATTTTATTGTTTCAGGTCTTATATTTAAGTCTTTAATACATTTTGAGTTAATTTTTGTGGATGGTGACAAGTAGCAGTTTAGTTTCATTCTTCTGCACATGGCTTTCTAGTTTTCCCAGCACCATTTGTTGAAGAGGCTTTCCTTTTTCCACGGTATGTTATTGGCTCCTTTGTCAAAAATTAGTTACCCACATATGTGTGGATCTGTTTCTCAATTTTATTCCGTTGAGTTGTGTGTCTTTTTTTCTGCCAATACCATACTGCTTGATTACTGTAGCTTGTAGTATAGTTTGAAGACAAGGAGTGTGATGCCTCTAGCTTTGTAGAAGCAAACTTTTTACCAGCCTCCTCTTAACTAATCTTCTGGTTTGATAATTTCCTACTTGCTTTATAGGGATGGGGTATTTCCAATATCCTCTTAGATAAAGACTTCTGAGCCACTCCCTGGCTTATAATAGGTGCTTAATTAATGATATCTAATATTTTTTCCTAAAGAATTCCCCCCCTCCAAAAAAAAAAAAAAGGTGGGTTTATGGAGGAAGGGTTAGGGGGAGAATTGAGAGGAGGCGGGGCTAAGAATTAGGTGGCAGGCTAGTGCCACTTGCTGCTTACTTGGATGGTTTTATGACTTAAATTGAACTTTAGTCTTTCTAGGGCCAAACTGAAAAATGAAAAGAATGATTAGGAATTTACAAATCTATTTTGTTATAAAGGAAAATAGAAAATAGAATGGTATCTCCAACCAATTTTGGACTCAGCCTTGTAGGGTGACATAATTGGAGTGTCTCTTTTTTTTTTTTTTTTTTTTTTTTAGCTCAGTCTGTTTTGCTCGTAGGCCAGTGAAAGCGTTTCAGTGAGGTTCTTGCCTAGGCCTGAGCACGAATCACAGGACGCCTGCACATTTCAATACCTGGTAGCATACGGCCCAGGCTCCTAACCCAGCACTGGCATTCTCTTCTAAAACACTATTTTCACCCTGGAACAGGTTAGTTAGTTGCCATAAGTGTTGGTTTGAACGGGGTTTTGTTCGCAAGGGGCCATGCTCGTGCTGGTACAGGGCTCCGTAAGTCCCCAGATCGCATTGAGAGCACAGCGCTGCATAAAACACACTCTGCTTTCGACTCCCCCACCCCCTAGGAGGTTCCTGCCCGCTGAGACGATGCAGTATTCCTGAGCAGGATCACCCCCGCTTCTTCTAGGTGTGTGGGCACCACAAGATGTTTGTCTTCTTGGAGGTTCTCGAAATGACACATCCCCAGTAGCCCTGAGTCCCGTGTACTAGTCACTGTGTACTAGTTTCGTCTTGCGGCTGTAGCCAATTACTACAGAGTCAGTGGCTCAAAACAGTACAGATTTGTTTTCGACAGTTTCTGGAGGTCAGAAATCCACAGTGGGTCTTGCTGAACTGAAATCCAGGTGTTGGCAGGGCCGTGTTTCTTCTGGAGGTGCTAGGAAAGTTCCAGTTCCTTGCTCTTTCCAGCTGCAGGAAGCCGCCTGCATTCCCTGGCTCGTGACCCCCAGCCAGCCAGCGTTTCTGTCATTCTCACGTCTTCTCTCATCGTCACCTCTCCCTCTCTGACTCTCCTGTCTTCCTCTTTCCCTTATAAGGCCCCTTGTGATGACACTGGGCCCCCTGGATAATCCACAGTAATCCCCTCATGTCACATCTTTAATCTCATCTGCAACGTCTCTTTTGCCCCGTGAGGAGACATATTTGCAGGTCCTGGGGATTAGGACGCAGACATCTTTGGGGCTGTCATTCTCTTGCCCACCTGCTGGCCGTCTCCTTCCCTTCTAACTGCGGCCCCGTGTCTGCCTTGGGAGCTTGATTGGCACTTGTGGGGTCAGTAGCTTGGTGCCACCAGGCAAACAAGTCTCTGCCCCACTTGCATGTGCAATGGAGACCTTGAGGTAAGATCGTTTCTCCTGAGAACAGTTCAAGGCAGAATCTAATGAGCAGTTTCCTAGAAGGATGCATAACTGGTTCCGGAAGTGCTGCAGTCCCAGAAACCACCTGTCTCCCACACGCTTGTCCAGATGGGACCTTGTCAGCCACTTAATGATAATAAATCCCATTCGCTGACCACTCAACTTGTACCAAGCACTGAGCTTAGCATTTTATCTATATTGTCTCAAACCTTCATTCTGTGAGGTAGGTAGTATTTGGGGAAGAGGTCTAAAACTTTTCAACTACAGAAGCCATATTAATTGGATAAAAAAAAATGAGAAGATACTGTAAACATTCTTATTAGCTGCTTCTTTTAAGTCAGAACAGTAAAAGAACATCACGTCTGCTGGGATCAAATAACATAAAAGGGCTAATGAAAACCAACGGCCCCTTTTCCCCTGGCCCTGACCCCCCACCCCCGCAGAGGGAGTCGGTTTTAGTTGTTTCTTCTGGAAGCTAGGTTGGTTCTGTTGTGGGCCACATTTCTCAGGTGGAAAGCAGGCCTACAGAGGTTCAGGAATTTGTCCTAGTTCAGAAGGGCAAAGCTGGGCGATGTGCTGAGCTAGTTAAAATCCTGGAGTCATTGCCTGGTTTCAACCCCAGCCATACCACTGATAATATTCTGGGCTCTGGATTCTTCACCTGTGACATGAGGTTGACGCATAGCATTGTTCTTGTAGAAAGACTCAAACGAAAGAGCACACACAAAGCACTTACGCAGAGTTTGGCATAACGTAGGAACTTGGTAATTCACCGTTACTATTATTGTTATTTCAAATCAGAAATCCTAAGCTCTTACCACACATTTATTCTCTCACGGGCACTGGGAATATAGCAAGGAGCAAAAACACATAGTCTCTGCCTTCATGGTCAGGAAGAAAGACCTTAGTCGAAAGGACCACAGTGATAGGTGTGACATTCGTGCTGCGTAAGCACTGCAGAGGAGAGGCACAGGGACTGGAGACTGTGTGATTATAGGATTTGACTTAGCGAGGGCAGAGGTGGCAGCCCCAGGAAGTGGTGCTTGAGCTGAGATCTGAAGAGGAGGAGGATATAATACCTAGTTAATAAAGGGCCTTCCTGGCAGTCAGTGGCATGTGCGAAGGCCCTGTGGTGGAGTGTGGCGTGCTTAAGGGACTGAAAGGGGTCGCTATGGCACTCTGCTGTTATGCTTCTAACCTCGGAGGCCCCGAAGGCTTCCTGTGCCTTCTGCCTGCTCAGTGGTTGTGGCTGCAGACAGAGGTCAGCCAGTGCATTGTGGGGGCAGGATGGCTTGAATGAATGGTGCTGCCATGCATACCTCAGCTGAGGCTGGGTCTCCAGTGTCTGTACTCGAGGATCATGGGCAGAGTGCGTGGGGCCACAGGACCTGAGTTTTTGCAGACATTGGCTCAGGCAGGAGGGTTGGGGTTGGAGACGGTGGGCCTTGGTGCCTAGTTGCCATTGCCATGACATCCTTCCCTGGGGCCAGGTAAAGAAGATGGG
This sequence comes from Rousettus aegyptiacus, assembly GCF_014176215.1. Classification (NCBI taxonomy): domain Eukaryota; kingdom Metazoa; phylum Chordata; class Mammalia; order Chiroptera; family Pteropodidae; genus Rousettus; species Rousettus aegyptiacus. Next base: position 11,793,021 of record NW_023416308.1, read on the forward strand.
CAAGCTTGGGCTTATGGCCATCGATGTGCCCGAGGAGTTGAGTGGTGCTGGCCTCGATTACCTGGCCTACGCCATCGCCATGGAGGAGATCAGCCGGGGCTGTGCATCCACTGGGGTCATCATGAGTGTCAACAATGTAGGTACCCCTCCTGGGCTTCTGAGCCCCTGGGACACACAGGTGGAGGGGAGTCTTCTGTAGGTGGGTAGTTACTCAACCATGTGTCCCAACATCCGGGGCAAAGCCAGTTTTTGGCTCCCAGACCCTGACCTCTTCTGGACTTGGTCCTTCAAGGGCTCTGAGAGACTAGGCCTTGGGGTGGAGTCCACTGGCAGGGAGGTGTGTCTGGGCTTGAAGGTCTCCGGCCACTCCCCTCTGTCCCCACAGTCCCTCTACTTGGGGCCCATCTTGAAGTTTGGCTCCGAGGAACAGAAGCAGCAGTGGATAACACCTTTTACCAACGGTGACAAAATTGGCTGCTTTGCCCTCAGTGAACCAGGTACCACAGTGAGTCGGTGGTCTCCCCATCCCCTCACCTCAGAGTCAGGGTGACAGATAAGACTGGAGCTGGGCTGCCCCGGGGGAGAGGCAGGAGCCAGGAGCCAAGGCCTGTGCTGATTTGGGTCAGCTGCTCATAACTTACGGGCTTTCAGTGTGAGCAGCTGAGGGTGGGGTCTGGCAGCCTGGGACCTGCCAAAGAGCACTTGGTCACCTCAGCTGAGCTGGGCAGGGCACTTGGCCCTGGGCTTTTGGCCTGAAGCTGCCAAGCTGCTGCACCGCCTCCCTTTGCTCTGCGAGCTTTGGGAGCTGGCATTGCCCTGGAGCTTTCTCCCCGGGGGCCAGACCCTGACTCTTTGGAGCCTGGTTGTGCTCACCAGCTAGGAGATGAGGCCGGGTTCCCTGCTGAGTTGACAGCAGTACCCTTGGTGGGGGTGGAGGTGGCGCTGGATTCTGAGTCTGTGTGTGGGGCAGGGAACGGCAGCGACGCGGGAGCCGCCTCCACCACCGCCCATGAGGAGGGTGACTCGTGGGTCCTGAATGGCACCAAAGCCTGGATCACCAATTCCTGGGAGGCTTCAGCTGCCGTGGTCTTTGCCAGAGTCAACAAAGACTTGAAAAACAAGGTGGGGACCCCAGAGAGAGGGCCAGTGAGACCTCTGGGTTGCAGTCATTTCATAGTTTTTAGATCTGAATCCCTGTGGCCTGATGGATCTGTGTCTGCTCTGGGGCACCTCAGGGCTTTCGCTTTTCCTCCCCGGCCTGCTCTTGGCCTGGGGCTGGAGTCTGTCCCTTCCCCAGAGGGGCCAGCAGAGGGTGTCAGGGCCAGAGGTCTTGAGGGAGGCAGAGGGAAGGGACCGGACTTTGTGTCTGGTGTGGTTTGTGTAAGGAGCGCGGCCTAGGACAGCATCTGGGGAAGTCACTGAATGGGTTTGTCTGCGCTTTCAGGGCATTGGTGCCTTCCTGGTTCCCATGCCAACACCTGGGCTCACACTGGGGAAGAAGGAAGACAAGCTGGGCATCCGGGGCTCATCCACAGCCAACCTCATCTTTGAGGACTGTCGCATCCCCAAGAACAACCTCCTGGGGGAGCCGGGAATGGGCTTCAAGATAGCCATGGTGAGCCCTGCGCAGGGGTGGGGACTCCAGGGTGAGGTCCCAGGGCCCAGCTGGCCACCACTGACTGGGGCATTCCCCATAGCAAACCCTGGACATGGGCCGAATTGGCGTTGCTGCCCAGGCTCTGGGCATCTCCCAGGCTGCCCTCGACTGTGCTGTGAACTATGCTATGAATCGCGAGGCCTTTGGGGCACCCATCACCAAGCTCCAGGGAATCCAGGTAAGGAGGCGAAGACTTCTGGAGCTCAGCCTGGATGCTGGAGAGAGGGAAGTTTGGGCACACAGGCTTTGACCTTCTCCTGCGGTCACCTTTCTCCCGGTCCTGTTCTTGGAGGGAGGGCGCGGCCCGAGGGAGGGACGGACAACGACTGACTGGTGGGCTGGGGCCTGGTCGTTGCAGTTCAAGGTGGCAGACATGGCCCAGGCCCTGGAGAGTGCCCGGCTGCTGACCTGGCGTGCCGCCATGTTGAAGGATAATAGGAAGCCTTTCATCAAGGTGCCCGTGGGGAAGGGGTCTCCCCAGGCATTGGCCCTGTGGTGGGAAGAGGGACTGAAGGAGAAGTCTGAGTGGGGTCCCAGTTCTTTGGGCCTATGGACCTATTGCTCCAAGGGGAGGCTCTCCCAGGCCCTTCCCTGCTGAGGAGCCCTGTGCCAGGGGCTCCCCGCTAGGTAAAGCTTCTGACCTCACCATCCCCTGTGGTTAGGAGGCAGCAATGGCCAAGCTGGCTGCATCAGAAGCCGCAACTGCCATCAGCCACCAGGTGAGTATTCTGGGAGCATGGACGTGGTACCTGCATGGGGCCCCGAGGTGGGAGAGCAGAGTGCGTGCCAGCTGCCCCTCCCCACGCGGGTCCTTTTGTGTAGCTGCTCCTGCCCCATCTTTCTCCCTCCTGAGCCTCTGCTTTCCACCTTAGGCTGTTCAGATCCTGGGTGGCATGGGCTATGTGACAGAGATGCCGGCTGAGCGGCACTACCGTGATGCCCGCATCACCGAGATTTATGAAGGCACCAGTGAGATCCAGAGGTTGGTCATCGCGGGGCACGTGCTCAAGAGCTACCAGAAATGAGCCCTTCTGGAGGGCCGGCCACTGCCCCACGCGGAGTAGAGATGGCCCGAGGACCGTGGGAAAGGAAGTGGGAGCCATGTGGTTTTAACACTGACTTTTGGGGTGGACAGGCGTGGGGCCCAGCCTTTTCTTCCAGAGCCACCCCAGCCCTTGTAGTGTAGACCTACGGTTAGAAGTGGCTCTCCTGTGCCCTCACCTCTACTTGCCCCGGACCAAAATGCCTGGGAGCAAGTATCAGAGAAAGGGGACTGTGACGTGCATCTGAGGACACCCATCTTTAGTTCATTCCTTGGCTTTGCTAGGACTTCATGACCGTGCCTTATTCATCAGGGGGGCTGTGGCCTCCTGAAGGTAGGGCCATGGAAGAGCTAAATTGCCACTTTGGGGCTTCCCAGTGCTGTTCCTGTGGGCCCTGGTGCTCAGCAGGATACCGGGTGAAACCAGATGTTGGCAGTGTCTCTCTTCTCAGGGATTAGGGGTCAGGAAGAGTGGGTGGAGGCCAGAGTGACCAGGCCTCAAAGTAGCAGAAGTTTTGCTCTCTCAGGCCCCAGGGCTGTCTTGTGAAGGCTGTGAGGCTGGGTCATTATTAGAAGCACCATTAACCTCTTCTTTGTAAGATATAAATGAGTGCAGGTGGGTGGGCTGACTCATACTTTGGGAACTGATTGTAAGTAATAAAGCATACCTGTCCCCTTAGCCTCGTGTCCTTGTCTGGGGGGTGCTGGGGAGTGAAAATTGTCCTTTAGTCTCCTTTCTGACAAACCCCGCCCTGTGTGTGTGGCTGACTGTAGGAGGGTCCTTCTCTGTCCAGGGAGAACTCCAGCAGGAGGCAGGGTTGGCACAGTTCAGGAAAATGAAGAGCTGGGACCAGAGGGCCTGGGTGTGTCTAGGAGGGTGAGCACTGAGCCTTCAGGCTGGAGGAAGGAGGCGGGCAGGAAGGAGCAGAGCTGTAGAGGGCCCGGTATGAGGAGGTGGAGACACTAAAGCATCCTTTTTGCTAACTGGGTGCTCACAGGGAGCCAGCACGGAGCCTGGTTGGGAGATGGTGTTGTGGTGAGTTCAAAATGACACCCACGGAGCCAACTGAGATTAATTATGAGCTTTTATTAGCCGGCTGTCCACTGACTCTCTACCACACAGGGTTAGAGGAGATCAGCCCCGGGTCTTTGTTTGAGGCAGTTTTATAAAGCCTCGGACTACACCTGAGAACAGAGAGAGAAGTAAGGAAATTACAGAAAGCAGAAGTTAACCGTTAATGTCCTTTACAAAGATAAATGTATCTGGGGAATTGCTAGATCAAACATAGCCTGGTAGACAGTCTTGTTACCTGTATCTTGGAATGTTGTGCCTCTTCCTGGGACTTTGGTGCCTCGAGGAATCACCTCCTTGTTACTGATTTACTGGGACGTCTTCACTCTTACAATTTCAAAAGAGGCAGCTCGCAAAGCCCAAAACTACATTAAACAAGTAAGCAGTTTACAGAAGCAGAAGTCGACCATTAACGCAATACAAATACATCACCTGGTACTACACTCTGGTTACTAAGTGAGCAGATCACAGAAGCATACCCTGGCCATCTTCACATCCTATACAATACATTTCCTAAACCCACACCCAAGCAAGTAGGACAACTTCTGGTGTCTAAAGATATTTCTTCCCTGTAGCTGACTTAGCTAGTTGGCTCACTTTAAAGATTTTCCACCCTTAACAATGGTAATGGTACCAACAGGGCTGGCTTCTGGCCAAGGTACCTCTGGAGCCAGAACCCACCTTTTAAAGCACTGTGGCCCATTGAGGTGAGTGAAGCTGCTGGAAAACAAAAAAAGAAGGAAAAAAAAAGCAATGACAAGATTTCAAAGGAATTGGGGACAGCCCTCTGCAAAGCAGGAAGAGTAGGGAACTGCTGTGAGGTCTTGAGAACAGGTGAACCACGGAAAGACGACCACCCACCGCCAAACAAGGCGGGCCATCGCCACGTGCGGATTTGTGTGCCCCGCCCAGCGTTTCCCCTCCCCTCCCTGCCCCGAAGCAGCCTCGGGAAGCAGCCTCGAGCCGCTGGCTCCACCCAGAGGCTCGCGCCCAGGCGCCGGTGCACCTGTGGCCACCAGCACCTGGCCTTGGATGTTCTGGAGCTGAGTGTGGAGGGTCGAGGCGGCCGCAGGGCGGAGAGGCGCTCCTCACCAGATTGCTGTTTACCACGTGCAGGCGGGGCACACAGGTGATGAGGTCCTCCTGCTAAAGAGACACTAAAGAGACACGCTGGGGCTGGGGTCGGGTGGGAGTCAGCTTCCTGCTGAGCTCTGGTTGTCAGGCCGCCTGGGCTGCAGGCCGAAGGCTGAGTGAACTGTGCAAACTTCTGCTCCAGGTAAGAACTCCCCAACACCCTCTGTGGGCCCCTGACCCCACCCTGGGTTCAGGTGCAAGCCCGAGGTGGGGGAGCGGGGTGGGATTCAGGGCCTTTCCCCAGGAACAGCCAGGTTTGACCTGTCCAACCTGGGACCAGATGAGGGTCTGTCACTCCCTGAGTCACCGTCCCCCAGGAACAGAAGGGAAGGGGGTGTTCAGGTGGCCCCGTGACCCCTCCTGGCCCAGGGGAGGGTGAGGAAACAGCGAGGTGGTCGAAGTGGTTTTTCAGCCCTTCCCAGGGAGTGTGGAGGGACAGGGGACTTTGAGGCTCAGAGGGAGCCCAAACTGAATCTTAGTTCCAGGCGGGGACAGCCAGGCTGGGAACCCAGTTCTCCCTGCTCAGGGCTGGGCTCCTCCTGGCTGGGTGTTCATGCCCAGACACCTTCAGGCCCACCTGTTTTATCTGCTGAAAAGCACCTGGGCCTTGAAGGGCTGATGACAGCCAGCTGGGGCACTCTGTTCCTCCAGGGAAAATATCTGGGTATAGAGAAGTCAACCCTAGCCAGGGAGCAGGCCGGTTTGTAGTCTCTGCTGAGTTTCTGCTTCTCAGGTGAGCCAGGCTCAAACTGGAAAGAACCTCAGCCTCAGGGCCAGATTGTCCTCCATTTCATAGCTGAAACGCTCCAGGCTCTGAGCCAAAGTTCTGTGCTCTTGGAGTACTTCAAGAGGCTCTCTGGTCGGGGGTCTGCCCCTGGGAGGAGAATCAAAGCACAAACCCTTGGCTTTGGCAGGGAGCAGGCCTCTGTTACTCGAAGCTCCTCTAGCAGAGAACTAAATGCTAAACTCTGCCCCTAGGTCCATTTGAATCTCAACTATTTATCACATCCCTTTGCGTCCAGTATATATTTCCTAAGAACAAAGACAGTCACCCAACAAAGAGAGAGTTACCAAGGTTGGGAAGCTTACCCGGGGTAAACTGTCCATCCACAGACCTTACCGACAATTGGCCAGTTGTCTGTCTTTCATAGCAATTTTTTTCAAGGTCCAGGATTATGCGTTGTATTTAATCGAGAGGTCTCAATACAGTTTTATTGTTTTTCTCTCGAGGACAGTTTCTCAGACTGAATTTGTCATGGTGTTGGCATTTGAAGCATCCAGGCCGGTTATTTTGTAGACTGTCCCTCAGTCTACATCAGTCTGAAGGTTTCTTCATGATTAGGTTCATGCTGTATATTTTGGGCAGTGATAGTGTAGTGAAGCCCCTATTTCATTCCTGACTTCAATGATTAGTATTTGATCTTTTTCTTAATAAATCTGAGGTTTAGTAATTATTTTTTGTCTTTCTAAAGAACCAGCTTTTGGCTTTTGACATTCAGCATTGTTTTGTTTCGTTTCTATATTTTTAAATTGAGGTATAAGTGACAGACATTATTAGCTTCAGGTGTACAACATAGTGATTCGATATTTGATCATACAGGCATACCTTTCTTCATTGTGCTTCACAGATGTTGCGTTTTCTACAAATTGAAGGCAATGCTCTACCAGCAGAAAGATTACCACTCGCTTTATTGGGATAGTATTGTGAAATCACCACAATAAATCTTGTCAACGTCCATCACCATACATAGATTTTTTTTTTTGTCTCGTGATACTTTTTAAGATCTACTCTTTTCAACTTTCAAATATGAAATACAGTTTTACTTTTGTCTCCATGCTATACATTACATCCCCAATATTGTGTTTTAATAATTAATTTTATTTGATAGTTTCATTGTTTCTTTCTACTTTTTTGGATTTAATTTGCTGAGTTTTTTCCCCAACTTCCTGGGATGAATGTTGATTGACTTTTTCAGTCTTTTTTCTAATAAAGGAATTTAAAGTTTTACATTTCCCTCCAAGCATGGCTTTAGCTTCATTTTATAAATTTTGATATGTTGTATTTTCATTATCAGTTTTCTGAGTTCCATAATGCTTTCTCCTTTGACCTATCAGTTATTTAGAAGAGTATTATTTTATTAACATGGGGTTTCCTTGGTATTTTTTGCTATTGAGTTTTTCAAAATTATAAAATATACATAACATAAAATTGACCATTTTAACCATTTTTCTTTAAAAATGTAGAATTCCATGGCTTTTAGTACATTTACAGTGTTATGCAACCAGCACTACTATCTAGTTTCATTTTCATCAACTGAAAAGGGAGTTTGGCATCTGTGAATTTGTTTTTCATACCCTTGATGCACTTTTTTCTCCTGAGTTTGCTATCTTTCTCTTGTTAGTTAGCGGAAGATCCTTACAGTCTAGATAGTAATCATTCCTGCTGGTTTTAGACATTGCAGGCCTCTTGCAATGTCTATCCTGATCTATGATCTCTCCGTTAGCTTCTCTCCAAAATAGCCCTAGCCCCAAAGTAAACCTCATGCATTCAGCAGTTTCCGTTCCTTCTTCCCCTCGGCCCCTGGCAACCACCAATCTATTGGATTGATCTAGTTTGGACATTTCCTATAAAAGGAATCACACATATGTGACTTTTTATGCCTGGCTTCTTATATTTAACAATATTTCGGAGGTTCATCCACGTTGTGTCATGTATCAGTACTTCATTAATTCATTCCTTTTTATGCCTGAATAACATTTTCTCTTGTTTATCCATTCGGCTTGTTCTTGTTGGCTATTTTGAATAATGCTGCTATGGGTTTCGGGTATAAGTTTTTGCGTGGTCATATGTTTTTCCTTCTACATACCTAGGAGTCTGGGTCTTATAGTAACTATGTTTATCTTGATGAGGAATGCCTGCTTTTTTGGAGGTAGAGATTTTCCTAATACATAAAAGTTCATTCTTTTTGTTTTCAGTCTTTATCTGTTTGCTGTGTGTCTCTTTAGGAAAACATATCTTGGATCTCCTCTTCCCCCTTACCCAAATCTAAGAGTCTCAGCTTTGGAGAGTTTAACCCAGTTGTATCTATTGTAATCATTCTATATTTTATATTTCTGCCATCTTTTATATTTTCCACCTTACATTTTCTTTTTCTTTCCTTTTCCCCCCTTTTTGCCTTTGTTTGCATGCACTGAATTGTCTTGTTTTTTACTTTTACGCATTCTAATTTTATTCTGCTGGTTACCTCTAACTTACACTGGTACTTATGTTTGATTTTTTTCCTATCACTTTATTTAACTTATATTTTAACTTATATTTTCCCAAGACAGGAATAAAACCTTACCATGCTCTCATTTTCTCATCTCTTCTCCCCATCCTTCACGTCCATTTCCTGCTCTCCAGCCATGTTCATATCCAGTGTTTTGGTTTAGGGATCTTATAGGTGTTTCCTCTCCCTCCCTTCTTAGTTTCCTCCCTCTCAGTCACAGTGAAAAGACGAAGCTATTTTCTCATCCTGTTTCCCATGTATCTCCACATTCTACTGGATTTATTTACATCCTTACTGAAGTACTTTATCGAAGATTGTTTCGTTGTGGTCTTTTGTGTGGTAAATGTTCTGAGGGTTCAGAATATCTTCTTTCTTCTGGTGTCACTGTCAAGAAGTCTGACACTGACCCGACTTTCTCCTTTTCCATTGTAGGCAAACTGCTCGTTAGAAGGCTTGAAATGGTTTTTCTCTCTACCTTTGCTTTTCTTAAGTTCTACCCATAACATACCCAGAGGTAGGATTTTCATCATTTAGCCTGCTTAGCATTCAATGAGTCTTTGCTTTTATCTTTAATTTTGCAATGTTCTTGGATGTTATTTCTTGAAATATTCTTGCCTTTTCATGTATTTTTTCCTTCTAGACACTATTGTATGGATGTCGACGTTCAACTTCTGGCCTCCATATGTCTTTTTTTCTTCTATTCTCCCATTTCTTTGTTTCCCAGTGACTTCTGGGAGATTTTCTCAACCCGAGTCTTCGATTTTACTATTTTTTCCCTTCAGTTGTCCTGTTATACTCTTTATTTCATCTATTGTGTTATTTCAACTATTGTATTTGTCCAAATTCAGTGTTGTCACTTGGCTCTTCACCGTAGCCACCTGTCCCTGCTTCACGTGACCACTGTCCTTGTCTCGTTTCTTTGTAATGCGTATTTCGAGTTCTCCATCCGTTCCATTAATTCTGGGTCATCTCGTATAGCTTTTTGTCTCTCTTTGTGGTCCCACTCACATGTCTGGTTATTTTCCCCTATGAAGCCATGTTTCCCAGAGCGTATCAGCAATTGTGATCGAGTGTATATTGGTAAAAGAGGAAGAGAGGTTTGCCAGGCGGGGGGGTGATAAAATGAGCTCAGAGGTGACGTAGCCACACTTGAGGAGCTTCGGTCACAGTAGGAGGCTGTCCTCAGAGCTTGACCTCAGTGTCTGCATTCTCACCAAGTGATCCTCTCTGTACCTCACTTGAGCAGAAAGGTTTCCCTCGCACACGCACTCCCCCAAGAGTCGCCCAGCGCCAGAGAGAAGAGAGGTTGATTGTGGGTTAGCCGGCTGTCTACACATATACCTCTTTTTTGAAAATTGTGGTAAAATATGCATGACGCAAAACTTATTATTTTAACTTTTTAAGTGTACGGCTCAGTGACATTAAGTACACTCACAGTGGTGGGTAACCATACTGCTATGCATCTCCAGAACTTTCCCTTCTTCCCAAACTGAAACTCTCTACCCATTCAATAAGTCTCCATTCTTCCTTCTTCCCAGGTCCCAGAAAGCACCATTCTGCTTCCTGTCTCTGTGAATTTGACTGCCCTGGGAACCTCATGTAAGTGGATCATACAGTGTTTGTCCTTTTGTGACTAACTCATTTCACTTAACGTAATAACCTCAGAATTCATCCATGTCGTCGGATGTGTCAGAACATTTTTTTAAGGATCGAATAATATTTCATTTTACACACACACACACACTCCACATTTTTTTTTATTCATCTATTGATGGATTTTTGGATTGTTTCTGCTTTTTGGCTGTTGTCGATGATGCTGCTATGAACACGGGTATACAAATGTGTTTGAATCTCTGCTTTCAGTTCTTTTGGATATATACTCAAGTGAAATTGTTGGATCACATAGTAATTCTGGTTTTAATTTTTCGAGGACTCACCATACTGTTTTCCATAGTAACTGCACTATTTGAAGTGCCTACCAGAAATGCACAAGGGTTCCAATTTCTCTACAGCCTTGCCAACACTTTCTAATTTCTGTTTTTTTAATAATACCCATCCTAATGGGTGCGAAGTAGTATATTGTTGTGGTTTTGATTTGCATTTCATGAATGACTTCGAATGTTGGGCATCTTTTCATATGCTTATTAATCATTTGTATATCTTTGGAGAAATGTCTATTCGTCTTTTTCTTATTTTTGAATTGGGTTGCTTGGTGCTTTTTTTTTTTTTTTTTTTAATTGAGTTATAGTACTCCTATGTATATTCTGGGTATTTATCCCTTATCAGATACGTGATTTGTAAATACCGTTTTCCATTCTGTGTGTGCCCTTTTTCCTCTGTCGATAGTGCCTTTTGGTGTACAAAAGTTTTAAATTTCGATGAAGTCCAGTATATCCGTTATTTTCTTTGGTCGCCTGTGCTTTTGGTATCATATCCAAGAAATCATTGCCAAATCCAATGTTGTGAATCTTTCCTCCAATGTTTTCTTAGAAGGACTTTGATCTATTTTGAGTTCATTTTTGTATCTAGTATGAAAGATCCGACTTCATTCTTCTGCATGTGAATATTTAGTTTTCCCAGCACTGTTTGTTGAAGACGGCCCTCTTCCCATAGAACGACCTTGATGACCTTGTTCTCCTGTTCTTATCTAGTCTTCACACACATGTTTCTTAGCAGCGCTGGCTCGGTGCTCTCTGTCCTTCAGAGATGAAGGGGCAGCTTATCACCTACCTAGAGCAACACGGCAGAAAGATAAGAGCAGAGCCCAGGGTCTTCCCTCAGTCTGTGTTTCTGCTGCAAGCAAGGAGTTAATGCAGAAGGCCTGGTTTACTCAACTTTCTCACATCTCCAGGGGCATCTGGAGCTGTGGTACTTGACTGACTCTTGGACAAGCTCTGAGAACTAAACTCTAGGAATAGTCACATAGTTACTGATGAATGATGTTATTCTGTAGGGGTAGAGCATTGGGGTATGATGTAATATTATCAGATGTTAGAATGTGTAATGTAAACATTGTGATTTATGTGTATCTGGTATCTTTTTTGGACTCCTCTAAGTTGTAGTTACCATGGCTGGTCACATGGGAGGAATATGCCTTTTATGACCATCTTCTTATAAAAGTTCTGGGTTCCAAGACCTGAGTGGCTTTCCCTGGGCAGAGACATCTCACATCTCTGTGGTTTGCAGAAGAAACCACAGAGGGCCCCTGGAAAACTGTTCCAAAAGGTGTGATCCACAGGCTGCTGAGGAATGACGGTTGATTCACCTCTCATCACAGCCATCTTCCCGTTACCCCTTAACTGGATCTGGCTTTCGCTGGAGGCTGCCATGGTGGGAAGATGGCAGCTAAAGGAGCCTGCTGTGCTCAGTCTGTGGTCTGTCTCAGCGTGGGCTTCAGGGCCCTTCTGCCTCTGGCTGTTTTAACCTGCCCTTTGCTAAGACCTTCCGCTGTCATAGGCCACAGGGTGATTATAGGCAGGGGAAGCAGTAGGGACCCTAAAAACCTTCCTTCCTCCTGCCTTGTTCCCTGCCAGACCCCATCCCCTTGGGGCCGTGTGATTGCAATTTGTATATTTAAAGGGTTTTTTGTTTGTTTTGTTTTATATTCAACCTAATTTTATTCATATTTACCTCGGGATGGAGAAGGGATCATTCAGTAAAAACATAGTAAAAACAAATTATGTCTTATTACGTGCAACTTTTAAACTACAATGACGACATGCCTTATTTCCATGCACACAAATGTAACATTACAGTTTTTTTTTTTTAAAAACACAAGACTTCTAGGAGCATTTTATAATAAAATAATTTCTAATTTTTCTTTGTAGATAGATCAAGCGCCTCCAAAACACAAATTCCTCTACACAGTGAGCACTTTACTTAAAATGAATACTAAGTAAATTACGTGGACAACCTTAGGATAAGCCAACATTACACATTCAGCTAAGTAGGCAACAAATCATAGTGCCAAATGGAAAAAGTATATTTACAAACAAGTTTCAAAAACTAACTTAATTTTTTATAATTAAATACAGAAAATGTACCGATTTGCTAAAATAAATAAGGTGCGATGTAGTAACACTTCACCGTAAAGAATGCATGCCGGAACATTTATAAATGGTGAGTGAATCTTATTAAGAATGGTTTACTACAATAAACACTGGCTAAATAGAAGTGCATGTCGTCAAGCACTATGGGTGGTGTATGTTTTGCCACATTTTTGTTACTTTGAGGTAGATAACACACACGTGTACCAAATTTGGCATTCATTTTCAGTTGCTGCTGGTATCATGTTTTAAGAAATGTGTACAGTATGAAAAACTTGAAAAACACGAGTAAAAAATGTTTTAGAAAAACATTTTAATGCGATTATGTACAGTCTCACTTGTCAAGGCAAGATTCACGTTTCCTGTAAAACAGATCATTGTTCTATGAGAAAATGTTTTTGTCTTAGTGCATTTCTTTTGTCTCTTCCTGTATATTAAAGGGCTTATATATTAAAGATATTGGCTAGTGTAAAAATAAAAAGCATCTCATCAAAAAAAAAAAAATCTGTGCAGCTCTAACAGATGAGCTGCCCTTGACCTCTCTGGACTTCGCCTGTGCATACTTTTTTTTCTGCTCATCCTGTGATGGAACTTGGTATCAGATCATGTGACTCCTTTGAGTGAAGCACCAAAGTAGAGGATCCTCGTAGAATCCCTGTTATATCTGCTTGTAGCCCCGCCTCTCCTCTGCTCTGGGCTGCTGTGTTTCCTTCCACATTTGGTCACAACCACCTCACCCCCTAGAATTTTCTTACCATCATCGCTTTAGTTCTTTAAATCTAAATGCTTTCCTTTGACATCAGTGGCATCAGTAGTTTGGCTGAGGAAGGGAACAAGCAGCCTATGCTAGTTTACCATCTTCAGGAAACAAGATATTATTTTTAAAAATTGTTTGTTAATATAGTTGATGTTCTCTATTTCTATATGTTTATCTAGTTGAAGAACTTTGTTAGCGTTTCTGAGTAGAGAATCTATTGAAAGAACTAAGAATCATTACTTCAAATCATTTTTCTCTTGTCATATTGCATTGGCACTGACAGTGGCCACCCTCACTTTACTGAAAATGCATCAAATGTTTCACTGTTAAGTATAATATCTATTTGTTGTATGTTTCTGGAATATACCCTTCAGCAAGTTAAGAAAATTTCTATCCGTTCTTAGTTTATTAAGAGATTTTTTTCCTTTTAACGAGAAATAGATTGCCGATTTTGAAAACATTTTGAAGGGATAGTTTTTGTCTCATCTGCAAATGTGTGGAATTAAATCCTTTTCTAATGTTTATCCATGCTGTTATGGGATAAAATTTAATTGGTTGTGATTTATTATTTTAATGTAATACAACATTTAGTTTGTTAATATTTAATTAGGATTTTTGCATATGAATTCCTAAGTAAGATTGATCTATAAAGTTTTTATTTTGTATTCTGTTCTAGTGTCAAGGTTATGCCAGCCTTGAAGAAGAATTAGGCTATTTCCAACTTTTTTGTGCTCTGGAATAGTTTATTTAGCAATAAAAGTTTTTTTAGGCCTCTCAATAAAACCATCTGTGCCTGATACCTTATTTTTCCATACAAATATGAGCTGTAACCAGTAAGTGAGTTTTTCCACATGATTATGGTTGCATAACCATCACCCACTTAAGAATATAGAACATTTCCAGCAACTCCACAAGGTCCCTTTGTGCCCCCAAGGTAAACAGTGTTCTCATTGCTGTCACCATAAATTAGTTTTTCCAGCATTCGGACTTTGTATAATACAATGATATAACATGAACTCTTTCGAGTCACTTTTTTCACTCAACATTACGTCTCTGAGATTCATCCATGATATCGAATTGTAGGCAGTAGTTTATTCTTTCTTCATAGCTGTATATTCACTTTACGAATATGCCACAATTTATCCATTCTACTGTTAATGGATTTGGGGGTCGTTTCCACTTTTTGCCTATCACAAATCAAACTGAGGGGAACATTCTTGCCCATGTCTTTTGGTGGCCACAAGCCTTCAGTTTCATCAGGTGCATGCCAGGGGATGGAATCGCTGCTTAGCAGTTACTGCCCAACTTTTCTCCACAGCGCTCGTCCCAATTTACCCTCCCGCCTGCAATGAGAGAGTTCTGGTTGCTCCACATCCTCACTGGCACCTGTTATGAGATGCCTTTTTCAAGGACAGGGAGTGTATATATATATGGGATACACACACACACACACACACACACACACACACAGAATGGGGAAGGAAACAGATCCCATATACTCCCTGTCCCCACACAAGCACAGCCACCTCTGCTATAAACAACCCCCCCCCCCCCGGAGAGTACATTGGTTACAGTGGATGAACCCACAGTGACACATCATTGTCACCCAAAGTCTGTAGTTTGCATTAGGATTCACTCTTGGCGTTCATTCTGTGGGTTTGGACAAATGTATAATGACATGTATCTACCTTTATAGTATCATACAGAATATTTTCACTCAGGGCAGATTTTTAACTTCTTTTTCAATTTGTTCTATCAATTTTGTTAACTTATGGCTTCCTAGAAAACAGACCATGTATGTAGATTTTAAATTTCATCAGCATAACTGTTCTAGGCTTTGGTATGTAATGGTTTGGCTTTATATTTGGCTTTATATTTTTTTCTTAAAGTATGCACAGATTAAATAGGATTGCAAGGCTGTAACTAAGCCCTCAGCCCCCTGCCTCACCCTTCTCACTTCCTCAGACTCTTCCAGTGTTTATATGTTTATGCTTTTTAAAAATAAATTAATGCCGATGTTTGTTTATACTGTTCTATTTCTCGACATTGGTTAGCAAAATCCAATAAGTTTCTGCTGTACACTTTAACAGTAACGGACAGGTATATTTACACTGTGTGTTTACCTCCCATAGTTAGATTTCTTTCAACACATATTTGACCCCCTCTACCCCGTCCACCTGCCCCCCTCCCTCTTGATTTATAATTTTCAAGTTCTGCGTGTTCACGTCCCAGTCGTAAAGGTTGAAATCGTAGCCTTCTCTCCCCTGCCTGTCCTCCCAGCCCCCCGCCCTCCACGTTCTCAGTCTACTCGTGTCACAGTTTATGGCTTAGTCAGTGTTCCGTGTTGACCTTATGATCATGTCACTGTTGTCACAGCTGAGCCAAGTAGTGATTTCTCTTTTAATTTTCTTTTCACAGTGGTGTTTTTTCCTGGAGTTAGTCATTGCCTCACTTTCTGTTTGCTTAGTTCTATGTACCTATCACTAATTTTTCCAGTCTCTCCAAAAGAATGGGGAAAAACTCTTCTGATTACATTGTTGGCATGTTCACGTGTATCACATGTCCTCTAAGTTCCATGTCTCTCCTGGTGCCATCAGAAGCCCTCCTCTGTTGGTCCAGGACCTTCAAGAAGCAGCACCCCAAAGATGGGATTAAATGTACAAGGATTTTTGCGGGCAAATACCTGGGCGAGAGAGAATGAGGGCTCTAGTTTAGGCCGGGAGAGCCTTCAGACCGAGATGTGAGGAGAGCAGAAGACAAGGTTGGGTGGGAGCATCTCAGGCCGCTTTTTAGCCTAAGGAAGTTTCTGCAAAGCTGTCAGGGACTCCTCAAGCCCGAGGTGGCTGTCAGAGGCCTCCCAGGAACCCGCCTGCCTCAGTATTCCTGTTGTCGTGTGTCCTTGCCTAGGAGAGGCCCATGGGGGGCATGGCCTCAGCACAAACCGGAAGGTGGGTTTCAGAGCTCAGCAGCTGGGGCGCACTCGGTCATTTCTACCCCCAGAAACTGGAGTCGGGGAGGCACGTTTTCAGTTCTGCTTCTCCACAGAAGTGTGCGGAGCAGCAGTTCTGTGGTTTCTGTGTGGGCTTTCTTCTCAGGGGAGGCTCGGAAGGAAGCAGCCAGTGAGGCGAACCGCAGCTCCCTTTGAAGCCGACGTTGAGAGTGGGCATGTGCCCTCCTCCCCCTCCTCCACTGTCCGTTCTACATTCATCTTCCCCCAGCAGTTGCCTTGGCGTGTGTGGGGGGCACAGACCTTCATTTCTGAGCGACCGTCCTCAGCCCGAGGTTGCCACACATGTCCGTTCACAGTTGCAGTGGGGCAAAGGGTACCTGGAGGCGTCCAGGGGGTCACCTGGGTTCCAAACATATTATTTCTTGTCCCTGTTGTGTAAAAACAGCCTCCACCTGCTGATCAGTTACCTCTGTCAACACGGCGATTCCCTTTTCCTCCTGCTAGTCCTTGGGCAGAGGCGTCCACACTGCCCCGGCAGCAGCAGGAACTTGAGCTGCGGTAGGAATCTTCCTGGTCATCCCTTTAGTGCCCAGGACCTCCACCCCTGCAGAGCCCAGAACTATGGCTTGGGAAGCACAAAGTGGCAAGTAGAGCGACTCCCGTTGCCAGTCTTTATTTCAATCAAGAGCCACGTATCTTTCCTATGAGGACTCAGAACTAGATAGAGTCTCTGACTGAAGAAAAGCTGGATCCTGGCAGTCGCTCTCAATGCCAATGCTACCTCTAGCTCTCTGAGCTCCAGGCAAAGGAGAAGGCGGGTAAGTAAGGAGGTCTCTGTACCATAGCCCGCACAAAGCAGACTGCCTGCAAATGGACAGGTGAGAAAGCCCCGAGTCAGCAACCGCTACAAAAACTGCTCTCAAGAGTGCCCCCTCTACTCGAGGCGTGAGGAAACCTAATCGTTACAGGCCTGGTCCCATGGCACCCTGTGAAGTCAGACGTTATCTGAAGTCCACTGAACTTCTGATCCGTAAACTTCCCTCCCAGGGTCTGGCATGAGAAATTGCTCAGGACTTCAAAACAGATCTGCATTTCCAGACTGCAGCCGTCCGTGCCTTGCAGCAGGCAAGTGAGGCCCATCTGGTTGGTCTTTTTGAAGACACTAACCTGTGTGTTATCCATGCCAAACATGTGACAATTATGCCAAAAGGCATCCATCTAGCATGCCGCATAGGTGGAGAATGTGCTTAAGAATCCGCTGTGATGAGAAACATTTCACTCTTTAAAAAAAATTTCCCCCCCTAATTGGTAGTTCTGAATGTTAGATATTTTTTCCCATGGAGTCAAAAGACACCTAAGTATATGATTGCAAGTGGAAAAATGGGGGATAGAAATCAGGTATTGGCAGTTTTTCCGTTTTCATTTGTGAATTTTTAACACGAACGGGGAGGACATAAAGCATTAATGCAAGTCAGCATTTCGGTGAACAAGTTTCAGCAGTTCAGCTTTACGACGATTATAAATAAACCTGTGAAATTTTTCTGGACAATGCTGGCATTTGGATTTTTCAAAAACCAGTACATTTCTCATTGATGGCGAACACAAAACAAAAGCCCTGCGTCCTGATGGATAGCACCTGTCATTTGAGAGCGTTTCCTCACCTGCACCTTCTGAAGGCCGTTGCAGCTGCGTCTGGATGGCACGGTACGTGCCCCAGCCAGGGGCGACCATGATGCTGGAAGCCCTGGCGCATCTCCCCCTTGGCCATGTGCTGTGCTGTGCGGGCCGCAGACCTGGTTATCATTCCTTCTGTAAGCCCTTGGGCGGCTGTGCTGGCTAAGGCTCTGTAGGCATCCGGAGGCATGAGGATGAATCTCTGGATGTTCCCGGATGAGAAGGGATCAATGTTGACTTACTACCAGGGGGCCAGCTGCTCTCCTTAAGGACTAGTGCCATACTGGGAGCTCAGTGTTGGTCTTGGTTGCTGACCAGTTGGACCTCCGGAGGCAGCAGCAGTCGGATTCGTCTTGATAAGTGGGAGTCCGTGTCACTGAGTCCAGAGTCCTGTGGTCTCTAACACTGTTATTTCTTTTATGGGGGGGGGGGGGGCGGGGCGGTGGTAAATGCTGGCTAATGTTGACTTGCTGAGTCAATTCGCTTGGTCGCTCAGTGCCCATTCATGGGGGATAGAAATCAGGTATTGGCAGGTGTGGGTGTGAGTGTGTTCACTCCAGAGGTTTTCATTCGGCCTTTCCACTGTGGTGGCGCTCACTTCCCACCCAGCCACCTGACATAGAGGTCACTTCAACTGCCAAGTAGATCGATGCCAGTTGTACATGCAGGGGCTGGAGCAGTGGCCGATAGGTGAGTTCACAGACCCAGCGCACCTGCTGTGAGCTGGACTTTCGCTAGGACTCCATTTGGCATCTGACCCTGTGAGCCACCCCCTCTAACCTGGGGAACTGCGATGACACGTTGGGTCTCTGGATGTCAGTGTCAACTCAGACCCTGTGTGTCCAGTCGTCCTTGAAATGTCTGGTTGTTCCCTTTTGCCCCCGGGATACAGTCACGGAAGCAAACGACCATACCTCCCGGGGAAAGGACTAAGGGACATTCTCATGGTTGTAAACTTGCTGGGATGTGACGGGGTTTTTCTTCCCTGCTAGGGACCCGGCCACTTTTTCAATCAGTGGGTCCCAGACCTGAAAGTTGGCTCAGGTCAGATGATGCACATAAAAGTCCTTCGAAGGGATCAACTGTGTGGCTCAGGTCCCTTCGTTTATCTCCGCGGAAGCTGAAAGTAGAGGTGTGATTAGGAAAGGTCTATGGCTGAGCCTCCTGTCTGCCGACGTGCGTTTCTGTGACATACGCGGGTGGGTGACCCACAGGTTCCTGAGACTTTTACACCACTGCCAGCCTGGACTGAAAGGGACAGAGAATACACAAGGAAAGAAGGCTGTGGGGCCCCTTTCAGAGTCTGCAGGCAGGAAGCACTGATAAAACGGCTCAGCCCTGAGCATATGCTACAGCTCCAGGAAAAGGAAGAGTGACTCAGGTGGTGGAACCGTGAGCCCAGAGGGCGGAGCTTCAAGCCACAGAGGCTTATTCCCAGGCCTCAAAACCTGATGGAATTGGCCTGGCTGGATTTCAAAATCGCTTGGAACTGTGACTTCTTTTTCCTTCCATTTTCTTCCCTTTTAAATGTCTACACTTGTCATCCTATACCTGTCCCACCACTGCTTTTTGGGAGAAGATAACCGATTTTCTCCTTCCACGGGTCCACAGATGGAGAGAAACTGTGCCCCAGGATGGATCCTACTTAGAACTGGACTCACAGCTGATGTAAATGTTGTAGATGATGAGATTTGGGACTCTTACGCTGCCAAGATTTAGATGAGATTTTGGACTTTGAGTTGATGCTGTAATGGGTCGAGACTTGGAGGACCTTCAGATGGGATGGGTGTATTTTGCATGTGGATGGACCCAAGGGATGACTCTGGCAGGCAGCATAATGGCCCCCCAGATATGTCCACATCCTAATTCCTGGAGCCTGTGAACGTGTTACCTTAATGGATAAAGGGACTTCGCAGATGTGGTTAAGGGTATGGACCTGGAGAAGGGGAGCATGTTCTGAATTATCCAGGCGGGTCCAACTTAACCATGTCAATCCTTAAAAGTAGTGTACCTTTCCAGGCTGCAGGTGGAGAGAGGGAGATGTGACAATGGAAAAATGGTCAGAGTTGCAACATCACTGGCTTCGAAGACGGAGGAAAGGGAGCAGGAGCAAAGGAACATGGCAGCCTCTAGAAGTTAGAAAAGGCAAGGATCATCCCCTAGACCTTTGAGAAAGGAACACAGCCCTACTGGCACCGTGGTTCTAGCCCAGTGAGGCTACTGTTGCACTTCCCACCTCCAGAACTATAAGATAATATGTTCATATTGCCTTAAGCAGCTAATTTGTTGCAGCAAAAAGAGATAAAGGATAGAGTCATCATATTCTCTCAACCACCTTGCGACTCCAGTCTCCTCTGACAGGGTCTCCGACCTTGCCGGCTTCTTATAGTCATTGTGCTCCCCTGGCTTCTTGCAGTGAGGTGGCAACCCTGGACCACGTGACAGGTAGCAAGTCCAGCTCTGTGACCACCCCTCTACTGTCAGCCCCGGCCCGCGGAGGAGAGCCACCACCGAGCTGCTAAGCAGTGCTTGCCCCTCTCTTCAGTGTGTTCCTGATGACCTCGCAGAATGGGGTGTCCTCGGGTCCTCCTGAAGAGCATAATCCTCTGGCGGGTCTTCTGGCTTTACACAAAACATCCAGTTCAGCATGCCCACTTCACTTAGCCTCTGTATTCTTCTACTCAGTTATTTCTAGTTTTTTTTCTTCTTCTTCTAGGATTCTGAGAGCTACTGGAAGAATAAGTTTGTCTCATCTCTTGGGTCCTTTCTTGGGTTTTAAGTCCCATATCCCAAGAAAGTGCCCCACTAAGTCAATGAATTTATTGCACAGCTGACCTCACAATCCAGTCTCCTTGATCAAGCACCTTCCAAGTCCACCCCAGGACTGCCCCACTGGCTCCTGCTGGGGCATGCCGGCTAGTTCTTTAGTTGTCATAGGAGGCATAATTCTCAAATGGTCCCCAAGATTCCCATTCCCACTGCACCTGCTCTGTAGAGCCCCCTTGACTGGGGACAAGGTGTGTGACTGTGATGGGATAGGACCGCATAATTAGGTTACATGATCTAGCAAAGGTGAAGGGATTTGGTAGGATGCAATTACGGTCTCATGTCAGTTTATTTTGAATCAGTCAAAAGGGAGTTTATCCAGGGTGAGCCTTACCTAATCAGGTGAGGCATTTAAAAGAAGCCGCGGAGTTCACAGATGCTCCTATGGTGGCTTTGACGAAGTGAGCTGCCTCGTTGTGAGAGGAGGGCCTGTGAAAGGGCAAAGTGTCAAGGAGCTGAGAGGGGCCCAGCTGCCGGCCAGCAAGAAAGCAGGGACCTTGGCGGTATAACCGTGAGGAACTGAACTCTGCCAACAACCGCATGAGCTTGGAAAAGAGCTCCGAGTCTTAGATGTGACCGCGGCACTGGCCCATGTGTTGACTGCAGCGTTGTGAGCCCTTGAGGAGAGGATCCAGCGAAGCCGTTTCCAGACTCCTGAGCCATGGGGGCTGTGAGATAATAAATGGGTACATTTCAGAGCCACTAAATCTGCGGTACTTTGGTACACAGTGGTAGAAAACCGACACAGGTCCAGCATGTCCCCAGTTGGGTTATGTGGCCTGGTAGCCGGGACAGGAGGTGAGGGCAGCTCTGGAGGGGGCGCCTGTCGCCTTACTGGGGAGAGGCTCCTGCAGCATCTTCCAGCACAGCAGCGGTGCTGTGGAGGATGAGCCGCTGGAGTCTGGGGGCGGAGGGTGCAGAATCTACATCCTTGGGGCGTGCATCCCGACCACAGCTCTGTTGTCAGGACGTCAGGTTTTCTTCGCCATGCCTTCGCCTCTGCAGACCAGACCTGCCTTGCCCCGAGCAGTCTCTGGAGCTCTGATGCCCTCATTTAAGTCTTTTGCTTGTCATTCAATGGTGTCTGCCCTTCCTGACACGGGCGATAAAGAGTGTCTTTAGAAACGATAATCATAAGATGTGATAAAGGCGTTAGCTAACACTAGGCGGTATTCGTCTCGCAATATAAATGTGTTAGGTCAACACATTGGACACCTCGAACTCACACAATGTTATATGTTAGTTATATCTCATAGTGTTTATATACTAATGCTATACCCAGGCACTCTGCTGTTCACGCTTAGCCGTTAACTGTTAACAGTCTGTTTCTCACTGTCTTCCTGCTGGGCATCAGTACCATTTTACGATGTTATGAATAATCATAATAGCCACATCTGCTGTTTTTGTAGACACTGTCCCATGACATTTCAAACTTCTGTTATTTTTCAAATGCCTGCATCATCCCCCGCCACAGCATTCCCCAGGTCGTCACTGGTGAGATCTTCAGCAGTCGAGCCACCACGGTGCCAGGATCTGTCCATGCCACCTGCCAGCCAGGACTGCATCCTCTTCCCTCAATGGGCAGTTGGCGAGACAGTTCCAAATCCCTGTCTTGGCACCTGGTTTCTCAGGCCACTCCTGGTTCCACTTGTGTTTGTATTGGTCCTCGGAGAAGCAGACACCAAAATGGGATTAAACATGTGAGAATGTATTAAGAGAAATAAATCTCTGATGGAAAATAGCAACCAGGAGCTGGAGAAGGCTAGGAGAGCCATCGGACCCTCAGTGAAGGAGAGAAGTTTAGAAACATCCTGGACTTCCATGCAGTCTAAGGGAGGTTCAGCAAAGCCTTCAAGAAGTTTTCTAGCCAAACTCAGCCATCAAAGGAGTCCCATGCCTCCCGGGCACAGGTTTCCTTAGTATTCCTGTTGCACTTGGTTATTGACAGGGAGCAACTTGTGGGAGGCGTGGCCTTGGTGCAAACTCCACTATGGATTTTAAAGAAAAGTGGCCGAGGCTCTTGGGCAATTGGGTTCCCTCTACTTGGAGGTTTTACACCTCCATCTTTATGTCACTACCCACAATGCCATTCTGGAACTTTACACCTTTCCTATGTTAGATTCCTCGTTTCTTGGATCCTGGGTGTTTTTTATTACCTAGTTTTGGTAGAGTATTTCCTCTAGTAGCTTCCTGAGAAAAGGTAAGTGGGAGGCAATTTTTTAAAAACATCTTGCATATCTTAAATATTTTAATTCTAGCCTTTATTAAATATAGTTTGGCAGGGTATAGAATTCTAGTTTGGATTTATTTCTTTTCTGGAATTTTGAAGGCATTGATTGTCTTTTAGCTTCTGAGGTCACCATTTAGAAGTCCAGAGCCATTCTGATTCTCGAATCTTTGTAGGCCACCTGTATTTTCTCTCTCAGAGCTGGTAGCATCTCTCCTTGTCACCAGTGTTCTGAGATTTCAAGGTCATGTGCCTTGGTGTGGGCCATTTTTCATCCATTTAGCTAGGTGCTTGGTGAGCTCTCTCAATCTGGAGATTCACATTCTTTCCTTCTTGGAAGTATTACATTATTTCTTTGATCATTTTATTCCTTCTTTTTCATTTTCTTTATGAAATTCCATGAGTCTGATGTTGGTTCTTGGTTGAACCTCTAATTTTTTCTCTCCTGTTTTCCTTCCTACTTTGTCTCTCTGTCCCTTTTGGGGGTCTTCAATTTCATTTTTCTCTCTGTTCATTTGGCAAATATTCATTGAGCACCCATTCTAGGTGCTGGAGATACAGCAGTGAAGAAGACAAAACTCTTGCTGTGTTTAGTTTCTAGTTTTCATATTTACTTCTAGTCATATTGTGCAGTAGTCAGAGAAAATGGTCAGTTTCTACTTTGCAGCATATGAGGTTTTGTAAGGCTTTAATTCATGATCAGTTTTTATCAGTATTCCATGAGAACTAAAAAGATTGTTTTCCATGACAGTAAACAGAGAGAAATTATCGATCTAATAAATATCGATAATTTGATTCAGTTTCATCTTACTAGGGTTGATTCCATTACGTACTACATTTGCCTTATCCTGAGAACAAGCCATAAGAGTGAGCAGTACTAAGGGGGAAATCACGGGTGAGAAAAGCAATTCCTTTTCTCACAGTCCGTATCTATTGGTGGTGGTTTTGGGGAAGACAACCAGCTTGAACGACATCAGTACTATGTGAGAAAGAAACAGAGTTCTCTGAGAGCGTAAAATAAAGGAGTTTGAGCTAAAATGATGGGTGACAGAAGGCTTCCCTGACAAGGTGCCAGTTAAGCTGAGATCTGAAGGATAAGTTTGCACTAATGAGACAAGGAGCCTAGAAGCAAATAGTCCAGGTCTGGGAAACAGCTTGTGCAAATGCCCTGTGGTGGGAGAGGAGTATGGTCTTTAGCGATTGGAAAGATGTCTAGAGAAGAGAGAGGGTGTGAGAAGAGCTAGAGAGGCAGGGAGGGCCATGCAATCACGGCCTTGTGGGTCACATAACAGATTTCTGCCTTATCCTGAGGCAATAGGAAGCCCTTGGCCCACTCCACTCAGCGAGGTGGTACAGGGTATTTCCCTTTTGAAAAGATCATTCTATATCTGTGGTGTGCAAAGCAGGTGATGAGAGGTGAGAAGGGCGGCTTGGTCAGAGTGAGTTAGGAGGCTCCTGCAAAAATCTAAGGGCGAGATGGTAGTATCTTGGATCAGGGTGGAGACAGGTGATGGAGAGAAATAGAGGTTAAAAGGACAGGAGTCAGTGATGGATTGACTGATCCTAGAAGTAGAGGGACTTGTTTAACTGGATGGTTAGTGGTGTCATTCATGCAGAGGAGGGTCGCCCTTGTTAGAGGTGGTGATGGGGAGAACACAAGGTTTGTCTTAGGCAGGATGAGCATTTTCTTTCTAGACACGTTATTTTTCCTGCTCGCCTTGTCAAAGACTGAAAGATTGGTTTTTCAACTACATTGTTATTTCTAACAATTCTTGTCTTGCATTTTTACTTACGTGATTTGATATCTTTGACAGTAAAGGGTCATAATGTCAGATTGTAATATTTTTGTTTTTAATTATTGAAGTAGTAACTAAAAACATTGTTATTACGCATTCAAAATTATGGACAATATCTGTGTATGACCCCAAGGAACATTCCCCTCTCTAAAAGTAACCCTGATTCACAGCTTGGGTTGGATAATGAAATATTCAGTGAGGGTTATGGTCCTTTTATGAAACTTTTTTTGTGTGCTTAATGTTTTTTTAATCAGAATTTAGCTTGGTTGGATATGAATATCATGTCCTTTCTTTCCTTTCATATGTATTTTCTTGGTACATCTTGGCTTTAACTTCTACTTCGGAACTTTCTGAGTCACTTATAAGTGGTCGTATTTATCTTTTTGGTCAAATGTGAATTTTTCTTATAAGTAGATTTATCCTGCTTTCATTAATGCCAGATTTTTTATCTTACCTTTCACCTCTTTTATACTCTTCCCCTTTTTTATGCGTCCTTCTTGTTTTCTTTGGTTTTCATCTCGTGCCGTAATGTCTTCGCCTGGGTCATTTGGAAAATTCGGACATTTTTAGTTCTTCTAGTTGCTATCTTTAGCTTTAAATAATATCCTTAGGCCCGTATTCCCAGTTTCTCATCTTCAAAAATGGAACAGGATATTGACTCCTCCCTGAAAGGAGAAATGACCACGTGTTTTTTGCTTCTCGCTCTGCCTTCCACTACGTACTTTAGCTGGTGTGTCCCTGGGTTTCTGTCCTAGCCGATTATTACATCATGTGTCGTCTACATCAGGAATGATGACAGAGGACGTCATTTTATGACCTTAATTCCCTTCGGTGGGAGAGAGGAGAAAGTAGGTCTGTTTTGCTGCTCCTCGCCACAGGACTGGCCCGAGCTGCGTCTCCTCGGAGCAGAGGGCGTCAGGGACGAGCTGGGCAGCCCTGTCCAGCCCCGGGGAGGCACCGGCCAAGAGCCTGGCCTGCGGCCCAGAGTCTGTGGTCAGCAGGAGGGTTTTTCTGGGGACACGGACCCCACCTGCTGTACACTCGGTGACCCAGTGGTTCTTTCTTGCCTCCAGGCCTTGCGCTGGCTATTCTCGCTGCCTGCCAAAATGTTCTTTTAATAAAGTTTTATTCGTTAATGCAGGCCCAAATTAAAAAAACAACTCAGACAAAGCAAAAGCACCCACAGTGAAGCCAGTCTGTTTCCTACCCTGCTTTCTTGCAGAGCAGTGGTTGTTGCCCACCTTGTGGCTTCCCAGAGATACCTGTGCAAGGACAATGGTCTCTGTCCACATCACTTTCTTATAAATAGACCCGGACTGTTCTGTACTTTGCTTTTCCCCCTTAACACTGTACCCTGAAGATCACCTGCTATGATTAGCACTTGTAATCTGCCTCATGCTTTTTAACAGCTTTCTGGTATTTGTTTTTATGGATATGCCATGATTTAAATCTACCGATTTGAGGACATCTTTGTCAGTTCTCGTATACTACAGTGATTACTGCACAGAACACCCTTGGCAAATAATAACATTATATGCGTTAGCTTTTATGGTCCTTCCGATGCGCAGAACAAGCCTCGGTGGCAGGTGCTGTTATTCCTTTGGAATTCCTAGTAGATGCGACGCAGACCTCCTTGTTCTATCATCTATGTTGCTTAACATCTTTTCTGTCTTTCCATCTCTGTCTCTACGTTCTGGATAATTTCCTCAGCTCTCTGCAGGTTTAGTAATTCAGTCTCCATTTATTCAGCCCATTTAAAATTCATTTGTTGGTTTTTTTAGAATCTGTAGATTTATATCTAAAGGATTTTAAGGATAATTAGAAGCACAAGCTTATACGGTTAACTATGCAGTTGATTAAAGCAATACTTAGAGCAGGGGTCCCCAGCCTCTGGGCTGCAGACTGGTACTGGGCCTGTTAGGAACTAGGCCGCATAGAAAGAGGTGGGCAGCAGGCAGGCGAGCGAAGCTTCATCTGTATTTGCAGCCACTCCCCAGCACTAGCACTACTGCCTCGGCTCCACCTCAGATCATCAGGCATTAAAACTTTGGGGACTGCTGACTTAGGAGAATCGTGAGCAAATTCATCCCTGCACATCCTAAAACATGGATTTCAGAATAATTGTTTTTTTCTCACACTCCTATTGTCTGCTGAGTTCTTTTAATATTAAGTATCATGTTCGTTTTAGTGTTTCTTGGTCGGTGCCCTTTATCAAATTGATTTTTATGACGAGTGGATGTTAGATTTTGTTAATTACATTTTTGCTTTTTTTTCCCTTTTATTTTAGTCTATTGATATGAATGACATTGATCTTTGAAAGTTATGTCAAACTTGAATTCATGGAATAAACCCCACTTGCTCGTGATATAGTATCCTTTTTATTCGTTGTAGGGTTCAGTTTGTTAAAATTTTAAGAAGTTTTATGTTTAAGTCCATGAGGGGTATTGGCCTGTGGTTTTCTTGTAATGTCTTTCTAGTTTTGGTATCAGAGAAATGCTGCCCACAGAGGAAGTATTTCCTGCTCTTCATGTTTCTGGAATTCTGTAGAATTAGAAACATTTCCTTCTTAAATCTTTGGTAGAATTCATTATTGACGATACCTAGGCCTGCTGGTTCTTTGTGGGAAGGTTTTAAGCTATAAATACAATTAAATAGATACAGGGCTATTCAGGTTATCCATTACCTCTTCATTGAGCTTGGGTAGTTTCCGTCTTTAAGGAATTTTTAAAAATTCTTTATGCCAATAAAGTGTCCAAATTTATTGGCATAAAGTTGTTCATAATATCCTACTAATATCCTTTTACTATCTATAGGATCTGCGGGGCTGTTCCTACTCTAGTTCCTGATGTTGGTCATTTGTATCTTTCCCCTCCAAAATCAGTTTGATTAAACATTTATGAATTTTATTGATCCTCTCAAAGAATCAGCTGTTGGTTTAATCCCTTTTCTATTATATTTATATATTTGATTTCATGGATATTGCTGCTTTTCATTTCCTCTTGTGCTTACTTTGGGTTTAATTTGGTCTTCCTATTCTAGTTCAGTAAGATAGAAAATTAGGTGATTTATATGAGACTTTATTTAAAATATGAGCATTTAATATTATAAATTCCCCCTAAGCACTGCTTTGGCAGTACCCCATAAGTTTCACATGTCATGTTTTCATTTTCTGTCCATTCGAAATGTTTTTTTCCCCTAGTTTTTCCTGTGATTTCCAACCGCCCGCCCCCACCTCCCTGATCCATGGGTTATTTAAAAGTAAGTTATTTAGTCTCCAAATATTTGAAGATTTGCAAGATCTTTGACATTGATTTTTAATTGAATTTTGTTGTGGTAGAAGACATACTTTGCATTATTTCAGTCCTTTTTCATTGATTGACTTATTTTATGGCTTGGAACATGGTCTCTCTCGGTAAATGTTCTTTGCTTGAAAGGAATATGTATTCTATTGGATGGAGTGTTCTATAAATGTTAATTAGGTCAGTGTGGCTGTGTTGTTTAAATCTTCTATGTCCTTACCTGTTTTTTATTTACGTGATCAATGAATTAAAGGAATATTGAAATTTCAACTATAATTGCGTATTAATTTTCCTTTTATTTCTGTCAGTTTTTGCTATATGTATTTTGAGGTTCTATTTTTAGTAACAAACATTTAGGATTAGTATGTACTTCTGATAAATTAACCAATTTGTTATTGTGATCCAGTTTATTCTTGGTTATAATCCTTGTTCTGAAATCTATTTTGATATTAATATAGCCACTCTAGTTTTCTTATGATTGATTACATGTTAGCATGATGTATATTTTTCTTGTGATGTCATTATCTGGCTTTGATATCAGAGCAATGCTGGCCTCATTGAATAAGATAAGAAATGTTCCCTCTTCAATTTTTGGAAGAGTTTGAGGAGGGTTGGTGTTAATTCTTATTTGGTAGATTTCACTGGTAAAGCCATCTGGTCTAGAACTTTTCTTTATTGAGAACTTTTTGATTACTGATTCAATATCTTGTTATAGGTCTATTGAGGTTTTCTATTTCTTCCTGAGTCAGTTTGAGTAATTTGTATATTTTAAGGAATTTGTCTATTTCTTCTAGATTTTATTTGTTGGCATATAGTTAGTATTCTCTTGTGATACTTTTCTTTTTTTGATACTTTTTATTTCTGTAAGGTCATTAATAATGTCTCTACTTTAGTTTTCAATTTTAATTACTTGTAACTTATTTTTTTCATTTTCAGTCAGCTAAAGGTTTGTATGTTTCACTGATCTTTTCAAAGAACCAGTTTTGGTTTCATTGATTTTCTGTTTCCTATTTTCTTTATATCCTCTCTAATCTTTATTATTTCTTCCCTGATGTTAGTTTTGGGTTTAGCTTGCTCTTTTTCTAATTCTTTATTATTGATTTGAGATTATTCTTCTTTTTTAACATAGGCATTTATAGTGATAAATTTCCCTTGAGTTCTGCTTTTATTGCTTCCCATAAGTTTTGTGTAACTTTCGAACATCTTTATTTTTGAAAGTTATTCTCTTAGAATTCTTAGAAAATTTAGAAATACTTGGAATTCTGGTCCAGGACTTTTTCTTGATTCTGTTAGTGCTTTAAAGATGTTACTCCTCTTATCTCCTGGCTTTCATTGTTTCTGATGAGAAGTCTGTCGTCATTCTCACCTTGATTTTGTATTTCTCCCACCTCCCTCCCCCTTCCTGGCTACTTATAATTTTTTAAAATTTATATTAATTTTAGCTAAAACAAAAAAACAGTCCACTCATTTCTCCTACCCCCATCTCCTGTTTCTGGCAACCACCAGTCTGTTCTCTATGAGTTTTTCAAAAAATTTTAGTTTTAGAGTCTACCTATAAGAGAGATCATGCAGGATTTGTCTTTGACTAATTTCATTAGGATAATGCCCTCCAGGTCCATCCATGTTGTCACAAATGGCAAGATTTCATTCTTTTTTTTTTTTTTAATTATATATATCACAATTTCTTTATCCATTTTCCATCAGTGAACACTTAGGTTATTTCCATTCTTGGCTATTGTAAATAATGGTGCAATGAACATGAGGGTACATATATCTTTTAAAGTTAGTGTTCTTGTTTTCTTTGAATAAATATGCAGAAGTGGAATTCCTGAGTCCTATGGTGGTTCTTTTTTTTAACTTTTTGAGGAATCTGCATACTTTTTTCTCCATACTTTTTTCTTGATAATATTCATTCTAACAGGTGTGAGGTGATATCTCATTGTGGTTTTGATTTGCATTTCCAAGATGATTAATGATATAGAGCATTTTTCACGTACCTCTTGGCCATCTGTATGACTTCTTTGGAAAAATGTGTATTCAGATTTGTCCATTTTTAAAATCAGATCGTCTGGCTTTTTGCTATTGAGTTATATGAGTTCTTTATTTCGAATGTTATATATGATTTATAAATATTTCTCCCATTCAATAGGTTGCTTTTTCCTTTCATTGATGGTTTCCTTTGTTGTGCAAAGCTTTTTAGTTTGATATAGTTCTATTTGTTTATTTTTACTTTTGTTGCTTTTGATGTCAGATTCAAAAAATCATCGCCAGGACTTATGTCAAGAACCTGACCCACTGTGTTTTATGGTTTCAGGTCTTATATTAAGTTTTTAATCCATTTTGAATTAATTTTTGTGTATGGTATAATATAATGGTCTATTTTTCCTCATACCATTTATTGAAGAGATTGTCCTTATTGTATATTCTTGGCTCCTTTGTTGTAAATTGATTAACTGTATATATGTGGATTTATTTCTGGACTCTCTATTCTGTTCCATTGATCTACGTGTTTGTTTTTATGCAAATACCATACTGTTCTATTATAGCTTTGTAATATAGTGTGGAATCAGGGAATGTGACGCCTCTAGCTTTATCCTTTCTCAAAACTGCTTTGGCTATTTGAGGTCTTTTATGGTTCCGTATAAATTTTAGAATTGTTTGTTCTACTTTTGTGGAAAATGACATCGGAATTTTGATAGGGATTGCATTGAATCTGTATGTTGCTTCGGGTAGTATAAACATAAACAATATTCTTTCAGTAAAGGACATGGTTCCATAGTGTAGTGGTTAGCAGGTCTGCTTTACACGCAGAAGGTCCTGGGTTCACACCCCAGTGGAGCCACAGTCTATGGTCTATGGCCATGCCACCCTGAACAAGCCTGATGTCTGATCTCAGAAGCTAAGCAGAGTTGGGCCTGGTTAGTACTTAGATGGGAGACCACCTAGGAAGATAGGTGCTGTAGGCGTAAATAATAATAATAAAATATATGTATATATTCTTTCAATCAATTAGCACAGAATATTTTTTCATTTATTTGTGTTGTCTTTAATTTCTTTCATTAATATATTGTAGGTTTCACCTCCTTGGTTAAATTTATTCCTAGGTATTTTATTCTTTTTGATGCAATTGTAAATAGGATTTTTTAAAATTTCTCTTTCTGATAGTTTTTTATTGGTATATAGAAACATCAGATTTTTGTGTATCGATTTTGTATCTTGCAATTTTATTTGCTGCTTTCAAGATTTTCTATTTTTAGTTTCCAGCAGTTAGACTGAAATTTCTAGACGTGGTTTTGTATTTATTCTGCTTGGGGTTTGCTGTGACTCTTGAACTTTTCCAGAATTTGGAAAAATTACAATTTTTCTGCTTGATTCTTTCTCTCCCCTCATTCTGGGACTACAGTTATGTGTGTGTTAGACTCATCAGTAAGGCTCTGATCATTTTCTTCAGATTAGATGTCTGTTGCTCTGTTTCAGAGCTTGAGAAACTGGACAACACCGGGTCCAATCTGTTTATCCCCATGCATTTACTGTGGCTGCTTTTACATTGCACATAATGGAGACCTTTGACCCATGAAATCAAAAGTATTTACCATCTGATCCTTTACAGAAAAGGCTTATAACCCCCACTTTTTCAAGCTTAATCATTCTTTAACCTCTCATCTTCAATGTGCTATTAATCCCATCTATTGAATTTACTTCAGGCATTCTATTTTTCAGTTCTAGAATTTTTATTTTCATTTATTTATTTTTCGTTACCATTTCTTTGCCGCCAATCTTTATTTGTTCATTGTAAGCATTTCTCCTTTACATTCTTGGGTATGATTATAATAGTTGCTTTAAAAAATCTTGAATGTTATTTCTAACATCTGGGTCATTTCAAAGTCAGTTTCCATTAAATACCTTTTTTTTTTTTTTGAGTATGGATCACTTTTTTTTATATGTATAGTAATTTGAATTATATCTTGGATATTGTGAATAATACATCGTAAAAATTCTGAGGAATTTTTTTAAGCAAGCAGTTCATTTGGCTGAACT
This sequence comes from Rousettus aegyptiacus, assembly GCF_014176215.1. Classification (NCBI taxonomy): domain Eukaryota; kingdom Metazoa; phylum Chordata; class Mammalia; order Chiroptera; family Pteropodidae; genus Rousettus; species Rousettus aegyptiacus. Next base: position 11,824,808 of record NW_023416308.1, read on the forward strand.
CAGACTTAAAGCATCAATTCCCCTGTGGTGGGCAGTGCTGAAATTCTCTTCAGTTCCTCCAGCTGGCTGAAGTCTGCCCTGTAGTGTGTAGTTAAGGGTCACAGATTTGGGCAGAGCTTATACACAGAAGGTGGAGCTCCCTACCTGTTTCTGGGGTTTATTCCCTCACTTTTGAGGTGCTGGGTTCCTTCTGAACTCTTTCCTTTGGTTATCGAAGCCAGTAAAATTGCAGGTTTCTGTCGGTTTTATATACTTTACATGGTGCCAAAAAGCCATAAAATTGGTAATTCACTCAGTGCTCTTCCCTTCCAACTGTCAACTCCCTTTCAGTTTTCTCCTGTTTGGTCGCTCTTCACTGCCTTAACATTGTTGTTTTTTTGTGTGTGTTTTGTTGAGAATTTATAGTTGTCATTTGTGGGAGGATTGGTGAATAGAAGTGCCTCTACCATTAGCAGAACCCTCTCCACTGCTTTTCAAAAGATATCTATATTTTTAAGTTATTTATAGCAGGAAGGTTGGTTTGATTTACAGCCCACCGTTACTGGAGATCAGAACGGCAGTTGACAGTTGTTTTCATGGTTTACTGTTTTAATGACAGCAGTGGGGGATTCATAATTTTAGCACTGAAATCTGGTTGTTTCGAATACCTTGAAGAGTTTCCATTTGTTTGGTCCTGGCTTGCTGGGAGGCATGCATCCTGGTCCCTCTCTCCTAGGGACTCCTGATTTGTGTGAGGCAGTCCTCTTTTAGTGAGTGGTAGGCCTCATTGCTATAGCCTTACTGGGACAAAGGTTTCTGCCTGGCTCTCTGGGGAGCTGAGTCAGCACAAGGCTCAGGCAGCCAAACTCCAGCCCTTCCCTGTCTCCTCACAGGGTTGGCGACCCCCACTTCCAACAACATCGTTCACAGAGTCCTTCCCTGTTTGCAGAAACTCCCTAACTTTCGTGTAAGCCAAACAAGACCTATCTACAAAACCTGAGTGTGATTACCTTCTGATAACCTGGGCAATGACCTCAGGCTCTGGAGGCAGGAAGGCCTGGGCCAAATTGGCTGACCTTGAAACACTGGATAATAAATCTGCCTTACCTAGATCATATCATGAGGTTTTTCTAAAAATCTGGGATGACCGACCATCATTTTGACCCACGATGTAGACTATACACCCGATTTGAGAGGACCAGGGCAGAGGCTATTGCAACAAATCTTTATTTGCTACGAGCAGCAGCTAGATTTTAAATGTTTTGGAGTTCGTTGGCCAGCGAGTTATCCTGGAGTGTCTAACGACTTATCTGTGTTTCCGAGGGTGACATCTGCCTGTAATTCTGGGATGGGGAGGAGGTGTATAACGCTTAAGCTCATAGGCTGGTGTTTCGAGCTTATTCTGCCACTTTTACCAGTCGGTGGTCCAGGGGCTTGGTGAGGTCTGTGAACCCGGTGATGGTAGAAGCACCTCCCTTGAAGGACTGTTGCGAGGGGTTCCTGATGTCCGGCCGTCGCTCGCTGGGGCTCTCTCCATCACCTTTCCGTGTGTTGGATTTGACCCCATCTCAGCCCTCTGAGCTCTCTTTGGATCATGGTCATGTTCCTTCTCCTTTCTTCATGTCCTCCTCAAATTTGCTAGGCCTTGGGGTTGTGTCCTCAGCCACATTATCGAGAGTAAGGTTGGATAGGGCCAGGCCGAGGACAACCGTCAGGGCTATCCACACCGTTACCATCAGGCTGTTCCTCTGCTCATTCGGGATAGTGTCTTTCAAGCAGCTGTTAATCTACTTCATCAGTGGTACCGTGGCGCAAGGGATAGAGGATCCTCAGAATGCTGTCAGAATGCTGTGCTCAAGTCCACTCTTGCCCTTGGCCTGGCTCCTGTCCCTCTCCTGTCTTGTGAACCGACCTGAGCCAAGTAGCTTAGAATGACACTACTGTTTTTAAATAGGCTGGGAGTTCAGTCCATTCAGTCTTTGGATCCAACTGTGTTCAAGAACAACCTAAAGACTGAGGACTAACACAGGCCCTCAGATAGACTGATAAGGTAGCTTCTCAGTGTAGCAGTTACCTTTTCACTCAAAACACACAGCAGAGCTCTCAAGTATACCAAAGTAAAAGAGGGGAGAGGGAGCACTTATTGTGGGAAAAGATCAGAAGTATAGAAAAAAATATCATTTGTTTGCAGAATTGTGTTTGAAGTCATACTCTTGGCATTAAGCAATCAAAATGCTAAGGATCCAATTTGTAGAACCTACTCCAGTTGAGTAACTGCAAGAGCAAGCTCAGGACCTTCTGCAGGCTCAGGCTTCTGTTGTGAGCATTCGGCTCAGTCTCATTGGCCTAAAGTGACCTGTTAAGAAAGGCTGAGAGAAGGCGCTAAGGACTCTGGGAGGCTGCGCCTTAAACCCAACCAGGGTGTGCGCACTGGCCGGGGCCTTCTCGGCGGAACTGAGGTGGTAGAGGGACCGCTCAGACGTCCCAGGACACACTGACATGGGAAATACCTACATGCGCTTGACCATCATCCCCGCTTTGTACCAAGTTCTTCAGCGTGTTACAGCAAGATGTCAAGACCCCGGGCTGGGTTCAGCTTCTGGCGAAGAGCCAGTTGTCTCTGCAGAATCCACTTGTTTGGAAAGCCTAGACTGAGATTCAGTGCCGGCCCTCCCTTCACCCCTCCAACAGGGAGTGATAACCAGTTTCCTTAGCGATGACTGGAAGCGTTGGAGAAGGTATGGTCGTTCGAATGATACAGATGTGTTTGTTTAAATCTGATTATTTTCACGGTATTCTAACTCCATGAAGACTGGTAGATAGTGCGTGGAATAGAATTTTAGTAGTACTTAATATTTATTTGATACTTTAAAGTAAGGTACCTTTATCCCTATTTCAGATTAAGGCACTAAGGCTCAGAGAGGCTCTGTCGCTACCCCGAGGTCACACGTGGCTGTGCGAGGGACAAGTGCTAACAGATGCTTTCACACACACACACACAGCGTGATGGGAGCAATTTTCCTACCTCTCACTGTCGAGACCGTCTTGTACATTCCCCAAGGCTTTAAATACCATTTCTGTGCTTAAGACTCCCGTTTTTTGTTTGTTTGTTTGTTTTAGCTGCTCTACTGGCTAAAAAAGAACTCTTCTCCTCTGTTATCTCAGTTTTGGCAATTAACTGTCCCACCCTCCACGTCCAGCGTGGCCGCACGTTCCGTCGGTTCTTCTCATTTCCTAGCCCAAGCCATCTCCCTCCTCCAGGGCCACAGCAGCAAAAGGGTGGGGGTGGGACTGCTGGATAAACAGCTCAGAGTGGACCATGGTGAGAGCCGGGTGGCAGTAGGGAGACCTACTAGGTGACGATCAGTGGCGGGCCCCACGTGCACATCGAGAGGGCCCGGGCAGTGGAAGGTGACAGTGAGGGGTAAGGAAGGTGGGGTGAGTGGGGTCCGGGTGTTTCTCCATCCACAGAGCCGCTGGGTGGGCTGGGGCTCCTGGCCCAGCCCGCTGACAGCCTTGGGGAAGGCAGCACTGTCTACTACCGTCAAGCTGGCCAGGCCCTGGCGCATTCCGAGAATGCTTTGTCACCTTAGAGGCCAGGACTGTGCTTTCCCGTACTAGCAAGTCTTTAACCTCCGTTTCGAAATGAGGTTTCTGCTTCAACTATGAAGGTTATAACTTAGGTACACGTGCTGCACCCCAGAAAATCCAGGGGGCTGAGTAACTTGCCTGAAGCAAGTCTGTAGGCAAGGCAGAGGAACTGGCACCGAGACCCGAGGCTGGAATGCTGGCCAGTGGCCGCCTTGCTGCCCTCTCTCCATCTCTTTGTCTTCTGGACACCCACTTCCTGTCTTGCATTCTTCACAAGGCAGAAGCCCGGGGCCCACAGCCTGGCAGATCTCCCGTCTCTGTTTCAAGTCTTGTTTCCTCCCCCGAAACGACGCCTATTCCTTTGTCTTGTGGATCTAGTGAGAATCCCAGACCCCATGGGGTCTGGAGCCAGCTCTCAGAGGCCTCTATTTCAGGACCCCTCAGGCCTCCGTTCACCTGAGAACCAGTGGCAGGTTTTACAGATGCTACCGAATAGGGGACAGACTTATTGGAACTTAAGAAACTGCCTAGGAAGAGCTCAAACAAAGGGAACCGTGAACCAGAGCTGAGTCTGCCATATGAATTTTTCATAGCTGGCGTGTCAGAGAGCTCTGAGGCAATCGCTGCTCTAAAGCGCCCGCAAATTGCTGGCGCCAGGTCGCAAGACTTCCTTCCGAACCGTGTTCCGTAGAGGTCAGTGTGCTTGGTGCTTCGTTCAGTTGTCAGTCACACATTTGGTCAAGTGCTGGCCTTTGTCTTTCAGGAGCAGGGGCCACCAATGGTCCAGCCCCTGCCCTCAACCTTCTGTGTTAGGTGCACCCAGGCCTGAGAAACAGCATTCCCAGCTTTGCTATTTACAGCAAGCGCCAGAGTCGTGCGTGAACAGAAAGCCCCGATGGCACTCGAGGTCGGTGCTTGCATCGCTGAGTAACCCGGCGTGTGGGGGACCCGTGTCGCGTGTGCTAAAGCAACCCTTTCATTCGGTCGCCAGGGCAGGGTCAGGACGGTTGGTTTTGTTCACTGGAGCACCCAGGGCCTGACACAGCTTAAGCTGAAACCTGACCAACCTCAAGTGGACGGGAAAAGAGGAAACGCGTTGTGATGACGTAGTCACAAGAAGTGGGAAGTGTCCCGTTCTGGGAGAGGCTCCATTTACAAGTGTCTTGCAAATAGAAAGCAGTCTATACATTGCAGAGACACGGAAATACTTTCTAGATCTAAAATACTCTCCCCTGGCTCGTCCCTCCCAGAAGAGGGAAGAGGCCCGAGTCCCCAGTCCCATTCCCAGCTTTGTGGCAGAGCCTTTGTTCTCGGTGATTTCGCCGTTGGAAACTGCCAAAGAAACGCGACTTAGTGAAGGGCGGCGGTCGTCCGGGCCAGTGCGCGCTGGCAGACCAGAAGCAGAAGGGGCTGGTTTCCCTCAGAGCCTGCACCGCCCACCCTGCCTCTGTGCAGAAGTGCGCAGCTGACATTCCTGCTGGGCGCACTTCGTGTACATACAGAAGCGCTGCATTCTGAGGCTCTGACGTAAATGTTAGGCTTCACAAAACCCCAGTGTCTGCACACAGCACCAGATCTGGTTGGCACTGAGCGCTGCCATGCAGACACGGCAGATTCTGTTTTCAGCACTTTATTGGCAAAACAGAACTGCCTTCCCTCCGCCTTTACAGAGAACTGGTCCTTTTGTTTTTCTTGAGGCTAACGTCACTTACCTGCTGAACTAGCCAAGGCCTCTGCCGGCGGGTTACAAAGGCGTTTCAGATAGTGGCCTGCCCCTGCCCCAATCCTCCCAGTCTGAACTGTTCCTACGCAGGAAGCTATATAGCTCTCTTAGGCAGTAAAAGCTAGAATAACACCAACATGCGAGGCATTGGATAAACTTTGGTGTCAATATCCTTATTAGCTCAGGTTAGAAAGAAGTTACTGTGAGTTCCGACAGGCAGTCTCTTTGGGGAAGAGCCTCAGACCAGTAAGGAAGGGGGTCCCTGCCAGAACTCTGTACACGCCTTGCCTAATGCAAGACTTTCTAGAAAAACCAAACTCAGAGTATCCGAGAAACCAGGAAAAGAGGAGGAGGGCACAGTGTATCATATCAGGCAGGGGGAGGGGGAGACTGGGGGAAGAAAATGAGAGCATGCGCTTTAGCTGCGGTCCCGCCAGCCCCAATCCAAAGGGCACTGCTTCCAGAACAGGATAGTCTAGTGTTCATTTAAAATATTTGCAGTTCCTTTGCAAAAGTTTAAGGGCTTTGAAGACTAACAACTGGAATGCAAATTACATTCAGGGGTCTCTGTGTGGGTATCCACCCTCCCTGAACTGGCATGGAAGTGAGCTTAACAAAAAATTACATTCCTTCTGTCTGGAACTTAGTTTATGAAAAGTAAAATGAGAAAACTTGGAATGACCAACTGCCAGGATAGTATTCTAACAGTTGTTGGCACTTGCCCTTAATCAGAGTCGTTTTGGAGGACTCCCCTGCCCCCAACACGGTGAGCCGCTGGCATCCCCAGAGCCAAGAAGGGAGGAGGGCGGAGGAGCGGGGAGTGCACAACCCCCTTGGGTCACCACATCTGGAGGTCATTTGAGTGCTGTGGACGACAGAGGCTTCAGTTCTTTTCCATCTGTACGACTGACCCAGAGCTGCAGGCGACCCTGCCTGAGGACAGACAGTCTTGCCATCCGTCTTCTGGAATACAGAACAGGTAGGAGGTGATGGGAGCTCTGTTTGGTACCAACAACCGAAAGTGAAGATGAGGTGACAAAGGCTAGAAAGGAGTCATTTATTAAAAAAAAAACAACAAAATAGCCCCCAGCAGGATTTGAAGACACAACAGAGGAACGTACCATCCTGTTTCACCATGAGAGCTCTATACACTGTGCCTTCAAGTGTGGCAACCACATTACACGTGACCACAGAGGTCAAGACAGGTGGGTCACCTGATCATGGGCGAAGCCAGGGCACGGACCCTCCGCCAACCTTTGCTGTCGAGTGTGCAGGTCAGTTCCAGGCTTCCGTGCCTCCCAGCGGTGGGTGAGTTCTTAGCGGGCAGGGGCCGCTTGGACAGGGCCAGCGATCACTCATACTCATAACTGCGAGAGGCTGGCTCTCCAGCACGGCCCACGGCAGGCTCTAATGGCCCAGAGCAGCTCGCTCCTTCTGCAATTCCTGGAATGTAGGGTGTATCTCAGAGGGGCACCTGACATTTGTTCCCAATACCCAGTTGTCACCACAGGTAAACCAAGACTATAATCACAACAGCAAGGACAATTGTTTTTTCCTTTTTTTTCTTAAAGGAGTGAGGGCATGGAAAATACAGCACATCAATGAAACAAAATGCCAAAAAAAAAAAAAAAATACAAAAAAATAGAAAATAGAAAAATGTATTTACAAGTAGTACATTACTATGATCAGAAAGCACAAAGACACCTGCTGCTATAATACATGCATCGGTTCAGAAGAAAGTACTAAAATCCTGCAAGGGAGAAGCCTGTAAAAACAAAAATAGGGCCAAATGTTTTACCTTTTCATCCCTAATTTGCTACACTGATCAAAACCAAATGAGAGTCCCCTAAAGTCCATGAGTATATCAGTACAAATACTATACTGGTTTTTAACTGCACGTTCGGTTGTGGAGGGAAAGACAGCAGCTTATCCATATACAAGAAAGCCAGAGTAAACGGCTCTACATGCTAACAATTACAGCAAGCCCCTGTCTGCTACACAGCATGATCTTAGCAGATTTTAATTTTTGTTTATTCATATATATGTGCGCGCGCGTGTATGTATAAAAACCGTGCCCTCGTTCACTGCCAACACATCTGGGTGGACATGAACTCTTACGGTTCTTATGTGTATGCTGTAAGAAGTCACTCAATGTCTGTGGATTTAATAAGTCACTTCACACCACAGAAAATATTTAATAAATCCAAAAAAAGGAAAGAATATAACGACAGAAAAGCTTCTGTCTCAGTTCTCTGAAGCTGAGTCCTCCATAGGAAACTGGTCCCAAAGTTCTGGTGGGTTCACTGAAGAACCTTCAGTTTGCTCATGTTTTCATCCTTTTAGTGTTGAAAGGTGCAGAACGACTCCTTGCTGTTGTCAGTTTTAAACAGTCACATCTCCATCCCCCACAGTAATAGTCCGGTGCAGATCCATAAAAATGGGGGAGGAAGGAGTGCTGGGAGGGCCTGTCAGGTCAGGAAGGGCTCCACCTCTACGTCAGGAAGAGAAGGAACCAGGCAGGGCTCCAGCACCTCGCTCCTGCAAACAAGCCCCCTGCAAACGCAAAATCCAGTCCCACATCAGTTCCTTAAACAGGTACATCTCTGAGTACCAGGCCAACTCTAAGAGGAAACAAAACCACGCGTTGACAGAAAAGGACTAAGATGGCCATGCTGGTCACTCTGTGATCCATCATACTTCCAGGAACCGGGAGCTGCTGGACTTGGAGTGGAACGGCTCAGACCACATCCGCCGTAAGTCACCCTGGGAAGAAAGAACTTTACTAAGTTACAGGTTTAAACACGAGGCATACGTACCCACAAGTCTGTTCTGATTCCTGATCTCAGATGGCTTCGGTGGAGAATCAACATTCAAATGTTTCACTGAAAAGTAACCTGCCATTCTTTGAAGTCACTAGAAGAACTCTTAAAGGCCCCTTTGGCATGGAAGGGCTTTTTACCAACTCTATCCTAGTATAAGTTCTAGTATACAGTTAAGTGTGAGTCAGATGATCTAGACAAATTAACTTCTCTGTCTGTTCATCTGTAAAATAGGGATGTCAGAAATCTTGTAAGATAATGCTCTAAATCTAGTTTTTAATAATATCCTAATTCTAAAATGTGTGTATTCACTTGAGATTCCACATATAAGTGAAATTGTATGGTATTTGTCTTTCTGACTTATTTCACTTAACATAATACCCTCTAGGTCCACTCATGTTGTTGCAAATGGCAAGACTTGTTTTTTACTGAAAAATCATCACGTGTGTGTATACCACTTCTTTATTCATCTATCGATGGACACCTAGGTTGCTTTCATATCTTGGTTATTACTAGAAATGCTGCAATGAACACAGAGGTACATGTATCTTTTCAAATTAATGTTTTGGTTTTCTTCTGATAAATACGCAGAAGTGAAATTGCTAGATGTATGGCAGCTCTATTTTTAATTTTTTGAGGAATCTCTATACTGTTTTCCGTAGTGGCTACACTTAATTACATTCCCACCAACAGTGTAGGAGGGTTCCCATTTTTCCACATTCTTGCTAGCACTTGGTATTTATTGATGATAGCCATTCTGATAGCTTTGAGGTGATATTGTGGTTTAATATGTATTTCCTTGATTAGTGATGTTGAAGATCTTTTCATATGTCTGTTGGCCATCTGTATGACCTCTTGGGAGAAATGTCTATTTAGGTCTGCCCATTTTTTAAGGACTGTTTTTTTGGTGTTAAGTTGTATGAGTTTTTTATATATTTTGGATATTAACCCCTTATCAAATGTTATCACTGGTGAATATCTTCTCCCATTCAGTAGGTTGTCTCTTCATTTTATTGGTTTCCTTCATTGTGCAAAAACTGTAGTTCGTAGTCCCATCTGGTTTGTTTGTTTGCTTGAGGAGATACATCAAAAAAGATATTGCTAAGAGCGATGTCAAAGAATTTACTGTCTATGTTTCTTCTAGGAGTTCTGTGGTTTCATGTCTAACATTCAAATCTTAAATATATTTATTTTTGTTTATGGTTTAAGAAAGCGATCCAATTTCTTCTTTTGCATTTATTTGTCCAGTTTTGCCAACACCACTTATTGAAGAGACTGTCTTTGTCCCACTGTATATTCCTGGCTCCTTCGTTGTAGACTAACAAACCATATCAGTGGGGATTTATTTCTGAGCTCCGTATTCCACTGATACATACATACATACATACATATATGTGTAATTTTTTATTTTAATGTTAGTACCATCCTGTTTTGATTACTGTACCTTTGTAGTATATAGTTCAATACCACGGAGCATGATATCGCCCACTCTGTTCTTTCTCAAGATTTCTTTAGCTATTTAAGGTTTTTTGTGATACTGTATAATTCTTTGATAGGGACTGCACTGAATCTGCATATTTAGGTAGTAAGAACATTTTAACAATATGAATCCTTCCAATTTGTGAGCATGGTATATCCTTGCATTTATTTGTATCTTTTTCAATTTTTTCTTCAATGTTTTATGGTTTTCAGAGTATATAAGTCTTTCACCTCTTTGGTTAAATTGATTCCTAGGTATTTTATACTTTTTGATGCAAATGTAAATGGGACTGTTTTCTTAATTTCTTCTGATCATGTTATTGGTGTATAGAAATGCAACGGATTTCTTATCCTGCAAACCTTACTAAAGTCATTTATTCTTATATATTTAGGTTCTCCTATGTTGAATGCATAGATAGTTATGATTGTTATATCCTCTTCTTGGATTGACTCCTTTATAATCATTTAATGTCCTTTGTATTTTTTCACATTTTTTGTTTTAAAGTTGATTTTGTCTAATGTAAATATTGCTCTTCCAGCTTTTTATTTCTACTTCCATGGAATATCTTTTTTCATCCCTTCACTTTCAGTCTGTGTCTTTTGATTTGAAGTCTCTTGTAAGCAGTATGTTTTTAAATCCATTCAGTAACCCTGTGTCTTTTTATTGGACCATTTAATCCATTTAAAGTTATTATTGATAGGTATGTAGTTATTGCCATGTTGCTGTTTTTATAGCTGTCCTCTGTTCCTTCCTTCATCTCTTCCCTTGCTGTTTTTAGTGTTTTATTTAGGTTCCTTTCTCTGTGTTCTATGTATCTTTTGTAGGTTTTTGGTTTGTGGTTACCATGAGGTTTATGTATATCACTCTTTTTATCTTTGGCAGTCTATTTTAAGCTGACAGGTGTTTAAGTTTGAATAAAGACTACATGCTTTATGTTCCTGATATCATGTTTTAGATGTTTGTGTTGTGTATCTTCTATTTATTATAGTTTGAGTTCGATACTTTGCTGTATTTATTGAATATTTGGCTTTACCTGTGAGGTTTTCCCAACTTATATTTTGTTATTTTGGGTTGTGGCCTTTCCTTTTCTAATTCAAGGCCCTTTAACATCCCTTGTAAAACTTGTTTAATGGTGATGAAGTCCCTTAGTTACTGCCTGTCCAGGAAACTTTTCTATCTCCTTCAATTCTGAGTGATAACCCTGCTGAGTAAATCATTCTAGGTTGTAGGTTCCTTTTCTCCAGCACTTTAAAGAAGCCCTGTCACTTGCTGGCAAGTAATCAGCTGACAGCCTTACAGGGTTTCCTTTCTAACTCGTTTTTCTCTTGCTTCGAGATCTCAACTTTTGCCATTTTACGTAGACTACACCTTGGTGTGGGTCTCTTTGGGTTCATCTTGTTTGGAAGTCTCTGTGCTCCCTGGATCTGGATGTCTGTTTTTTTCCCCAGGTGAGGAAAATTTTTAGCTATTATTTCTTTAAAGTTTCTGTTCTTTTCTCCTCCTTCTGGGGTCCCTATAATGCAAATATTTAAGCACTTGATGTTATCCCAGAGGTTCCTTAAATTATCCAATAATTAAAAAAAAATTTCTGCTGTGTTGATTACCACTAGTCTGTCTTTCTAGGTCACTGATCCATTCTTCTGCGTTAATCTCAGGACGACTTCCTCTAACATGTTTTTTTCAGGTCTGCTTGGTTCTTTCTCTTCATTAAAGTTCTCCCAAAGTTCTCTATTCTACTCTCAAGTTTGGTGAGGATCTTATGATTGTTTCTTTGAATTCTTTATCAGGCAAATTATTTCCATTTCTACAGGTATTTTTTTCTTATTCGCTTGAGAGACAGCATTGTCTTTTCACTTTGTTTGGCTTTCTGTTTGTATGAATCCTTCTAGTCTTGGAAAAGTGGCTTTATGTAGAAGCAGGCCCTGTGTGCACTGTGTTCAGGGTGGTTTTGACAGGACAACAGGACAGTAGGATCCGAGGGGAGGCCAGGTGTGTGTAACAATGCCCTGCTGTTCCCTTTGTTCAGGCAGAAATGGGCTCGAGCAGTGTGTCTGGGAACACACTTTGGAGACTGTGCAGACAGGCCTAACACTGCCCCCCAACCCTATAAAGGTAGAGGGGATGTAAACAGTGGCGTTCACTGGCTCCTCAGACTCCAGAGAACTCCCACTGCTCTCCAGTCTTCCCTAGCATCTCTCTTGGTTTGTACCGTTAGCGGTCCCATGTAGGAAAGACCTCTATGGAGGCTTTATGTGCCGGGCAGCCACTTGGAGCCCAGGTGGGTATAGTGACACCATGTTGTTTGTCCTTGCTCCTGTTTCCAAGCTTTAATGCAGAGCATTAAAAGAGCTGTTAGGTAGCAACAGGGTGCTGCTTTTAAGAGCCAGAAGCCTTTGCAGCTGGGCTCTCGGGATTTCAGTTAACTCTCCAAGAGCAGGTGGTGTGGTGGTCTGACTCAATATAGCATTTTCTGCCAGTGGCTGCAAAAATCTGGTAAAGGTTGCTAATATCAGGTTAGTAAAACAAAAGAATAAAACCCTATTGTTAAGAGCTTAGGAGCTTAAGCAGAAACACCTCCAGCAAGTAGAATATATAGCCAAGTCCAGGATCAAAGCCAAGTTATTGCTTTCACAAGTTTGTAACTGCTTCTCTCACCTTTAAATAGGCCATCGTGAGGAGTGGCAATAAGGTAAATGGCACCAAATAGAGAAGGGCAGGCTGGGCTGCTCGGTGAATGCGAGATGCCACAGTAGCAGTGAGGAGACCTATAAGGAGAGAGAACCTCTATTACCTGGATGCATATTGGCAGTCTTGAAATTGTATAGATCTAACATGACATATTTCATCCAACGTTTAGGTATGAAATGCTCTGATTGAGAAGTTAAAGAAACATGGAACAACACAGCTTTAAAAAACCTAGAATTGCAAGGACCGGTGACTGGCCCAAGACCCACCTCGTGCTCAGGCTCAAGTCCTCACTTCAGCGCTCAGTGTGCCTAGTCTCCTTGTCTCCTGTGATGTTGGACTTCGAGGCAAAAGACCTGGGTTTAAGTTCCAACTCTGCTACTTCTAAGACCTATGTAACCTTGGTTTAGGCATTTCACCTCTTCGAGCCTGCGGCTAACAGCATTTGTCCTGTCCCTCAGTTTCTGGACTGAAAGGAACCCATGAATATCAAAGTACGGTGAAACTAGCGAAGTGCTGATATTGAGGAGGTGGCACAGAGGTGTTCCTTTTGGCTCACTGTGCTGTAGCCATCGTAGGTACAGGCACGTTACCACTATTCTGAGCCCAATGACAACTTTCTCTTCCTGTCTGCTTATAAGTGAGCTCACCAGAGAAAAACTAACTTAGGGAGAGTCAGAACAAATGAAGAGGAATATGTTTTAAAAGTGGGAAATAAACATGAATTCATTAAGCTCAAGCTGAAGATTTAATTAAGCCCACAGACTGACCCATGATCCTTATGTGGTAAGTGTTCTTGGCTCTGAGGCCGAACCCCACTCTTACTCAGTGTTCTTCAGACACAGTGGTGGACAGGGAAGTGGGCTGCCAGCAGACAGAGCATCTATCGTCTCATGGCCTTGTTTTTTCTTTGTGGCTGTTTATAACAGCAACCAGTTACTGCTCTCCTTCCATCCAGCATCTGCAGCTAGAAGGTCTAATTCCAGGGGGCGGAGGACAGCCAACGAGGGGATCACATGCAGCTTCTGGGTCTCACTTACCTACAAAATATCCGATGAGGGTGCAGTGAAAGTAGGAGACCTTCTGCATGCGTCCAGAGATGTTGGCGGGTCCAGAGGCACCACAGGAGTCACCATTGGCTTGTTTTTTGTAGTTGTCATAACGAAGGACAAAGCACAACAGGAGTCCGGGCATCACAATGTCTCCGATGCCCAACATAGAGAAGTGACTGCCAGTGGAGCTGAAACGTAGTGTCATATGTCAGAAATGCCACACTCTACAATCCCATTTCTCCTCCTCTTGTGCAAAGTCTGTCAGCCTTTCAAGAAGCCAAGGACCTTATCTGAGTGGTAGATGGAAATTTCTACTGGTTGAACAATACTATATTTTTTAATGAGTTTGGAGATTAAAAGCCACAAACATATTGGTAATAGAGGTCCTCAACCCAGCCCCTCGGTGCGCCTATTAGGTGACTGCAAGTGATCTGCTTAAGCACGGTTATCTCCAGAAGTGTCAAGCCGTTCACTATTTGTCACACAATCACCACTGAGACTTCAAATAAGCACCCATTATCAGACATGGGAGATTAAAGCAGCACATTAATTTTTCTAAGATTGCATTACCAGGGACTGTATAATTTTAGCATTAGGACATCTTTTTACAAGTATCTTAAAAGTAAAAAGATCCAGAATCTCCTAATTCCTTCCAGCCAATTATAAAATATGGTAATAGTAACACATGATTGTTTGATAACATTAATCAATAATAAAAAGCACCTGGATCACTTAGTGATAAATCTTTGCAAGTCAATATTCTCTTCCTCATTCGTAAGATGGAGATGCTGACTCACAGCCTTTTCCAGTCTGGGATCAGAATGTTGATGACAAAGACAGACTAATCAAAGAACAGAGGCCCAGTGTGTTCACTGTCATGCGATGAGGCGTAACACACCAGGCCTACCTTGGGAACACCAGTTTTCCAGGCAGAGACAGGCGAGGAACATCGCGCCCAACATTGGGCCCCAGGTGGAGCTTCCGGGAAAGAACATCAAGGGGATTGTCAGCTGGCTGCGTGGCCACCTTCACCATGACGTTGCTATTGAAGATGTAGGCGGAGAAAAACACCTGCCGAGCGGAGAGTCACCTTTAACAGATGGAGCTGGAAGCAACCTGATTTCACTGTCAGCCCTCTCTGTCCTTAAGAGCAGAGCCTCAGAATACACATCATGCTTTTTTGACTGCATGCTTTGAGTGGAAAGAAAAGCTTTGCTTCTGGGCAAAGAACCTTGTCTGCCTGCTCCCTCTTCCACCTTAACAGCCACATACAGACTATCTACTGTGACACATTTATAAGAAACAAAGGCTTGGACAGTTAGCTGCATGCTCACCTTTTAACACATACAGCTCAGGGCTGGAGGGAGTGTTCTCAGAGGGGAGGCGCTCTGGCCAGCCAGACTTTGGATACTCAGATTCCAATTAAACACAGAGGACCCAGCAGCATTAGGGAAACCCAAACTTACCCAGAAGACATCATAGATTAGAAGCCCTGAGAGAAGCAGGCAGGAGACCTTGAGGCTGGGCAGGCGGACGAAGGCGATCATGGCAACACAGAGACCCATGGCCAGCGCTGGGGAGGAGACAGCAGTCAGTATGAAGTATAGGCTCATCTGCTCTTTCCACAAGCTATTCAGTTCATAAACCTAACAAAGTTGTGAGTCCCCTCAAACATCGAGAAGCTCAAATCCCCAGTCTAAGCCATTTACACTCTATTGTGCCAAGTACCCACTTTACTCATTTTGACCCGCTGATAGTTGGGGAAATCCCTTTTCTCACACTATAGTTGTGCTCAACTGTGTAAGACCCAGGAGATTATTTTGATAGAGCTCCAAGCCAGGCTCAGTTCGGGACCTCCTGGCTGTTTCCTGCCTCCCCTCATTACTGTGGATGCATCATTCTTGCTCCCTTAAAGTTAACTCACACCCTAGATCACATCCCCTTTCATTTATTCAGGGACACTTCTGGCAATTCATTTTTCTCTATCCTTGCCTTTAAAAAACAAACAAAAAACCAACTTTCAAAATGTGACCTACGCTGCATTTTTTTCTCTCAACTAAAATGTAAGGTCCTTGCAGGCATGGTCCCCTGGAATTTAGAACAGGCCTGGCAGATGAATGGTCTCTCCCTGTCTTCAGCTCTTTCTCCATTCTTCTGAAAATACAGGACTGATCAGGCCATGTAGCTGCTTACAAACTTCCTGTGGGTTCTTGCTGAAGTGGGATGAAAGTGGAACAACTTGGCCAGGCACTGGCAGGAAGGGACAGGAGGCCATTCTCCACTGTGCAGCCCCTGCCCTCAGCGTGTGCTTCCTGCGGCTCTGTTTTGTAGCCACTGAAATATGATCACACTTCTCAACACCTACTGTTCTTTTACGCTCTGCACAGCAGGCCCTGCCCTGGGTTTCTTCCCCTGGAAAATGCATCCTCTCTCTTAAAGAGACAGGTCAAAAAGCTCTTTCTCAAGGAGTCTTTCCTGACCTAGTCAGATTAAGTTGTTCTTTTTCCTTTGTGATACAACAGAACTTTAAATCTCTCTTTTTATCCATTCTTTAACAGTGTGATTACTTATGTACAAGTATTTTATTTCCTAAACGAGGTGCTCCTAGTAGATAGAAACCATGGCTTACTCTTTCTGTGGATCCCCCAACACCTAACATAGCAGGCATTCAATAAATATTTGCTGAATGAATGAAAAACTGTTCTATCAACATCACATTTCAAATTATTCTAAAGTAAAGCCACATTACAGACATATACCATTTTAACAAAATTACTTAATTGTCAATATATGTAACAAAGTGGCCAAATACAGGCATAGCTCAGAGATATTATGGGTGTGTTTCCACCACAATAAAGTGAGTATCACAACAAAGTAAATCACATTCTTTTTGCTGGTGTGGGGGTCTTGCCCTCAATTAGTAAAAAAATGCAACATCTGTGAAGCTCAATAAAGCAAGCATAATAAAACAAAGTCTGTCTGCACAGCAGTTTGGCACGCGCTGGACACACCAACCAATATTTCATGAGTTCCTACTGTGGGCATGGTATTGCATAAATGAAAGAGGAGAAAAATAATTCCCATCCCTACAACAGAGAGGAGTTGGAAGGACAGCAGTAAAACTAGGAAGAACAAATTCTTTATTCCCCTTGTCATTTTAGTTATCGAGCATCCACTGAGCTCAACAGTATTTTGATAAGATGTGGTAAAGACATAATTCCTGCTCGTTTTGCTAGGGTCTTAATTTTTTAAATAAAATTATAAAAACAGAACCAAACTGGTAAAGTATATGCAAATTCACGTCATTTCAAATGAACTGCATTAACTAGTTAGGGTCAATTAGGCTTTGCAAAGATTGAAACACTTCAAGGTACAAAGGGATGACTGAAATATGACGGTTAAGGCATTAAGAGTTATAGTTAAGGCCCATGATATAATCAGACCACACACAGTTTTATATAATGGAACTGCCCATTATAATGATCTTAGGAAACAAATATTTGGCTCTACTGTGAATAAGGAAACAGGACAATGGCAGGTATAAGCTAAGCTGGCTCCAAGAACAAATGTGCTCAGTGGAGGGTGGGAAGTCCCTGGTAACTGATGACCACAGAACAGGTCAAATCCATGTTTGGGCAGAAGTGCTGGCTGGGTGACAGTAGGGTGGCAAGAGGTAATCTGTTCAGAAACGTCCAAATGAATACACGGAGTGCAAAGCACCACAGGAACAAAGGAAGAAATGAAGGCCTAAGGTGGACGGAGACAGGAGTGTGTAGGCAGTGAGGGTCAGAGGACCAACTGATGACAATGAAGAGGCAAAAGGGCAGGCGTCTGAGGTCAAATGTATGTGCACAACTCACACGTGCAGACGACGGGTCCATTCCAGGACTTTTCTATTTACCATACATTCACTGATCCTAAAATAGCTGGAGCCTTTACAGGTCACATGGTCTAAACATCCACTCGCTGCTTTGTCACTTACCCTAATCCTATCCCACCTGGGGTGAAACCAAACATGGATAAGACAGAACTGCTCACTGACAGAATTTTCCATCATTCTAGACAGTGTCACTCTATCCTGAATCTTCCCGACATGAAAGATGAACCCAGAAATGAAACCCTGGGTTCACTTTCAGTTTACCACGGTCTTTTGTCGTGTACACTCGGCGTGCAGCAGCCATTCCGGGTGCCGCTCTATTGTTACCGTACACCTGGGTCACAGCTTCCCTATATTTCCCAGTTTGCTGTGTGTCTTTTCCCACTTTCTCCCACTTACCCTTTCCTGCCATTATAAAAAAGATCAGTTCACATCATTTCCTGCCTTAAGGTCACTAGGTTCCCTACTCTGTGACGGATCAAATCTATCATAAAGTCACACACCCTTGGGCACAACTCACAGAACAGTGCTGTGCTTCATGGACTCGGCCTCAGAGTCTCTGTTTGTTCCATGCCATCCAAGTCTCCCCACTGTACGTGAAGTCCTATGTATGAAGAGGCAGAACGCACCCCTTTTAACTATCTCAGAAGGTTTTTAATATAAGTCTACTGAGTGAATATCGCTCCTACCCACAAATGAATATTGCCACACCTGTCTTATTCCCGAAACACACTCAATACTCATCTAGTCTGCCTCTCTTTTTCTTCATTCTTTCATTCAAGTAACTATGAAAAATCTTACCCTCTCCGAAGGGCTTTTTCCAAGCCAAAACAAAGACAGAAGATTACCTTCCCTCATTCCATGCTGCTTGAGAAACTCCCAAGACTCTCCTGAATAGTTTTACCAACAAACTTAGCCTCTGGTTAAATGTGAATTAAGCAACAGTGTTAGGGAAGTAAATTATTAATCTTAGCCATTTAGGTATAATTACTTTCAATATATTATTGATACAATTTCTGTATCACCTTGTCTTCCATAACCAGTAAGGCCAGGTACAAAGACAATGACAGCAACCTGAGCTAAAATGTTCTTGAAAAGGATTACGTAACCTGTAAGGTCTTAAGCAGCGCTGGCTTCTAAGATAAAGGATCTCTGGATAGCTAAGCCCTATGCGGACTAAGTGCCAGAGTCTAGCATGTTAAACCAAGAAAAATCAATTGCTAAATTTCTGGCATTGAACATTTTCTAATCATAGCTTAGTAGCAAGTGCTATATAATGAGGGGCTGAACTAGACTATCTGTCAAGACTCTTTTAGTCCTTGAACAGGTCGGGGGATGCAGACTGTGAAACTGCTTCAATGATCCTTGAACACCAGGTGTGTGTGCACAGATTTATTGGCTTCTAGCTAGCATACCACACCACCTATTGGTCAAATTCATTCAAGCTTTCTCAAATTTAAAAGATTAATTTGCCAGATCCAACAGCAGATTAAAAAAAACGCTCTACATTTAGTTCAAGAAAACTCTGAGGTTCCTTCTTAATATTAATGCTTCTTAGTATAATCCTGAAAATATAAAATATACTTCATGCCTAGCTCTAAAACGACCACATTTATCATTCTGTTTTCACTCCAATTTCAAAGAACAGGCTTTAATTAAAAAACACTAATTTAAATACTACCAAATTATCACTGCCTGCAAGATGACTTCTGATTCTGTAGAGAAATCTGGAAAGACAATTCCCATGTCAGAAAAGAACACCATTTCAGAACTTTTTAAAGATCATGGCTAGAAATATACATTTTCTGTAATAGCACGAAACAAGTTAAACACATAAACCACTAATCTAAGAAAAAATTTAAAAGCTCAAAGTCTCTTTTTTGAGAGAAAACTATTCTTGCTCACAAACTAGTATGAAGAAGAGATCCCTGGGTAAGTAAATATTGGGAAATAGCAATGATGAAAGAAATGATGAAAAAGTCTACTAGTTAGTGCCAGGTAGGGTTTATGGGAGCCTCGGCTGAACACTAAAAAAAAATTTCAACTATTAAGTGAATTTCACAATGGAAATGCATTTCTAACAGTGGTCCCTGGGGAAACAGTTTATCTTTTATGGCCAATTTTCTATCGACTCTAGAGGAAAAGAATTCCATGGTGGAATGCCCCTTTTAGCACATCTCACAAAAAGCTGCTCACCCTGTTCTTCCTTTGGTGAGTCTAACAAGCATATTCCCACCCCCTGGCTGCAGAAGTACAACAGAGAAAGTTCTGCCGACTTGCTCTAAAATATGTTTCAGATGACTGTGTAAATCAGTTTATCTTGAAAAGGATGTCATCTTCCTTTGTGCCAACCATTTCTTTCTTAGTGGCTTATTACTAGTAAATGGGTATTTTTCTGTTTTATGCTGTGCTCAGGTGGGGTAGAGATGATAGTATAAACAAAGAACAGATTGCCTGCCGTTTTGAGAGAGATCTGATCTTTTGTGGGTCGGCAGTTGGGTAAGCTTAAAACCCTTAGCAAAGCCTATAAATGGTATGTGTGTCTGGACACATGAACAGAGTTCCATGAAAGCAGAGCCACTAAAAGTTACTAGTAGGATAACAGAACCTCAGACCACCCGGGGGCTAAGAGACTTCACGGTACTTTAAACATCACTTGTCATCATACTGGAGGACTCTGAGGCTGCTAGCATCAAGACCTATCAGTCCACGTTAGGTGACCACTGCTTTATATTTAGTTAAAGCAGTGACACCTGGAGCTTTCATTGTCTCACTTCATGTAACATTTGTGTAGGTGGGGTTAAAAGCACTCAACTTATACATGTACTACTTTTAGTTAAATCGTTCTTCTGCAGAAATCAAGAGTTAATCTCAGGAACAGTCAAATGCACACACCTCCCACTTTATCACTCTTAATACCAAATATATATAGAACAGGCGTAACCCTTCTACTATGAGCCAGGCAAGCTACATGTGTGACTTTGGAAGTAATGTCTTTTTCTTAACTTACTCTTTATCCACCTCCAGAAGCACTGAAATATCAAACACCAATCCATAAGAATACTGAAAGCACTAATACTAGATTTGCAAAATTTACCAGTTCTGACAACCACGTAAAAATTCTAATAGTGTACTTCAGAATGCTTATATGCACAGTGGGCACTCAAGTGCTGAAACAAATGATCACAGTAAACGTTTTCTGAAGGCAGTGTATATTCTTAAAAAGAGACCAAGGCTGTCAGAAATCAGCAAAGGTGAACTACTACATGGACCAGGCACTGCTGATTTTGACTCTGCCTTCCCATTCAAGTACGTATGTAAGTCTAGAAGGAAACACTCTGTAATCTCGAGAAAACGATTTTGAGTTTCAATACTTGGTATATTACAGGCACTCAAGAAGAAAAAAGCACTGAACAACTATGACAAAAAATGTATGACATACACAAATAAATGACATTTATACAATTATAAATATGTTTAACACTTTCAAGATCATCAAACAGATGTGTAGAGCCACCATCACACTCAGCATACGGCACTATGAAGGTGCTTTCTTCATAGTCACACCTTCCCCACATAACTGCTGGCAACCACTGATCTTTTCATTATAATTTTATCTTAAGTCAAAAATATATTTAAAAATAACCAGCATGTGTTTTCTATGTTTTTTAAAGTGCTTTTTCTGTAATTATCACCTTTGATTAGAACAACATTTGCCATATATAATTTCACAGAGCTCGCAATTCACTCTATAGTTGGTTCCCTGATAATATTCAGCTTCTTAAGAGTTTTTCCACTAGTTAATTTGGTACACAGAAATTTCAAATCCTTATACTGGTTAAACTAACTCATGAGAAAAAAAACCCTTGAAACAGAAGACTAAGTTTTTAGTTTTCGTTAGGGTTTAAAATTTCCTCTTTCTTAAGACTGTATTAACTTATTCTGGAACATGGAAAAAAATAGTTAAAAAATTTTTTTTGTTAAATTCTTTATGATTTGACCATGAGCAGGACATCCTTGGTTTTGCGTTGTCCAGAAGAGGCAAATTCACAGAGACAGAAACTAGATTAATGAATGACTGGGACCTGGTTGGTTGGGGGGAATGGGGAAGTGATGGCTAATGGTATGAGTTTTGGATGGTGGGTGATGAAAATGCTCTAAAATTTATTGTTACTGATAAGTGCACAATTCTATTTAGTGAATGTACTGAAAACTAATGAATTATATACTTTAAATAGGTAAATTGTACAATATGTGAATTACAGCTCAAAATGACTTATTAAAAATATCTTATGAATGCGGATAAAAATTAACTCAATGGTCATACCATGTATCAAAAATAAACCCAATGATACATATTGGATACCTAAAATTCGAGGATAATCAGAGGTAGTATTACTAACAGTAAAGGAAGGAAGGACAATCTTAACTATCTATAAACTATATTAGAATTTCAGCTTGTCACATGTTACTCACCATCCATGAGAAGCCAGTGGCCAGTGAGAACCCAGATGAGGACAAGCATGACAGACAAGGAGAATGATAGTAGCTCGGCAGCAGTGAAACGCCCACAGCAACCAAAAGAAATCCTGGAAAACACATAACATTAATGGGCTAATGGGCAATAAATTTTATTCAATTACCAAACTCGCCTAAGTTCTTCATGATTAGTGATCATTAGGGCCAGATTAGAACAACGAGTAAATACCCAGATACCTGGAAATCCAAAATACTCTAACCTTTTTGGAGTAAACTATAAAGAGCTCAGAGAATAATACTTCTATACCCACTGATAATGCTTTTTTCCCCAAATTACCAACATGGGTGTTCAGAAGTTTAAAGAGATAATATGAATCTTTGAAGATTCTAAGTGTAGGGTAAATTCTATTCTTATGAAAAAAAAGAAGATGAAGAAATTAATCATTCAGCAAAGGTGAATATTTATAAAATAGTATATCTATCTGGTTATCGCTAATTCCTGGGAAAATCAGCTGCCCCAAGTGAATGGTTTCCTAAGTTCATACAGCATCTCCATTAGTATTTTGTTTCCATGGAGCAACAGTTTGAGGAGTTAAGATGTGAATATTGGGATTAAACCTAAGTGACTAGTCTATACTGTATGTCACCAAAGATGAAAGGCAAAGAATGTCTGAGTCAATCATAGTTTTCATATTCCATTATCTCAACAGTAAACGAATGAAAGCATTGCTTCAAAAGAAAACTTCTCCTGTTTCAATAATCTGAGCAGGAAGCATATTATAATGATTCCACCCTCCTAAGATGTCTGTTTCCTCTGGTATGAAAAGGTGCAAAGGAAGTACTACTATCTTCCAGGTTTGAAGAGTGAACATCTCACTTTCCACTTTTCTGGCATTGTGTGATCCAGTCAATACCAGAAACGTAGACTTCTAATACTGCCATCAAATATGAGAGAAAAAAATATACAGGTTCATAATTTAGAGGCAAATCCCATGTCCTTACTTGTTTTGAGGTGAACAGGGTCTTGTTAAATACTGGCACATCGGGAGAAGAAGAAAAGCAAAAGCTATCGTTGCGAGAACTATAGAAAGAAAATGCATGGTTAAATTTTGTTGTGTGTGTTTTTTTACATTATAAGAAAAATGGCATGACTTATAGCTTAATCATTCCCAGAATACTTCTGTCAATAGGTGGATACAATAAAATTAACTAGAAAAGAAAAATATCTTCCTTTAGCTTTGCACAGATAACTCCAAAAAAAAAAAAAAAAAAGAAAGAAAGAAAAAAGTGCTTTATTTGAAGTAGGTAGGTTTTCTCATTCTCCTCCGTCTTAATCAGAAAAGACAAATAGCACCCAGGAGATAATCTCCTAATGAGTCTAGCATTTTGTTCATGTTATACATTTCCATCATTGCTTAGCTTAAGAACTGATCAGAGAGCTGACAGTTAAATTACCTTGACTATTTACCAGTGTTTCTATTTACAGAAACACTGGCAGAGGCTGCCAATGACCACTCTGCTAAACCAGACCTGCAGGTAACCTATCAGACAAGGAGCCACAGCCAAAGTGATCCTGCTCTGCTGTTACAAAGCTCACACATTTTCAACCCCCTGGCCTTATGTTCAGACCATGTTGGCAGGTTTGAAGTGAGGACATGTCAAATAGTTCAAAGAAGGGATGAGGGGAAGTAAAACCAGACTCACGAAGAAAAACTTGCATGTCATGGTGTATAAATCTTAATTTTTGAATGATGATTTAAAAGAGGTGAAAAAAATTACTTTTATGTTAATGTTAAGAATAGGCAGAAATTCAATTACCTGCTGTACATATTGTAAAAACTACTTGAACTGAGTCAAAGAAGAAGAACATTACTAGGAGAGAGACAGACGCTCCAATTGGAAGGAACAGGGCCTGGGTAGAGTCAATAGTTTGGATACCTGAAAGAGAGAAAAGAGGACATATTAACAACTGAGGTAACAGGCACTGTGCCATGCACTTTAGAGGCCATTAACTCATTAAAATGCAGACAGTTCTAGGGATTAGTATTGAGATATAGATTATCTAGGCCCTCTGATTCTTTCCTTCCCAAAGAGATTATGAGCTCCTTGCTCCTCACTGTGCCTTCACTGTAGTAGTTGCTCAAAAAATATTTGTTGACTTGAACTACTATTTCCTGGTGCTAACCATCTGGATGACAGAGTGCTAAAAACAAATGACATCAAGAACATTTGAAGGTAGTAAAATTCAGTCAATTTGAGTACACTGGTGGTCTTGTGTATAGCCTTGGTAAAAGAAGTAGTTTAAACCCACTAACTAAAATAATTACTCCTCATTTGTAGATTTAATGTATTCATGTTCACTCTTTCCCCACTGTCAATAATTGCTGAGGGCTGACTTTGGGGATGGGAAGAAGAGAGAGAGAACAAAACATGTGAAAACAGCAAATCAGAAAAATTATTTTATGGGAACATTTTAAGGAACAAACAGGATTTAGCACAGCAGTTCTCAGTTCTTGGCTTCTCATCAGAATCACCTAGGGACCTTAAAAAAAATTACGGTGCCCAGGCCCAACCCCAGATCAATGAAACTGAAATCTCTGGGGGTTAGCAGACCTAGATGAAAACTCCCCACAAAGTTTTGTTTTGCATCCAGTGTTGGAAACATTAATAGAATACTTGGTGGAAAAGGTAAATACGACAAAATCTGAATACCACTGAATGAAAAGAAAAACTTAATTTTGTCTTGTATGCTACTACTTCCAAATTAACCCTGCTGAGAGATCATTAAGTGCATGAGAGGAACTAAAGAAGAAATTTTCATTGGTCTGTGTGTCTACTTTTTTTTTTTTTTTTTTTTGCCAATACCATACTGTATTGATTACTGTAGCTTTGTAGTATAATTTGAAGTCAGGGAGTGTGATACCTCTGGCTTTGTTCTTTTTTCTAAGGATTACTTTGGCCATTTGGGACTTTTTGACACACAAACCAATGGAACAGAATTGAGAGTTATGTGTACAGGTAACTAATTTTCGACGAAGGAGCCAAAAATATGCAGTGGAGAAAGGAAAGCCTCTTTGACCAATATTGTTGGGATAACTGGAAAGCCACATGCAAAAGAATGACACTAGACAGCAAAAGAAACCAACAAAAGGGCAACCAACGGAATAGGAGGAGATATTTGTAAACAATACCTACGATAAGGGGCTAATATCCACAATATATAAAAAACTCACATGACTCAATAACAAAAACAAATAATCCAATTAAAAAATTGGCGGACCTAAACTTTTCCCAAGAAGACATATGGCCAATAGACATATGAAAAGATACTCATCTTCACGAGCTATAAGGGAAATGCAAATCAAAACCACAATGAAATCCCACCTCACACCTGTCAGAATGGCTATTATCAATAAAACAAGAAATAAGTGTTGGAGAGGATGGGGAGAAAAGGGAACCCTCACAAATTGCTGGCGGAGCTGTACAGCCAGTATGGAAAACAGTATGGAGTTTCCTCAAAAAATTAAGAATAGAGCTACCGAGGACCTAGCAATCTCTGTTCTAGGTGTCTGCCTGAAAATTTTGAATAACATTTATTCATAAAGATATATGTACCCCTATGTTCACTGCAGCATTATTCACAGTAGCCAAGGCATGGAAACATCCGAAGTGTCTTTCGATGGACGATTAGATAAAGAAGATGTGATACATATGTATAATGGAGTACTACTCAACCATGAGAAAAGATGAAATATCACCATTTGTAACAATATGGATAGATCTTGAGATCATCATGCTACGAAAATAAATGAGACAGAAAAAGACAAGACTATATGATTTCACTCATGGGATATAAAACAGGAAGCAACAAATGAACAAACAAAACCAACAAACTCGGACATAAACAACAGTATGGTGGTTACCAGAGGGGAAGGTGGATGGAGAGAAGGAGAGAATAAAGTGGGTAAAATACATGGTGATGGAAAGAGACTAGACTTTGGGTGGTGAGCACACAATGCAACATACGGGTGATGTATTATAGAATTGTACTCTTCAAACTTAATTATTAACCAATGTTACCCTAATAAATTTAATTTAAAAAGGAAGTGTGCATATGACCTATGAGAAAGAAACAGTAGTAAAAAGTCTCTTCATTAACTTAAGGCTATGAATATTATGCAACTAGAATGAACATAACTAGACACGAAGTGTTGCAGTCATCAACCAACATTTAAAAATTGCTCTTTGGTATTTAAATTTACCTGCCCTCAAGAAAGCTAGAGATTTTGGTGAAATAAAATATTAACTATTTCTACAAAACAAAATTGCTTCTTATTGGCTAGGTAGATGAGTCAAATAATTCACTTAGGCATAGGGCAATTCAATTTAGGAACAGTGATCTATGTGTCAAGATATGTGGATCTGGAGAAGAGGTCTATCCTGAGTTGCAATCAAATCCATTCGGCTTGGTGGCATGGATCATTTTAGGGGAGTGTATCTTAAAAGTGTCTTACAGACATTTATAAAACAAAATGCTCTGAAATCTCTAAATTTCACCTAAAGAGTTTTTATTTATTTTATTTTATTTTTTTAAATTGAGGGATCTGTAACAATAGTTCAAGGAAGAACTAGAGAAAACTATAGAATTTCAGGTACCCTTCACAACAGAAAATAATGGTTTCTCAAATGATTGTTATGTTGTAAGAAAAAATCTTTTAAGAAGTCTATAAATCTTAAAACAATCCCACTCTTCTGTAAAAGAAAGCATCATATAGTCTACAGAGTATATTGGTTTAAAATATAAACAGAAAAATTAAATGGCTGGCTAGAACAAAGACTGTTTAGTAAGTTAGGCATGAGAAGTATTTGTTTATAATAAATTAAATTTTAAAAATTCATTCTGCAATTAAAATGCAAAATTGAATACAAAGAACAGTTCTAGAATTATGAATGCACAAAACTTGGTTTTTGAAAGCACAGGCTTTAAGAAGGATTAGACACTCCTCCCATTAGTTTTTTATAGTAACATTGATTAACAAATCCACTAAGTTCTGAGTGTACAACTGAACAGTAAGTCATATTATATATATTGCATGTGTATTCACCGCCCATAGTTCCTTCCATTAGTTTTATAGAAGGATGCCCAAGAGAGTGTATCAAATGGCAATGTCACAGGGCAAGTCAGGTTCCCTTAGCTGCTGACAGTGTGCTACCTAGAATAGTATGTACTTCAATACTGCACTTCCTGAAGGTCTGCAGAAAGTGGTCTTGAAGGGAAGGAGCTAATTAAAAATTTTAGCCAAAATCCAGTGACTTCAAAACAGAACAGATCTAACTGTGAAGACTTAAGCGCAGTTGCACTATCTTTAAAGCCAAATCAGCATAAGAAATAGGCATGATGACGGAATTAAAAATTATGTAGAGATATTATTTTAAGCATTTAATGAACATGGCTAGAGGCTAAGTGTCTGGTCATGAAAGAGACACTGAGCCATACACCAATATATTCTTGATAACTGTTATGCAAATTACTGATTTTGTAACTCCATGAGAGAAGCTTGCTTTTAAACAAATATTTACTGAACATCTATTATACAGTAGGCAATGTGAGGGATTTAAAAAAGGTCACTGCCAGATCTCACAGTTTAGAGACAAGGTGGGGAGATTAAGATGCATATCTCTATTAATTAAGAGAATTCCAACTGTTCATTTCCATCGATCTTTGTTCAAATAAATTACATAGGAAACCTCAGATAAGAACTTCAAAAAGTCAGACAATGAGAGGAGTAAGGGCTTTTTTTAAAACCCACTTAATACTTATAAATAAAAACTGATGTGCTGGGCAGGGAATCTCTATATAGGCTTCTTGAGGCAGATGAAATGATGAGACAGGAGTTAGAACAAGATTAGAGAAAAGAGAGAAAAGACCTTGAGGGAACTCCCCCCTCTTTCTAACCCTTTTTATTGTAAAACTTAACACACATTCAGGAAAGTACATGAAAAAAAAACGTAGAGCTCCAGTGAATCATATAGATAATACCACCCAGTCAAGAAACAGAACCTGCTGACGCCCGAAGTCTTTCTTGTGCCCCTCCTAGTCACTACTCTCTTTCTCCCAAAGGGATGACTGTCCACCTTTTAGGATACTTTCTTCTTTGCTTTACTTTATACGTTTTCTACCCAAGCATGCACCTTAAAATACCAGTAAGTATTTACTTTGTTTTTTAAACTTATGATATAAATTGAGCTACGTAGCATGCATTTTGTGTCTGGCTTTTTTTGTTCAATGTTGTGAGAAACACCCATACTGTCGGTTATGCATAGCTGTAGTTCACTCATTTTCATGTCTTTTCCACAAATTCTTTGATTCTTATTTATTCTGGGAGTAGACAATTGGAACCTTTAAGAAATCTACTACTCACTTTCTCCTTCAATCAGTCCAGAACACTCTTGTCAAAACCTTAACGCTAAATTCGTAACTTCCTTTTCTTAGGACTTTCCCCCAATTCTTCTACATTGTTGATCGTTTAGGACTTCAATCTCTCTAGCATCTACATACTTTCTTGCATTTCTCTGTTCACCTTTCAGGCTATTATTTCTTTGATTTTTGATAAATGCATCTCATTTGCCATGCCATCCCTTCAATCTGGAATGGCTCATACTCCATAATCAATTACTGGCCATCTCTGCAATGGCCATTTCTTTCACTATGTTCCTGATTATGTAGGTGTGGATGTATTCCATCCTCATCTGTGCTTACTTCTTTGTTATCTACAGCCCAGATTGGGCACTGAAGAAATTATTTGTTGGGGATAATTTAGTACAATACAGGAGGTAGATTTAAGAAAATGACCATTTAAACAACCATCTACTATTCTCTAGATGCTGATTAATAATGAGCAATTAAAAAACTGATGTTACTAGGTAACTTCCTTCTACTATATGGACTGACTTAACTATTTATTTATTTGAGGATAAAACTGTACTTAAGATACACACTATCAATTTCTCTTAGGTTTCTGTAATGCAATGTATGACAGATTTATAATCTGGTTTAAGTACATCATTTGTCTACATGTTATATAACACAGGATTTTTAAAGGAGTTTCAAAAGTATAAAGTGATTTGGCTTAAAATGTTGATAGATGGTAAGCTGCTATGTAATAATTTAACCTGAAAATCAGATACTGACACTGGGTTTTACCTGGTACCTAGTAAGTTACTTGTATGGTATTTTACCTCATAAAAGGATCTATGTCATAAGTTTAATAAAAGACTCATTATATTTAAGTGATTTTACTTACTGTATGTATCATACCCACTTTATACTGCTGGGGACAACAAAACATTTAACTGGGTGAAAACTGGGAATGTATAATTTGGTTGGTGAGTAATTATAGTACCTAGAGAAATTGAAATAGATATTAAGTGATCTCCAATGTAACTTCCAAGATTCTCCATTAATATGCTATGTAATTTTATATGAGAGCCCTAAAATTTCATCCCTCTTAGGTGGTGACTTTAACCTGTCCTACAAGTCATGCTCACCCTTTCCTCTGTGCCTGTTATTATATGTTCTTCCCACCTAGAATGATGATTTCTCCACCAATTCAAGTTCACTGTCAAGTTTCAAGTCAAATGCACCTTTTTAAAGAAAGAGTCCCTTTCTAACTTGACCCACTGTTGCTCATCCTGACTTGCCTTTCTCTTTACTCTTTGTACATTGATGTCAAAATGACTTCATTTCTAGTGCTTACTCTGATCCACTGACAGCAGATGCTTGTTCAAAATTCTGAGGCTATGTAAGGGTCCATGAGAAAAAGTATCTGCTCTAGGTATAGGATGGGAAGGAGTATCTGCTATCTGTCATAGCACTTTATGAGCACCTTGGAAAGTATTTTGGCCACAGAACTCACATGACGGCTTGGGAACCAGCTCTTATACTTTTGCATCTTTCAAAATAGCTAATAGAATACCGAGTGCATGATAGGTAACAATGATCAATCTCTTAATAGTATCAAATCAACTTTCTTCATTTCGAATTCAATTCTCTTTTTAAAATAAGCATCACCAATTTTCTATACTACTGAGATACAATTGATAAAATTTACCCATTTTAAGTCTATAATTCAGTAACTTTTATCTTTTCTTTTTTTGGGGGGTGGGGTGGAGAAAGAGGTAAATTTAGCAAGTGTGAAACCATCACCACAATCTAGTTTTAGAACATTTTCATCACCTCAAGAAGATTCCCTGATGCTAGTTTATAGTTAATTCTTCTTCCCATCCCTAGGCCCAGGCAACCATTAGTTTACTTTCTATCTCTATGTATTTGCTTTCTTGAAAATTTCATATGAATGAACTCATGCAGTATGTAGTCTTTTCTGTCTGACTTAACACAATGTTTTCAGGTTCATCCATGTAGCAGCATGTACTTCATTCTTTTTAATGCTGAATAACATTCCATTGTATGGACAGACCAGACTTTGTTTATCCATTCACAAGCTTATGGATCTTTGCTGAACATTTGTCTTAGAGTACACTTCTTCTATTTTTTAAAACAAGTATTCTTATACAATCTTAAATATCAGAAGAGATATTCACAATGCTTAGTTTTACAAGTACTTCAAGAAGATTAAATCTTTAAGAGTTGCCAAATAAATTTATAATCAACACCTACAAAATTATCAGCCAAAGTTTTTAATGAAGTCAAAAACAGAGTGATACTAATCTGCTTATCTTTAAGATAAAGAAACTCAGCAGCAAGCTTTTAGGCATGAGTTAAAAGCAAGAAATCAGTTCAGATTCAAAACTTAAGAATCTTAACAAATTATACCAAACAGAGTAGATTTTATTATACCAAACATAAATCTTGAACCCAGAGACTTAACTGGGGCTATAGAAAGAATCGAAACAACTACACGTATGAAAGTTAACTGACATAAAGTGCCTTACTATTATTGGTGCTGTTGCCATTGAAAGACCCAGAAGAATTGTTATTGTCTTTCTCCTTATCTTGATTTTCAAAGTCCATATTAAGGGACCTGTGGGGAAAAATTGCACAGATAAGCTTTAGTTTTGCTTAAGAAAGAAAAGCCAGTAACAAAAGAATATTTTAAGTCCTAAGGCACCAGGGAAGATCTCTTTTGAACAACTCTACAAAAATAGTTCTTTCACATTTTAAAAAACAGTCTACATTCCTTCCAATATGTCAGAGTTCAAGAGTTTTCCTGACTGCAAATAAAAGCATTCCACTGTGGCTGAATTTTCTAGCACATCCTTAACTACTTCCTTATGTGATAAATACCTAGGAGGAAAAATGCTGGGTCAAAGAGCAAGTGCAATTTTGAGACTTTTACATACGACAGAAGTGCTTCCAAAATGGTTAGACCAGTTCACTCTGCTAGCAGTGCATGAGGGCACTTGTTTTTCTATACCTTGTCAGCTCTCATTCGACAACAAACATATGAGTTTCCACTATATTTGGGGCTGTCCTAGGTACTGGGGGGACACAGTGAGTGTAGCAGGCTAGGCCCTCATGGATTTTACACTGAAAGAGTGAAGAGACTGACGATAAACAAGAAAAGTTAAATATATGGTATATCAATGGTAAGAACTAAGGGGAAAAGGCAGGGAATGGAGAGGTTAGGGTTGAAATTTTCAATGAGGTGGGCAGGGAAGGCCTAACTGCTATGACTTCTGAGTCAAGACCTAAGGAGGAAGTCATTGTTAATTTGGAAGACTAAAAATGCTATCTCTGTTCCAATGTAGAATTCTTTAACTTTGAACAATTTTGTGTACATGAATTTCCCACTTAATTGTTTCTTTGTTCAAGTCCACAGCCCTTTCTCTATGTCCCTTTAAAGAAGGGGTTTGTGTGTGTGTGTGTGTATCTGAAAGAACTTCCTGCGATGATGGAAAAGTTCTGTATCTGCACTGGCCAATGTGACAGACGTTGGCCACGTGAACACTTGAATTCTACGTGTTACTTAATTTTAATTAATTTAAATGTAAATAATTTGACAGCTAAAACTATAAAACTTTTAGATGAAAACTCAGGGGTGAATCTTTGTGACCTTGGACTGGGCAGTTGGTTCTTATGGGAGAAAATAATATTACTCATATACCTGATAAGGACCTTGTATCTAGAATATATAAAGATATCTTATAATTCAATGATAAAAAGACAACCTGATTAAAAAACAGGCAAAGGATCTGAATATTTCTCCAAAGCAGATATGCAAATGATCAATAAGAAAGTGAAAAAATTCCTAATATCAGAGAAATACAAATCAAAACCACCATGAGATACCACTTCATACCCAATAGGGTGGCTATAATCAAAAAAGCCAGATAGCCAAGTGATAGCAAGGATGGAAAATTGTAACCTCCACACACTGCTGAGGGGAATGTAAATTGGTACAGCCACTTTGGAAAAGAGTCTGG
This sequence comes from Rousettus aegyptiacus, assembly GCF_014176215.1. Lineage (NCBI taxonomy): Eukaryota > Metazoa > Chordata > Mammalia > Chiroptera > Pteropodidae > Rousettus > Rousettus aegyptiacus. Next base: position 11,856,936 of record NW_023416308.1, read on the forward strand.
CAATTTTCAATTTTCTAGCTATTCGGGTTTATCTATTTCTGTGGGTGTGAGCTTTGGGTTGACTGTGTCTCTCAAAGAATTTGTCCATTTCATCCAAGTCATCAAATTTACTGGCATAAAGTTGTTTACAGCAGTCCCTTATTATCCTTTTCGTATCTGTAGACCCCAGTAATATCACCTCACTGATGATGTGCCTTGGTGTAGTTTTCTTCATGTTTCTTGTACCTAGAGATTATAGAGCCTCTTAGATCTGTGTGGGTTATAGATTTCTTCACATACGGAAAAATTTTGGCCATTCTTTCTTCAAGTATTTTTCTCTCTTCCCTTCTCGTTCAGAGACTCCAGTTACACATAAATTAGGCCAGTGGACATTACTGTTTGATGTCCAATGATAGCTCAATGGTACTCTTTCATTAAAAATTTTCTTATCTCTATTTCATTTTGGATCGTTTCAATTGTGCCTTCAAGTTCATAAATCTCTTTTCTACAATGTCTAATTGCTGTTAATCCCATCCAGTGTATTTTTGATCTCAGACATTATTGTTTTTATCTCCAGAAGTTTGATTTGGTAGTTTAAAATATCTACCTTTTTGTACATTTGCAATACAATTATACTATCTGTTTTGATGTACTGCTCTGCTAATTTTAACATCTGTGTCAGCTCTGGGTTGGTTTTGATTGATTATTCTCATCATTGGTTAAGTTTTTTTTCCTCTTGGCTACCTGGTAATCTTTGCTGGTATGCCAGACATTATGAGTTTTACCGTGTCTCAATATTTTTATATTCTTATTAGCTGCTTGATATTTTTGTAGTCCTATAAATCTTCTTGAGCTTTGTTCTGGGATGCTGTTATCTGGAAATAGTTTAATTTGTTCAGGTCCTGCTTTTATGATTTAGTAGGCAGATCTGAAGCAGTGTTCAGTGCAGGGTAATTATTCTCTACCACTGAGGCAGGGCCTTTCTAAGTACCCTACCCAATGCCACATGAATCAAAGTTTTTCCAATCTGGCTAGTGGGAACAGGTACTTTTCCCTCTATTCTTTTCACATTCTATCCTCAGCCTTAGGTTAATCTCCTCACATGCGTGCACTGATCAACACTGGTGAACGCTCAAACGGCCCATCTGCAAATCACTGGGGGTTCTCTCTTTGTAAGCTCTCTTCTCTTTCATATTCTGACTTATTAACTCTAGTTGCCTCAATCTCTCTGGACCCTCAGCTCCATCTCCTCGACTCAGGGAATCTATCTCCCTATACCACAACTTGAAAATTATTAAGTTTATTTTTGACAAAAGTTGTATACAAATGGTTCCCGACTTTATGATGGTTTGACTTATAAGTTTTCGATTTTATAATGGTGCAAAAGTGAGACATATTCGGTAGAAGCCAGCTACTCTCAAGACTCATCAGAAGAGAGAAATTGATGACCCTGTTGCTGTCACATCCCCATCATCTAGCAATTCATTTTTGTTCAATGCTTCAAACATTCGTAAGGCCCAGTGTACTTTCAGCTGTGTATGTTAACGGCACATACAACCACTCCCTCTCTCCTGAACGCAAGTGTTTTGCCAGTAACAAGCTGCGTAAGAAATTCTAAAGCAGCCTCACATTGTAATTCCTGGGTCTGTCTGCTCATCAGGACAGCCCCTTTTTATGGCTTTCATTTTTTCCCTCCAATTAGTGTTCTCCCCCTCTCTCAATGCTTCCTGTAGGTCTGTCAAACTCTTTGGGGGACATACTGTTTAGATGAGTAATTATGCTATTTTTTCTGAGCAGCTGGGAAGATTAAAGAGAGACAGGTGTTGGCTTTAAGTAAAACAGGAAGTCCAGCAATGCTCAGCTAAGGGATGGCAAACGTAAGGGCTCCTAAATCAAGGATTTATTTTGGCTTTTAGTTTTATTTGGTATAGTTTTCCCCTCTGTACTTAGAAATGCAAAAGCCTGGTTAGAAATAGCCAGTTCACTTCACAAATCTTCTATCCTGTATTTTATGATCGGCTTCTCTTACAGAGTTTTCCATTTCAAAAATAGCACCAGCATTGGATCCAGTTATTTAGGCCATTAAGCTTGACTCCTCTCCCACACATACTATATCCATTCCATCAGCAATCTTGTCCTAAATCCATTGATACTTCACTCCACCACTATTAGCCTATCTAGTTAATGCCATCATCATTTCTTGGCTGTATTAGGGTAATAGTATCCCAGGTTTCCCTATTCCACTTTTCCCTCATACCCAACAATCTATTTCCCATAAGATCCCAGAACAATTTCTAAAACACGAACCAAATCATATCACTCCCTGTTCTCAACTCTCTATTATAGGTTGATTTTTCCAACTGCACATGAACATTCTCCAGGATTGATCATATGCTAGGCCATCACTACTCGACAAATTTAAAAGGACTGGAATCATAAAAAGTTACATCTCTGACCACAATGTAATTGAATTAGGTTGCTGAAATTCCTTTCAACAAGAGAGAATTCTGAAATATCCCCAAATATTAGGAAAGTAAGCAACACACTTAGAACCCAGGGGTTGGAGCATCTGAGATCTTGCTCCCTGGTATATGTTGTCAGTTTGGCTCAAATAAACTCTTATAAAAATTAAAACAAACAAAAAACCCAAGAGTCAAAGAAAAAATCACCAGGGAATTCAGAAAATATCTTGAGTGAAATAAAAATATTGAGCTTCTACCTTAAGGAACTAGAAAAAAGCAGTGCAAACTAAACCCAAAGCAAGCAGAAGGAAATAATAAAGATTAGAGTGGAGATCAATGAAAACAGAAAAAAATAAATTAAACCAAAAGTTAGTTCTTTGAAAAGGTCAACAAAATTGATAAACCTTTAGCTAGACTGACCCAGGAGGGGTGGCGCAGAAGACACAAAGACTAAAATAAAAAAATGACCATCACTACTGACCAATAGAAATTAAATGGATTATAAGGGAACAGTATGAATAAACTGATGCCGACAAATGAGACAACTGAGGAGAAATGGACAAATCCCAGAAAGACACAAATTACTGAAACTGATTCAAGAAGAAATAGAATTAGTAATTAAAAACTGTCCCACATGCAACCATAAGAGTTAGAATGGCTACATCAGACAAAGCAAGACTTTTAAGACTAAAATTGTTACCAAAGATATTTTATCTCAGTCAATCCATCAAGAAAATATAAGTTATAAACATACATAAAGTGAAAAGACAAATCCACAGGCTGGGAGCAGCTCTTTGCGAGCATTTATCTAATAAAGAACTTGTATCCACAATATATAGAGAACTCTCAAAAGTCAACAATAAAAAGACAACCTAATTTTAAAATGGGCAAAAGATGTGAAAAAATACTTCACTGAAGAAGTCACGCAGGTGGTAAATAAGCACAAGAAAAGATGCTCACCATCATTAGTCACTGAGGAAATGCAAATCAAAACCACAAGATATTACTCATCAGAATAGTAGAACAGCTATAATCAAAAAGACAGATAATAACAACAGAAACTGAAATTCTCATACATTGCTGGTAGGAATGTAAAATGCTAAAGCTGCTTTGAAAAACAGTGGCAGTTCCTCAAAATGTTAAACATAGAGTTAGCTGCCACATGAGCCAGCAATTCCATTCCTATGTATCTACTCAAGGGATATGAAAACGTATGTCCACATAAAAACTTGTACATGGAGGTTCATAGCAGCCAAAATGTGGAAACCATCTAAATGTCTATCAAATGATGCATGGATAAACAAAAGAGTATTATTTGGTGATGAAAAGAAATAAAATAAATAGACTAGTGATTATCAGAGACTGGGGGGTAGGGGTGAAGTAGACGAGGTCAAATATGTGGTGACAGAAAGAAATCAAACTATGAGAAGTAAATACACAGTGTAAATAAATAAATATATATACATATACATATATATATATATATGCGCCTTACTGTTAAGTGTACAGCTCAAACTTACTGGATTTCATTAACCAATGTCACCATAATAAAAATTTAAAAAATAAAAATTAAAATAAAGAAAAATATGGACACGTACTATAATATAAACTTAAAAAAAATGCTAAGTGGTAGATGCCAGTCACAAAAGGTCACATGTTGTATGATTCCACTTATATGAAATGTCCAGTATAGGTGAATCTATACAGACAGAAAGTTAAAAAGTAGTGTTGACCTAGGATGGGAGAGAGGGAAGGGGAATGACTGCTAATGGGTATAAGGTTTCTTTTGGGATGATGAAAATGTTCTAAACCTGGGTTATGGTGATGGTTACACAACTTAGTAAGTTTACTAAAACCACTGAATTGTACACTTTGCATAGGAGAACTTGACGGTATATATGTCCATAAAGCTGTTTTTTTTTTTTTTTTTTTAAAAACCCCTATCAATACTTGAAAAGTATGTGGAGGTGGAGAGTAAAAGTGGTCAAGCAAGCAGGAGAGAAAACATCCAAACAATATTTACAAATCACATGACTGAGAGAACTTGTATCTAGAATATCTGAAGAATTATTACAATTTTGTGTAAGACAAACATCCCAATTTGAAATTGGGCAAAGATTTGAGTGCATATTTTACTAAAGAAGAAGATTCACATGGCCAATAAGCACATAAAAAGATGTTCAATTATCTTTTCAACATCCTAATCCCAGTTATAAGGAAAATGCAATACAAGCCATGAGATATTTCACATCTTGATCCTAGAATGGCTATAATAAAAAGACAGAAAATAACGTGATTAGAAAAGTTCTTACTTGCTACTAAACTGATGCTTAAAAATGATTAAAAGAACTCATACGACTCAATAACAAATAAAACAAATGATCCAATCAAACAATGGGCAGAGGATCTGAACAGACACTTCTCCCTAGAGGCCAACAAACATATGAAAAGATGCTGAACATCGCTAGCTAGTAGGGAAATGCAAATCAAAACCACAATGAGATACCATCTCACACCTGTTAGAATAGCTATAATCAACAAGATAAGTAACAACAAATGTTGGAGAGGATGCGGAGAAAAAGGAACCCTCATACACTGCTGGTGGGACTGCAAATTGGTGTAGTCACTATGGAAAACAGGATGGAGGTTCCTCAAAAAACTAAGAATTGATCTACCATATGATCCAGCAATCCCTCTACTGGGTATTTACCCCAAAGACTGGAAAACTTATATCTGTAAAGATATTTGCACACCAATGTTCATAGCAGCATTATTCACAGTGGCCAGGACATGGAAGCAACCGAAGAGTCCTATGATAGATGATTGGCTAAAGAAGCTGTGGTACATATATATACAATAGAATATTACTCAGCTATAAGAAGAGATGAAATACTGTCATTTGTGACAACAGGAATGGACCTTGAGATAAACATGCTAACCGAAATAAGCCAGACAGAAAAAGCTGAAACTCACATGATATCACTTACATGTGGGGTATAAACCTAAAAGCAACAAAGGAACAGGACAAACAGAGACTCATGGACATGGACTACAGACTAGTGGTTACCAGAGGGTAGGGAGTGGGGAAGGGGGTAGGTAGACAGGGTAAAGGGGCTCAAATATATGGTAGCTGAAGGAAACCGGACTTTGGGTGGTAAACACACAAAAGAATATACAGATATCAACTTATAATGTACATCTGGAAATTATATAATTGTATTAACCACAGTTATCCCGATAAACTTAATTAAAAAATTGGTTAAAATGGTAAATATTATGTCATGCATACTTTACCACACATAAAAAAACCCCTCACCAGTACTTAAAAAAAAAAGTAATGAAGAAAAAAACAACAAAAAAAACCATCCCACAGAGAAAAGCCTGATTTTAGATGGCTTCGCTGGTGAGTTCTATCATATAGTTAAAGAAATAACCACAATTTTACATACTCTTTTCCAAAAAACAGAGAGGAGGAAACACTTCCAAACGTGTTTAACAAGGGCAATTTAAGTGTGTAATTAAAGGCATCATGATTTACTTTTTATTAAAGTATAAAAGACATAATGCTCTGGACAAGAAGTCTGAAAACTGGGTTCCAATCCAGACTTTGTTACCAATGAGTCATGTGATCTTTGTCAAGTTATCTCATCTTAGGCTTTAGTTTCCTCATTTGTAAAATAAGGAAATTCACCAGAGTAATCTTTTCCATTGATATAATTCTGTGGTACATTTATAACATAATATTTTGTTTAATACCTGCCTGACGCTAAACTGGTATAACCCTTCTGTAAAACAATATGGCAACATGTTGTGAAAAGCCAGTTCATACTCTCTGGTGAAGCATTTCAAGTTCTGAATATTTAACCTAAGGATATAATTCAATTAAAACAAAAGAACACATAAAAAGATGGTCACTTTAACAACCCACATGTCCAACAAGAGTGGAATAAGATAGTAACACAAAGGAATATCAAATTACTAAAAATTAGTACAAACATGATGTGGAAAATATTTTTGTTAGGTGAAAATAATCAAAATATAAATGATTTAAACTATGAAAATGTACATGATATGTAAGTATACGCCAAAACAAAAAGTCATAGGTACTAATGAAAGTACAGCAGGTCCTCAAATAACATTTAGTTATAATTTTGATGAGATGCTGTAGGAACTTAATTCTTGTTCATCAATTAGCCTATGGTAAAACTGGTTTTGCAGAATTTATTGATGATGTTAAATGAGGACTGTATAGTATCAGGGCTGTGAATCTAAAGTTCTTAAAAAATTACCAGGTCTTTTGAAATGCTGACACGTTATATACATGAACAGAAAAAATTAGAAACTTGTCCAAAGGATACAGATACAAAATATCAAGATTATATTGATAAGGTTCTAAGTTGCTCTGGCTTGATTAATGTATCCTAAGAATCATTATGAACTTAGAGCTCTCAATAAGTCTTAATGATTAAAATTTTATCAGTTGATATTGGAATTACCAACAGTATTTTACTTGTTCTTCTAAGTTAGTATTGAGATAAAGCCTGAAAGTCAGTAATTTTACCAAGTACTCATTAAAATCCAGACATAATATACTGAATGGTTCAAAATCTGTATGCCTAACTTCCGTTTATGATCATTTCAAATTCTCAATTTAAAATTTCTCATGTGGCTTTCATTTTTAAGTGTATCAGCCATAAAACTACAGTTCCTTTCAAGAACGGATAGCAAAAAGGGAATGAGCAATCTGTTTCCTAATTTTCGTTCCTATTCCTATGGCTGCCTGCTAGGATGGAAATTCAAGAGGATCCATTCTCAGTATTTCTAAGGTCAGTAGAGAAAATACCTGGTAAATGCTAATGTCCACAATTCTAATGATAGTAGGTTGAACCATAAAAAATTATTTCTATAGGTCAAAAACATCAACTATAGGCAGTTACATACGACTCAACCTATGTTAATGCCCCTGTAGTAAGAAAAACTTTTTGTTCCCTGAGAGATTGCAGAATCACTATCAAGGACTCTCTCCCTAATGTTCCCCATCAGTGTGCTTATGTGAGACATTATTTTTAGGACCAGAATTTAAGCAATTTTGTGTTTGCATGTTTGTAATAAAATGCCAAAGTCATAAGTAAAACCAAGAAGTATTTGAACAGCAGCCAAATTGAAGAATAAATATTAGAATTATCCCATTTGAACTCAATTCCTGTCAAAGTCAGGTTTCTCTTCACAGAGCAATAAGTTTTGGTGCTAACACTTCCCGTGTGGTGTTTCTTCCACCTCCAACTGAAATGAATCCCACTTTGAGAGCATCTTACCTGAAACTACCATAGACTATAAGTAGAATGGAAATCAGAAATGTAGACACTTGACTGGAATCCACCAGGGAATAGGCCCTAGAGAAATAAGAGGGGGGAAAAAAATTAAACCACATGGCAACAATTCCTCATGGAGTTTACAATTCAATGAAGATCTACAGACCCCACAGCTCTGATTTTATCTTAATAAGAAAAAAGGTATAAATTAACAAAATAACATAATTAAAATGAGCTTTGCTAGTTTAAGATAAAGAATATGTTCACAGCTATTATTAGTAACATTCACGGGATGTTGAATGATATCAAGGTAAAAACTCCATCTGTGTATGATATACAATATTTGCTTATGACATATTACCAATTTAAAAAGAAAATATCTACCAACTCTATCAACCAATGATAAAAAGTCCGTGATCAAACTTTTATCAGTTTACACTTGAATTACCAATACTATTTTACTGGTTTAAGTCAGTGATGAGATAAAGCCTGTATCTATCTCCTGAATTCCATTTCCATTTTTATAACTTCCTATTGGTTCTTTCCATCTGGATGTCTTACAGGACATTCTTCAAAGTCAACAGGTCTAAAACTAAAGTTATTATTCTTCCCTTCATACCAGATCTTCTCAAGGAACGGTACATGATCCTCTCAGTTGTCAAATCTAGAAATGTCTTGCATTCCTGACATCCCCTTCTCTTACTTCCCACATAAGGACAGCGAGTCCTATAATTTCCACATCCCCAACTCCCTTACTTCTCTTAATCCTACTCTAATTCCTTAGCTCTCTTCTGTGGCTGAACTACCAGAAATCTTGTTGGCAAGTGTCTCTCCAGGAGTTCACCTTCCATGCTACCCATTCTTATTTGTTAGGGGTTTTCCTAAATTTCCTTTTTTCATTTCAGCAAATATTTAATGATGCCTCGGTACCAGACACTGCTAGCCACTGGGGACATAATAACAAATAAGACTGTCTTGGTCTCTCCCTGAATGTCTTTTCTAAATAAATAACAAAATTAATTTCATTCTAAAGGAATTAAAAAGCAAAAAATCAACATAAGCAAGTGAATATAATCATGGAAAATGTTATGAAGGGGAGAAAGACAAGTATGAGAATATATAATAGGTGATCTTATCCAAGAATTGGGAGTGGGGGTGCTTTTCTTAAGGAGGCAGATGAATGAGACACACAATCACTTGGACTTGGTGATTGTTTATGGGAGCTAGGGGAGGATTCCCAGGTTTCTGCTGAGCAGCTAGTGGATGGCTAAACCATTTAGCAAAAAAGGCAGCACAGGAGGAGCAGATTCAAAGTCAGGTTTTGGATGTGTTGAGGAGACTGTTGGATATCTGGGTCTAGAGACCAGAAGCAACTCTAAGTTGTTACATATATTGGGAGCTCATCACCTTCTATGTGGTACTTCCTAGCAGCAGTAAGAAGAGGACTCAGGATAAAAGCCTAAGAAACCTCCAAAATTTAAAGATCAGGTAGAAGGAGAAGCTCCAAGGAAAACCAAAATGAAACAGAAAGAGGAAGAAAACCGAGGGTAGCAAGGTGAGTGATGAGTGTTTCAAAGAAGCAGCAAGTGTCTGAATTTAAACTCCTGATCTACCCGTTACTAGTAGCTGGAACTAGTTACTTAACCTAAGCATCAACTCTTCGTAGGTAAAATAAGGGTAAATGACAACACCTACTTCAAAGAGCTGTTAAAGAATAAAATGAGAATTCATATGAAGAGTCAAACACTGTTAAGTACTCAGTGTTCACTGTATTAGGAAGGAGAGGTCACCTGTGTTGAAGGCTGCTGAGGTCAAGTAAGATGAAAACTGTAGTACCCATTTGTTGGATTTATATAATGTGTAGTCACTGGTGACCTTACCAAAAACAGTTTGAGTGGAGTGATAAGGATGAGAGTTATTTTGGAACTGGCTGAGAAGTTAAAGTTAAGGAAATAGATATAGCCAATTTTTTTGAAAAGGATAGGGAAGAGAAAAGTAGTTTGAGGGGAATGTAATTAAGGATAAAGGAGGTCTTACATGTTTTTAAAGATAGAAGATAGTCAACCTTTTTTGTGTGCTGACTAGAAATTAACCCAGTGAAGCAGGAAAGGCTGAGAATATAGAAGTTTCTATTAATCTTTAAAAAAACAGGATACATAATGAAATGTCAAGATAAGGTGTTGTGATCTATAATGTCATTTTTAATCTTAATAGAGATATATAATAAGTATTTACAGGTGAAATAATATGATTTAAAGTCTGCTTTAAAATATTCAGAGTGGGAGAAGGTACGAGGGATAGTTGTAAAAAAGGCAATATTATTTTTAATTATTGAAGCTGGAATGATAGGTCCATGGCAGTTTATTATACTCTTCTGCTTTTGTTATTTTGAAAACTTACACGATAAAAGTTTTTTTAAAAAGCAAGACCTTTTACGCTGCAAAATCTTTGAGATGGTAAGACAATTAAAAGCACGAGAGGCAGATGAATACTGGAATGTATGTTCTGGGTCATGAATTCTGTCTCACAGCACCCCACAGCCATCCTGTCCTGAAGCTTCAGACAGTGCAGGGAATAGGAAGGCAGGAGACAGGGCAGCCATGCTAGCCTCTCCACTAGCCTCTGTCCAGCAATGCGGCTGTGGTGGGCTGGTGTGTCCTTTTGAACAACGAGATGACATAGACAGGGCTTACTCACAAAGAGATATCTGAGACACCACATTTCATATATTAGAAAAATTAATCCAATCAATTTATCTTTGTTTCTTGCTTTGATATATTTTTTGCACATATCTTTCAAAAAATCTGAAAACAAATGACCTCTATTTAGAAGAAATATTTTCTAAAAATTAAAAATTTTTGGAATGGGTCATATATTCAAAAATTTAAAAAAAATTGGAATGGGTCATATATTCAAAAATCAACAGTATGTAAAAAAGGTACACATCGAGAAGTCTCACTCCCATCTAGTACCACACTCCACCCCATCCTCTTTAAATAACCAACTCTTATTAGTTTCTTTATAGCCTTCTGGAATATATAAGCATATGTAATTTCTCACCATATCTTATTTAAAAGGCAGAGTATTAAATGCACAGCTCCGTACTCCCATCCCCCTTTTACGATACAGCCTAGAGATTTTCCTCTATCAATATGTGGGGAGCTTTCTCTTCTAATTTTTCTTTAAATATCTGCATAGTATTCCACTGTGCAGATACACCAGGGTTTTGTTTTGTTTTTTAACAAATCATTTTTAGGTGGCTCCTGGTTGTTTCCGAAATTCTGTTACAAACAATTCTGTAATAAAGAGGCTTGCAAATTTACCTGCATTGCATACACATGAAATGACACATCTGTGTGGAATAAAGTACTTAAAATTGAGATTGCTAAATTGGAAAGAAAATGCACTTGCAATCTGACAGATGTTGTCAAACTGCCCTCCGGAGAGGTTAAATCATTTTGGACTCTCACCAGTAATGGATTAGAATTCCTGTTTTCTAAAGTCTTGTCAACAGTGAGCACTGTCCACTTTTAAATTTTTACCAATCTGACAGATGAAAATTGGTATCTCAATATGGTTTCCATTTGCATTAATTTTCTGATGTAATTAAAAATTTTTAATTAAAAGTGAGATTGAGCAGCTTTTCGTATGATTAAGGGCTAGTAGGCATTTTAAAAAGCAATTAAGTTTTTTTTTCCAGACTCCAGAGCTATAAAAAAGCATAAGCAGCCTTTTTTTTCCCCTGAGGAACTTCTGCCGGTTTTACTTGAATGACCTGGCTTTTCTGTACCCTTTGTATTCTGAAACATACTGTCATTACCTAAAAGGCAGATTAAAATTCCCAAACTCAGTGTGTCTTAAGGTCTGATACTAGCGTTTATTCCTTTTGCAACATCGCTCAAACCAATGGAGTCTCTCTGGAGATTCATGGCTTAAGACTTCTAGAAGTCTGAGTTGAATTTTTGTGAAACCAGCTCCTCCTCCTCCATGGATCTTCTAGCCTGAGTGGCCGACCATATTGTAGCACTGACTTTCCTCAATCTGTTTTTCAAGGTGAGGCCTAACTATGTGCAAAATACCTTATGAACAGGCTGATCGGGCTACCAGGTTTCATCTCCTGGCAATAAGCATGTTACTGACTGCAGAACTAAATGCATGGCTTCAGGAAAAATGATGTTTAATGGTTTTTTAACTAAATAGGTTTTTTGGGGGGGTTTTTTCAAATATATGCAAAATTTGACTAAAGCTGACAAATATACTCCATGGTATTTTATAATTCATAATAATATTTTAAAGTTTTTAAATATTCCAAACTGTACTGAATATCACATAATTAGAAACCAGAACTTATTTCATGGTATTACTTGAAATTTCATATATTTTTAATTCTAACATTACAGAATGTTTACCCCCCCCAAAAAAGCGCTTTTTAACAAAAAGAACTTACAAAATACAGAACATGGATTAAAATTAATTTTAGTTGATTTGCATTTTTAAAAATCTATCAATTTTTCTTTTTAAAAATTTTAAAAAGTAATATTAATTGTAAAAATTCAAATAGTAACTACATGAAACAGAAGTGCAAGTGCCTCCTCCCTCTGCATTCCTGGTACCTAGGAGCAAACACTTTACAATGTAGTGCATGCATCCTTCCATATAAATTGTGTGTACAGGACACATCTAAAAATGGAAATGTGCCTGTTCTTTTATAACTCGCTCTTCTCTTAAACTCAACTATGCATCAGGTGATATTCTTTTCTATTGCCTTACCTTATTGGGAAACTTGACAACATATAGAATACACTCTTTTTTTTATAAAGAGAAATCTTCTAGGTTCAATGAACACAACTTTTAACCACATGAACATTGTCTAGTAATTCTCATTTCTGTATTAACAATAGCAGTATCTACCAATGTTTTACAATTTTTTCATCTAACTTAACTTTCTGAATTAGGAGGGCAGATTGTGTTTTTTAACCTCAGTAGAAACAAATGGATGCCCTTTGCCTATGCCTCTCTTTTTAGTCAATTTAAGGTTTAGTGAAAATAGGAACATTTCTATTGCCTTTTTAGCAAAGGGAAACCATAGAATCCCACAGATAAAGATAACAACCACAACATGATACTGAACATTCAAACCTATGAAAATAAGATGAGGAAGAATCCCTTTTAATACTTTGGCATATGTACCCTAACAATTCCTACCTAGCCTAGAGGAATTATAAAACCATTGATATTGTATATATTACATTTTAAATATGTACAGAAGTCATTTTTGGAAAATAACATCTACTTAACAAATGTGAACATATTAGCACCTTTTGTTACTAACACTGAACATAATAGACTATTTTGCTATCCTAAAACAAGTTTATGATGAAGTTTTCCTTTGGGAAAAATTTACCAGGAAACTTTCTGCCAGGGAACTTAAATTCTCTAAGCTTAGGGATTCCTTGGCATAGATGTATTTTATGAATCAGTTATGTTGATTTCATTAGAGGCTGTCTGTGTCAAGTTCAAGTAGAAATATGTATGCTTTACTATTAAGTCTTTTAAAAGCTCTGGAGACAGAAGGAACTATTATAAGCTGGTGATAAGCCTAGGATCTATTTAGAAACATAAGTTTTCCTCTCACACTAGCTATCTTAACTAGCCAATAAACCATCTGCTGGCTCATGCTGTATCTTAACTTAAAAAAAATACAATTATAAAAACAGCAAAAGTAAAGTCTGAATTGAATATGAACTCAAACGAATTATATAGAGCTCTGCTATCCACTATGGTAGCCACTAGCCTCATGTGCCTATTTAAATTAAATTAAAAATTCAGTTCCTCACAGTTGCACTAGTTAAATTTCAAGTGCCCAATAGCTGGTGGCTACTGTAGTGGATGGCCAGATAAAAGAACTTTTCCATCACTGCATAGAGTTCTAGTGTCTGCACTGATATACTTCCGTAGATAGTAGTAGACCTTTGAACAACATGGATTTGAACTGGGTACCCATGTATATGCAATTTTTTTTCTGTAAATATCTAGCCAGCCCTTTGTAGCTGTGGGTTGCAAATCTGCAGGTCAAAAACAGTACATATTTTCATTCCATGGTTGGGAACCCACCACATATTATAGTTTTATGTATGCACTGTTCTACTGTGTGCATACAGGACTTGCGCATTTGTGGATTTTGGTATCTCTGGGGGTACCAGAACCAATTCCCCACAGATGCTGAGGAACAACTGAAGTTTTGGGGGAATCTAAAGTTATATGTGGATTTTTGACTGCACAGGGGAGTGGCCCACTTAATATTTCAAAACTAGAGTTCTGAGATTTTATTGGTGGTAACAGCAACAACATTTAAGATTTTACTGAACTTTTAATTCTTACAACCATTCTATGAAGTAGTAAGTCCTACATGTCCACAACCCCTTATCCAAAAAAATACCTTGAGAACTGATATTCCTGAATTCAGAATTTTTTGGATTTTATAAAACAAAACACTCCCAATTGGAGTCAGGAGCAGTACTCTATAACCAAATATTAATATTCCTATAGTGAAACACAGAAATAGTCACAGTAAGGTAAAGATTATGTCAGGTTTTATCAGGTTTTGCTTCCAAATGAATAACAGAAATAACTCTGGGTTTCTCAGAATTTTGTGTTTGGGGACTGTGGACCTCTGTGATTATCACCATTTCTGAGATGAGGAGCCAGGTACAGTTTTGAACATGGTCAACCCAACTCCAGAGTCTTCCAAATGACTTCATCATCTGCCCCAAACTGGCTGACAAACTTGGCAGTCAGGAGGCTCCAGTTCCTATCTTTAATTATACCATCACCAGCTGTTTGATCTTCCCTGGGCAAGCCTTTCCATCTTTCTTGTCTCTAGAAAATCCTCTTTTGGCCTGCCTGGATGAACTTGACGGCCCAACTTTTATTTTCAAGATTCTAGGTTTTTACATTGTCTTTTTCCTCCAAAAAAAAAAAAAAACAACCAGAAATATTACTATAAATATCCTTTCACAGATAAATGCCTTTCATTTGGCTGATCAGTGGCATGTTATAGGTAAATTCTCACTGACAAAGATGACACTTTCCAGGCTACTGAAAATTTATCACTTTTCTTCTTTTAATCATCCAATATTTACAGGTTTAACAGTAGTTTATATAAAGTCTACATTATACCAGCAGAGAGAGATGAAGGTAATCTCTGATTGGTTTAATCAACCCAGGGGAAATTCTTCTCTTGGGTCACTTATTAAAAAATTTGTCCAGCCGCAGGGTCTAACCCATGAGCTTTTTTTTTTTTTCCCCTTTGTCAAACAGGTCGCTTTGTCCAATATTTGTGTATGTCCTTGGTCTCCTGAAGTAGGCTCACTTTTCAACTACTCTAGAAGTACATAAAAATAAGCATATAGCTATTTCAAAAATGTCTGAAGGTTTTCACTGCTAATAATGATGGTAAGAAGGCCTTGCCCATATTTCTCTCTAATCTGCTCTTTGCCCACGCAAAGAACTGAAGGAAGATTCATCAGCACTTTAGAAGTACAAAGAGATACTAGAATTTTACTATAGAAACTAAGGTTTGTGTTCTGGGGTAACAACAGAATAAAGCAGGCAGGGAGGGAAAAGTATCTCAAGGATAAAAGGGTGGACAGTCTAGCCAATTTTAGGAAATCAAAGCCTAGTGTTTATTTCACAGCCTCTCCCTATCCTACACTTCAGACTCTACTAAAGCCATCAACAGAAACAGATCCTCTCTCAGGCTCTCCTACTGAGGTGTTTGTTTCCAGTTACTCTGGGCGCACTTAAAAAACGGAACTAGTCTCCACTCTAAAATAAAGGAATTCTTACTAAAGTGCAAAAAGAAGCTAAATACACGCATTTGAGATATGCCAAAATCAGGTTAGCCAAATGTACTAAAAACAGACTTGAAGACTTTGCTAAGTGATATATTTGTATAGGTCAGCTGTTGAGTTGAAATATTTTATATGGTCATTACGAAAACCTAATTCTTTAACTACATTCCCCCAGGCTTTAATAGAATGAGGACAAAGAGCTACCAGAAATTTCTCTCATATACAAGATTATATTCTGCATCCTAAGATTTTTAGAACCATGCTGGATTTTAGTAACTGCTTTAAAATCAAACATCTATTTCTAGCTGCTTAACCAGCAAGTGCTTATAACACATATCCTGCCTAAAATCATGCCAAACTGAGACACAGAGAGTACTGTTCTATAACGTGTTCTATGTGTCAGCCTTCCAGCTATACAATGAAAGCATTCTTGTCCACCCAACAAACCAAGTAACTACTGTCCAGCCCTGCACAGACATTGCCCTAGACCAGCATTTGGCAAAACTTTCTGGTCTTTAAACAGAGGACCGACCCCTAAGAGTTTTTGTTCCTTTGGGTTATAACTATGATATTTATATTAGAAATCAAAATATTTATTCACTATTTAAATACAATAAAACCATTACATGGGAACATAATAACATTTTAAGGAAAAGATAACTATTTTACAAAACAGAAGAATTTAGTGAGACAAGGGGCATTCTTTTACATTTTAGCAAACCTCTTTAACGTCTGGCTTAAATAGAAGATAGCCAGATTCTGATATCTGCTACTTCAATTCATTCAATCTCTTCCTCTGTGTGCTTTGGTTGAACTCTACCAGGGGAAAAAAAATCTAGGCTTATGCAGATGGGCAGTTAGAGAAAGGAAGGGTATTTTAGTAACCTTTTCAGATAACTGAGGATGTTCTTCTTTGATACTACACTAAAATTCAACATGTAATTTCTTAAAGGCAAGTTGCAATGTAGAATCTGAAACCGTATCAGTGATTTTTAAAAACTATATTACATTAAAATCCAATTGACTATGCTATACTTTGAATGGCTCTTTTGCCTATGATTTTGTGACGGTACACACTGATTATTTGGAAGATACTGACTGGTTCACTAAATTATGTAGCTATTCCAGATGTCACATTTCATTATACAATATTTGAAAAAACCACATTTGTTAATATCATTCCTGAGGCTAATGACAACAAATTCAAATTTTCCAAAATTCTAATTTTCAATTTACTCAACTTTTATCATTGGCAAAACATTTTTTTCTTGACTAACTTTACTCTTTTTACTCAATTTTGAGAAACTATCTGCCAAACATCCAAGTGTTAATAACTCTAGTTTGTCCACTAGCCATTCTTCAAGTAAAAATGGTATTCCAAGAAAAAAAAGTAGCTAATCCAGCTAGCATCTCAAACGACTGCACAAGCGATTTTCTCAAGAAAATCAATGGTACCTTAGCAGGTGCTTAAAGAGAACCTTCCATTTTATCATTAAAAAGTGTGCTCGAGGATTGAGATTTAATAAAAGTAATTTTCACTGCTTTTCTAAGTGCAACGGCCCCCCACCCCTTTGAATGGTGGTGAAGAATACAATGATTACTAGAACAGTTTGGTACCAGCACACCCCTGCTTTTCACCATAAGAAGAAAATGTCAAAATGAAAAAGGCAAATAACTTCAGTAGCATTATGAAAACAGTTTGATGAGGAACCCCGAGGGATTCCCTGGCCACACTTTGAGAACTGCTGCCTTATACATTTACCCATAAGCCCTGGCTATACAAACGGCTAGCATTTTCTTGCATGCAATTCTAACATATCACAAACACTAAGAGGTAATTACAATTTTTTTTTGCTACGCGAGATTTTGAGATTCAAATATAATATGAAGAAAATGATTTTTATTCCAGGCCTAAGAAACGCTGCATTCTTTCCCTTCATGATAGAATACGGTGAAACAGAAATTTTAATTTTTATCTAAAATATCTGTCTAGTAAAATGTCCACAATAAGGATCCTAGTGACTATGCTAAGAAAAAGACAAAGAACTATTTGTGATTTCTGACTTGGCTATATTTTTTATTTTTAATCAAAAGCTAAAAGCTTATGTTATACAGTTAAATTTAATATTCCATATAATAGATTTTCAAGGAGTCGAATTTAAAGATAAAGGTTTTCTTAAACTTTTAAAAGCACTCATATTACAATTGTGTTTGTACTTATGGGAGACTACCCAGAAAGACTAGGTGCTGTAGGCATAAAAAAAGGATTTATTTAGTCACATAATCACATCAAATGAGATCTTGATTCAGTGCTGAACACTACTTGCGGGTAAATGTTATTTTTCTGGTTACTGACACTGCTTTACACATAGGAAACAGCAGCAAACTCCCATACCCTAATTCACTTGAAAAAGCAGCTATAAAAAGTTTAAGTGGCTACTATAACACATTTTTAGAAAGTATATTTGCAGATAGGGCCGAACAAACTCTGAAGGGTAAACAGAGCCTTCAGTCCCTTTCCCATAGTATGTCCTTCCCTGTACGACACTACCTTAAATCAGCCACATTTAGTAACACAGGTGGAACATCTTATTTACTAGAGTCTTAAACTCATTTTTTAAAAAAATAGACCCAAGGAAAGGGCAGTTTGATCCAGAAAATTTTTCACTAAATTTTAACTTGTTAAATCCAAAATAATAAAGTTTTATTAAAGTAACAATTAAAAAATTATACCATAATCAAGCCAATTAGTTATTTAGGTTGAAAAAAAAGATCATAATACATTGAAAAGGGAGGTGCCAGAAGTCCCCAATTCAGTGAACTGAATTTGCAATAAAACAGACCTGAAATATTCAGGAGAAATACTTTCTGTGTTACAAAATTTTTGGAAAATCAACCAGCTAGAAATAGTTAGTGTAGATGGAAGGGGCAGAAGAAACGAATCAGAGACCAAACATTTCTCTTATAGGCATGAGATGATAAAGCCTGGACTAGTTAAGTGGAAAGAGGAGGTAATAGAGGTACAGACTACATTTTGAAAGAACCAATTAGACCTAGTGATATACTTTGCAATGGGAATAACAGAGGGACAAGGGTCAGAATTTCCACAAGTATGACAAACACTGACCTGACCATTTAGCCTGATGACAGTGGTGATGGGCACCTGACTGAGCACCATAATCCTGACTCAGGCACCTCAATATATGTAGCAGAGGCAGCTGGAAGTCACAACCCAAGGCAGAACCCTCTGGATACAGACCACCTTCACATGGCCCAATGCTTACCTAATCAACAAGCCCCAAGAGCACCAGCAAGCGGCAAGACCGACATTCTACTCCCCTGATATGAAACTGAGATGTTCTGCTGTCTTTTGATTTTAAAAGCCCTTTTCACTTTTCCTTCCTTTAAATGTTATCTCCGAGAACCTAGACTCTATGCTGGACTGCCTTCACTCTTAAGACAGTAAATTGTTTCCACGCTCAGCATTTAATCTTTGGTTTCATTTTTCCCAAATAGCTGGCACACCGGAAATTAGGAGTTACTACAGGGAGAGTTTACAGCTGAGAAAAAAAGATCATCTGAGGATGCCACAAAGAAGAGTGAAATGCTGAGAACATATGCTGAGCCAACTGGGGCAGTGAGATGTTAAGAAATTTGCCCAAAGTTATACAGATAGAAAGTATCGAAACCAGAATGTGAACATAGTATGACTCCAAAGGTCCACACTTCTAAGCATTATACTATTTTACCTCTCAACACAAGCAGAAGAGCATGAGGGTTGAGAATGGGCCATTTGGTTTAACCAAGAGAGATAACAGGTGATTTTCTACAGCAGTTTCAATAAAATGATGAGTGGATAGAGAGAAAATGCAAGTAGTGAGTTCCTATCATTGCTCGATAAATTCTAGCACTAGAAAATTGGAATGAAATTGAACGGTAATGTGAAAGATTAACAGGGTGAATTTGTTTATATAAAGATAGGGGAGAATTACACCACTCAAAATACAGGAAAAATACAAGTTCTCAGAGAAGGAAAGATTAAGGATAAACAGAGAAGATTTAACATATTTTAATGATTATGTGGGTAAAATTTTAGCAAACATAAGTTAGCTTTAAAGAAATAACACCTTCTCTACTGAGACCAGAAAGGTCAGATAAGAAATAAGGGCTGAAGTAGAGATGAGGTTTTATGAAAGTACTCATGCCAGAAAGTCTCAATCTTTTCCATAAAATAAGATGCAGGGTTGGTTACTCAGTATGAAGTGAAGAAGGAATGACAGATTCAAAGAAAAGAGCAGGTTTAGAAGTATCTTAAGTTGAAATTTCCTTAAAGCTTGGTTTCAAGAAAAATTAAACACCTACTTTTATAAAATTCATGTTACAAAATAATTTATATGAATGCACAAAAGGGCACACTTGAATTCCTTTTAAAGAATAATGAGTAAGTGCTATGGAAATCAGCCAGGTAAAAATGCCGAAGAAAGATATCAAGAGTTGGATGAAGTAAACTGTGGAAGGTTTCTCAGAAGACTGAAAAATGGGACATATTTCAAGCAGAAGAGATGACATATATAATGGTAAGAAGATTGAAATGCACCAAAGTAGCTTGACCTGAGGAGGATAAACACCTTAAAATGAGAACTGGGTTAATGAAACATGTGGAGTAGACAGAGAAGTGCCTCGTGAGGTGGCATAGTAAGACCGGTTCTGCAGTCAGACATCCTGGGTTCAAATCCTGACTGTCTTTTGCCAACTGTGTGGTCGTGGGAGAAATTACTTAAAACTTTCTAGTTGTCGGTGTCATCATTTGTAAAATGAGGATGATAATAACATATATCTCAAAAAGTAAGCTCTTAATGAAGTTACCTGGTAGACGGAGTGTTCATAACAAGTTTACTGTTCATGGGAACCACTAC
This sequence comes from Rousettus aegyptiacus, assembly GCF_014176215.1. Lineage (NCBI taxonomy): Eukaryota > Metazoa > Chordata > Mammalia > Chiroptera > Pteropodidae > Rousettus > Rousettus aegyptiacus. The sequence continues at coordinate 11,877,458 of NW_023416308.1, forward strand.
GAATTCTTCAGCTAGGGGATGGTGAAATGAGAAGAGTAAGGAAAATTATCATAATGATTCTATAGGGGTTAATACCTAATATTTACTAAAGATTTGGCTTATTCTGAATAATTTTGTTATTTCTAATTATCACCCTAGGAAATAATTAACTTTTATTATCTCTAATTTACATATGTAAGGAACAAAAAACTGAAGAGGTGACATATCTTGGCTCAACTTTACAAAGTTAGTATGTGACAGACCCTGGATTCAAATCCAGTTTGAGTCAAGAAGCTCTCAAGTTCTCTGTTTACTATGAATAACTACCATTTGGATTTCCCAAGTAAATGATGCCCTCTATAAGTGAAAATAATCAAGGACTGACTGCAGATACAATTACTTGTCATTTTCCAGCAGATAAATCAAGGTCAGCCCTAGGTCCCTATTTTTTCCAGAGACCCAAAACTGTGCAAAGTGACTGTAGTGGTTTGGGATTGCTTTCAGAAGGGAAGTGGGGGAAGAAATGTTAAGGTTGAGGTTCAACGCTTCTGTATATTCCACTGGAGTATGTGTTCCCATTGGGCTAGTTTGTCTTGGCATCCTTCACTTCTACTTGTACTACTACTTTGTAGAGCTAATGTTTTGTTTTAATTTTATTCCCGCCATTTATTCGGCTGGGTTTTATCTGAATTAGATATTAAGGAAAAGGCATACCTACACTATATAAACATTTGGCATCTATGTTCCCAATCAGGGAGCCCCAAAATATGTAAAGCAATTACTAACAGAACTATGGGAGAAACAGACCAAAACACTATCACTGTCAGATATGGATAGATCATCCAAACAAAACATCAATGAGGAAATAATATCCTTAAGTGATACAACAGACCAACTGGACATAATTGACATTTACAGAGCCTTCCATCCCAAAACGGCTGCTTATACATTCTTCTCTAGTACACATGGAACATCCTCAAGGATTGACCACATAGTGGGACACAGAGATAGCCTCAACAAAAAAAGGTATAGGAAGGAAAAAGGGAAGATAAATAGGGTGAACGGTGGGAGAGAAATGAGAAATGGATAGAAAACACCAGATGACTCATCTGCTTTTTAAAAAATTTATTGGGGTAACATTGGTTAATAAAATTATGTATGTCTCGAGTTAAAAAAAAAAAATTTGGCAAACTTCGGTATCACTCAACAACAAAAAGAAAAGAAAACCCTCTTAAATAGCGTTTCCCAAAGCAGGAAAAAAAAAAAAAAAGTTTAAAATCAATGATCTAAACTTCCACCTTAAGAAACTAGAAAAAGAGCAAATTAAACTCAAAGCAAGAAGGAAGGAAATAATACAGAGTAGAAATTGATGAAACCGAAAACTACAAAATATCTTTCTGTAGAAATCAACAAGTTAATCCTAAAAATTTTATGGAAGAAAGGAACTAGAATAGCCAAACGATTCTGGGGGAAACAAAGTAGTAGGATTCGCATGAACTGATTTCAGACTTACTATAACACTACAGTATTCACAGTGTGGTACTGGTGAAGAATATGCATGCTGTTCTATGAAACAGAATAGATTCCAGAAATCCAAAGTTATAATTGGTTGATTTTTGCCACAGATGCCATGTGGCAAGGAATACTTTTTTTCAACCAATAGTGTCTGAACAACTGGATATCCATATGCAAAACAAACAAAAATTTCATACCATATACAAAAATTAAGTCAAAATGGATTACAAATGAAATTCATGGACGTGGTTCCTTAGTGTAGTGGTTAGCATGTCTGCCTTACACACAGCAGGTCCTGGGTTCACTCCTCAGTGGAGCCACAGTCCATAGTCTATGGCCATGCCACTCTGAACAAGCCCAATGTCTGATCTTGGAAGCTAAGCAGGGTCAGGCCTGGTTAGTACTTGGATGGGAGACCAACTAGAAAGCCCAGGTGCTGCAGGTATAAATAATAATCAATAATAATAAAAAAATAAACTGACATTCATAAAGCTTCTAGAAGAAAAGAGAGGAGAAAAATCTTTGTGACATTAAGTTAGGTAAAGATTTCTTAAGATATAAAACACAAATCATAAAAGAATGGTAAATTGGACTTCATCGAAATAAAAACTTCTGCTCTTTGAAAGACATTATCAAAATAATGAAAAGACAAGCCTCATGGATGCAAGAAAATTCTGCAGATATGTACCAGATAAAGGACTGCTAATCAGAATATGTAAATGACTCTCCCAACTCAGTTAAGAAAACTGACAACCCAATATAAAAAAAAAAAAAATGAGTGAAAGATCTGAACAGACACTTCACTAAAAAGAAAACATAGGCAAATAAATACATAAAGAGATGCTCAACCATTATTAGTCATTAAGAAAATTAAAACTAGAATCGATACAACTATATATCTATTAGGATGGTTCAAATTAAGAATCAAACAGTGACTGTAACAGTGCTGATGAGGAAGATGAGCTACTAGGAATTTCAAATATTGCCAGTGGGAATGCAAAATGGTATAGGCACTTTAACAACAGTTTGACAGTTTCATATAAAGTTAAACAAATTACCATAATAAGACCTAAGAAAAATGAAAATATATATTCACACAAAATCCTGAATGTGAATGGTTGCAGCACCTTTATCCAGAATTGCAAAAACTGGAACTAATTCCAAAGTTCATCAACAAGTGAATGGATAAACAAATTGTGGTGCCTTTATACTGTGGAGTACTACTCGGCAATAAAAAGATACAAACTGCTGACCGATGGCAATGTGAGTGAATCTCAGATGCATTATGCTAAATGAAAGATCTTATTTATATGACATTCTAGAAAAGGTATAACTAAAGGAAGAAAAAAGACTCATTGTGGGGGCTGGCACTGGAAGGAAGAGACTGATTACAAAAGAGCATGAGGGAAGTTTTTAGGACAATAAAAATCTATTTCTTCATTATGGTGGTCAGTACAAGACTGTTGTCAAAATTCATAGAACTCTACACCTCAAAAGAGTGAATTTTACTATTTGTAAATTATACCTTAAGAAATATGATGTTTTACAAAAAGTGGGGGGAAAAAGGGATGCCTGGCTGATGTATTGAGAACAGATTGTAGTGAGGGTAAGGCAGGAGAGAAAACAAGATACTGTAGTAATCCAGGCAAACGACGACAGATGGTGACCGGCACTAGGGTGAAAGTCACGTTAGTGGCGAGAAATGATCTGATTCTTGTTATATTCTGAAGGTAAAGTCTACAGAATTTCCGTTCCTGATCGACTGAACGTGGAGCATGAAAGAGGAGCCAAAGATGATTACCATGAGTTTGGCCTAAGCAACTGGAAAGATGGAGCCACCATCAAGTGGGATAAGAAGGCTACAAGGGGGGAGTGAGAGGGAGAGAGAAAAAGTGGGGGCGGGAGGAGAGAAGGAAGAGGAGAGGGATGTGTAGGTAGGCACGCAGGTGGTGTGTGTGTATAGCCTATAAAACAGAGATAATGCCAACATTTATCCAGTTTTTGTTTTGTAAACATCACTGCATCCCTCCATTTCAACTAGAAGTCCTACCACCTAGACTTTGTTGTGAGCCTAGAAAGAAGCTCCGCCATCATATAGTTCTGCTCATTGGAGCTTGATGAGTCTACCAGCTCTCACCCCCAAATTAAGCTTGCTCCTCTTTCACAAAAGGGAAAAATGTATCCACTGTCTATGGCTCCTTTAATCCAGTCCCACTTACACCCATCTAGAAGAAATTCTTCCATGTTATTACATCTATATTTCACTCATTATGTCCACTGTTCACCCCACTGTTATGTGAGGGAGATGTTAGATGTCTGGGAATTCACGTCTCCGCCACCTATGTCTGATCCAGCTTTCACTTCCTATTAGAGAGTTTATCATTTCCACTGAGTGTGTGCTTAACACAAAAAACAAAAACTGCTTCATTTCTCCCATCTCTTCAGAGCAATCGGTTCCTCTGAAGTTCTGTAGCTCCTGATCCTTTTGCAAAGGTTCTCTGTTCTCTCCTTCACACTGACTATCGTTTTAATCTGAGAGGTAGGAGGAAAGAATATAATAACAACAAAACAAAAAAGCCACTATGGATTCCCATTGGAAGCTTTTTTCTCTGAAGGGAGAGCCAGTCCTGCTTCCTCCTGCAGTATTGTCACCTAGAAACCAAAATTCTCAGCTGACATAACATTTCAGGGCTAAACTAATTCCTAGGAAACTACTCAGCACAGTTCAAAACATAAAAACCGGCAACAACACCTGCCTGTATACCACCAACAATGTGAAATCTCAAATTGTAAACTCCTAAAAGTAATTATAGCTGCTTAGTTTTATTGACCATTTATATGAGGGGTGCTGTGTAGGTGTTTTAAGTAAATTAGCCTATTGAATACTTAAAATAACCCTGTACCAAAACTGTCATTATTCTTATTCCTATTTTATACCTGCAAAGTTAGCATTAAGATAACATTCATAAAAACAGGTGATATATCAACCTTAGAAATAAGCAAGCACCAAGTATCTAAAATTTGGTTCCCATGATAAATATTTAGGCAGTACACTAAGGAGTATGACATTAATCCCCCTAAAATTATGATTGGTTTTTGCCTTATACTAATATTTTCTAGCTCTAATATTTAAAAAAAGAAAAAAGAAAAATAGAGGTGAGCCCCTCTCTAAAAAATGGGTTATTTGAAAATGTCACAGTTATAGAAATAAAATTTCTTTTTATTTGGAAATCTTCATAATAAAGGAGAGAATTCAAAGTTGCCTTCATAGCAATTCCAAGCTCACTATACTATGTAGGCTTCTTTACATACTACAATTTAATATTAGGGATCTGAACTGCACAGAAAGACTCTTTAAAAATACTGCATTGAACAGATGTTTTCCTGAGCCTTTCTGAAGTATAAGGGACTGCTTTAGGCACTACATCAGCACTATGGGGACAGGGTGAAAACCCGCAGCTCCTGAGTTCAAAATTACAATCTAAATGGGGAGATAAAATGCATGTAAACAATTCTAACTGAACCAAAAAGAGATCTTTCGATAAAAGGAACAGACAGATACGAGGGAGGAAGAGACTACTTCCAATTGCAGAGGTCAAATTAGCCTCTTCTGAAGAGGTAGTATCTCAACTGTTCTTGAAGGATGCGGAGGATCTGGATATGTGGAATCCAGCAGAGAGAACATTTAAAAGCAAAGGGCACAACAGGAACAATGGCATAATGACAAGAAAGTGTGGGCTGTGTTAAGTAATTGAAGTATGGGGGTCAGAAAAGAAATAGAAGAAAACAAGGTTGGCCAGACAGGTTAGGCGGTGAAAAGCCTTAATAAAAAGAGACCAGGGAGAGAGCCTAGATAGGGAACTATTATAATACTCCAGGAAGAATGCCTGAATAAATCAAGGCTGATACCAGAAACATTTTAAAGGTAGAAAAGTGTTTGGCAGATAACTTGGTATAGCGGAAGAGGAGAGAAATATGAATGAAGCTTGATAAATGATAGAATAGCAGTACAATAAAAATACTGAGCAAATGAGGAGAAACGCATGCAAGGAAGGACAGAGAAAAAAGAGTTGTTTTTCATATACTGAGTTTCAAGTGACAGAGGGATATTTAATTCCTGAGATATACTAGTATTTTCTGTAACTAAGGTGGGACTAAGGTGGGGCAAAGGTGGGGCTAGAGCTCAGAATTGAGACTTCACCTTACCATATACATATGGAAGGTGACTGTACATTTGCATAGATTAAAATATGTAAAATTGCATAGATTAAGAATATGTAAATTTACACAGATTAGGAATAAATCTGCATCACAGATTAAACATACACTTTCACATACACTCTCCTTTAAACCCAATGAGGAAAGTAGTATTTATATCACAAGATTACTTATCACCATGTCCTGAAATGATATTTGGCCTGTAAATTCTTCCTAGCTGATGAGTTCAAAGAACTAGGTTTATGTTAATCACAATCTGGAATGCAGAAACAAAAGAAATCTCACCCCAGAGTTTAAGTCTTCAGTTCATAACAAGCTACCAAGCTAATATGAGAAACCTTCAGTTCATTTTTACTCCTTGTAGCTTCAATCTCTTCAGCACAATCACAGTGCTAACCAGTTTCAAGCCATCTGTGCCATGGTTAACAAGAGGGCAATGGAGTGTTGACAGGAGCTCAATGGTCCATGAAGTCTGCTTAGTTGTCTCCAACAGGGGTCGAGGTAGGCTGCAGGGGGAGCTGGCGGGGATTTTGCTTTCTGAAGTACCTTTTGAGAGACTGCTGAGCAGACAGACAGATGGGACATGAACGGCTTCCATGTGAACACTAACATTCAGGAGATGGAAAGCAAAAGAGAACCATGGATGCTGCCAAAGAAGTAGAGATGACTGCTAAAAGAAAAGAAGACATTTCCTCCCCACTGTCCAGATGATACCTCCTTCTGCAATTTTAAGTTCATTCTCTTTTTCTATTACAGTAAACAGAGATCAGCAGTGCTAGTCTCACCATTAGTATGAAAAGCACTAAATGAAGGTCTTGAGCTACTCTGGTTTAACCAAAGATCAAAACAATCTTTTGTTTCCCTTTGGTTACTGTGTTCCATTAACGAATAATAGAACAAGTGTTCATAACTGTGTACAAACAGTGGGTAAAACATGCCAAAAATATGCAGTACTAAATCTTTCAGATCATCACATGGAACCCGATATATCTTATTAAAAAAGTATAAGCCTCTAATAATTGAAATATACATTTCAGAATTACAGCACTTTAGAGATGGAAGAAAATCAGTCCACATTTATTTTATAGGGGTGAAAAATGAGGTTTGGGCAGCGTAGCTTATTGTTTTTAACATTCTCTCCTTATTTTTAACTTCTGTGTCACCACCTTGTTATTATATATCAACTATCTGTGTACATCTTATTTGCCCTGTTACACACAATCTCCTGGAAAATAAAGGCCTTGTTCTAACTTTTCTTTTAATGATGGTTCCTCTAATCCAGTCCCCCACACAGAGAGCACAGAAAATGTCTGTGAAATCAATTATTCAGAAAGAAAGGCAGGAAGGAAACTTTCAGCCAAATAAGCCAAATAAGATATTGTTCTAAAACTCAGAGTGAAGAATTCATTTCTATATTTGAAACCACAACTATACTCAATCATCCTCATGATTTACTAAAGGCTGTGTAGTAAGCACATAGCCTTCACTGAGCAATAGCTCTCTAGTTATCTCTCATTCCAGAAATTCTATGAAAGCTTATTCCTTACAGTGTAACAGATGACCAAGAATTCTTCCAATGAAGTCCAATGATCCACTCTACGGCCACTCTCATAAGACAATGAAGAAAGTATCATTTCATAGTTGAAAAAAATCTTAAGAGAAAATACTCTCCTGCTTTAGAATTCTTAGCTGTGAGTATATCTTTCCTTCTACAATCTTATTCTCTCTTAAAAGATTTTTTCTATGAAGTTGAAGATGTCTTAAAAAACAATATCTTTATGCCCCACCTAAAAAACTTAATGAAAAGAGAATAATCTGTACAGTCTCTCAAAAGTTTGTATTATAGAAATCTAGAACTACATATACAGGCTCCTGCTATTTTAAGATCACAAGAAAACAGTGAGTTGGGGAAAATTTTAAGAGAAGTGAATAGTTTCTAACATCTTAACAGCCACTTCAAGCAACTACTTGTTCTGCAAATACCACAGGCACCATGGGACGCCTTAGGTTTGGTTTGGTTGATAACCTGAACTCTGGAAACTGCCTTGCAAAAAACTGTTTTATTTGAAATAGACATTAACAGCAGAAAACTATGTAATCTTGTCATATTCACTGTACTTTTTATGGAATTCACACTGATTCACATTTCTAAATGAAGTAACACTTATAACGGATCCAGGCAGAAACATGCACCATCATTCCTATGATCTTGTCTAGAACATAGAAAATTGTTGACAAAGCTGGCCACCAACAATGTCGCCCATTCCTGCACACACCTACTGCTCTTCTCACCAAGAGGCAGAGACTATTTTCCCTCCCCTATTTATATTTATGACTGTTCTAACCAATCGATAGATTGCTACGCAAGTGAGACAGTGTCAGTTTTCCGCCTAAGTCAAGAGAGACCTAGCAGCTTCAATTTTTACTTCTTTAAAGCCATGAGATAGCATGTAAGAAAGTCCAAGCTCTACTGACACGTAGAGTGAGGCCCTGTACAAAAAGAGGCTGTATGAGAGAGGTTGTGGGAAGGAGCAAGTAACTGAAAGCCAGCACCAAGGCTCCAGGTATGGGACTGACATCATCCTGGATTCTCCAATCCCGGAAGAGTCCAGCAGATACTACGTGAAAAGACAAAAACACCCAAACTGAGCTCTGCCTCAACTTCAGATCCACAGAATCGTGAGAAAATATAATTTTTCTGAAAGGACAAAATTTAGAAATGGCAGACAGTGGCTGCCAGGGGCTAGGGATGGGAGAGAGGATAGCAGGTCAGCACTGAGAGGGAGCTGGGTGTGGCCTATGTTTATGAAATTGCAACGTGAGGGGTACCTTTAGTGTTAGTACTGTTCACTGCTTTGACAGCAGCGGTGAATGAATACACAAAGATACACAGGTGACAAAATTGTATGCACACACACCAACACATACACACAGAATGGAAGTAAACTGGTGAAATCTGAATAAGATCAGTAGATTGTATCAATGCCAACACCTTGGCTGTGATATTATACCAATTTTGCAAAATTTACCATTGGGAGAAACTGTGCAAAGGGTAAATGGGATCTCTCTATATTAGTTTTTTTTACAACTCCATTATGAATCTACAATTACTGAATTAAAATGTCAACTAAAAATGGTTACTTTAAGTTACTAGGTTTTGAAATAGGCTGTTATACAGCTATAGGTAATTAATGCAGAGTAGTAATACTTTGACTTGTTAGCTTAGCTTCTTAAGAAAAGACTAACTGGGTATATAACTGATGTTAACAAGTGCTACTATTAATAGTATCGTGCATTATTTTTGCCTAGTTTATTTGCATTTGACCCAAGTTTTAGGTGACATGAAATAATTATTCCTTCAACTGGTTAGAAAGAAATGGGAGGAGACAAAACCAGACACGAAGAAAGTTAATAATGTCAATGACACACTTTTCCCACATTTTAACATCTCTAAAATTGGAGTGTATTTTACAATTGGCAGCAATTTTTTTTTCCCTAGTGGTACAAAAATAATGGTCCATTTTAAATAGTTTTAGATCAGCTGAAATATATTAAAATCTGGGCTTCTTTTAAACACAAATATATGTTTAGCTGCATTTCAAAACAAAAAATATTTTTGTTTTCTATAATTCTTTCCTGTATAAGACACTATTATTGAAGGTTATTATCATTATTTTTATTATTTCATATAGTTAAAGCCTAATCCTAACTAATAACTATGGCACACAACACTGTTATCCAAAATATACTCTATAGAATGTTGTTTTTCAAAATATCCCTTTCTTGTGGTAAAAGATACTTAAATCAGTAGGAAAAACACTATTCTAGTCATTAAAATCTAGATTCCTCAAAATCTACAAAGTCACTTCTCCACCAGAATTGGAAGTTCTAAAAAGTAAAAGACAAAAACAACCATAATTCCTTCTATGGGAACTGCATACAATGTTCCTGAAATGTTACTTAGATGATCTAGATGTTTCAAAATGTTAACTTTAAGTGCCCCATCTTTTCACTAATTCTATTCTAGCTGATATAAAATGATTGTTAACAGCTGATATGTACCTTGACTAGTAGTTAAATTTTAGAGAAAGAATAAGAGTTGGTTAATAATTTAAGACTGACCACGACCAAGGACTTCAGTTCTTTTTACAATTTACACGAGAGGCTAGTATTAGTAAGTACTTAGTAAGAATCACTAAGTAACTCAGCAAATGTCTTTAGACATTGAGGAGTTGAACAAAGTATCACCAAAATTGCTTTCTCAGAAGTAGCAGTAAATAAAATATCATTTATTATTGAGTTGGAACATTATTAGTGGCTTTAATCAGATCATTTAAATTTACTCAATTAGACTCTTACATAATCCTAACTTAGTCACTCTAAGGAGAAATCATTCCTAATTCTTCACTCCATCCCTTACTAGAATCACACACCATGTTCACTGCTGTGTAACTTTGCAATGCTTCCCATTTGTGGGAGTAATGTATGCCCTGGCCCCATTGATACTGGGTTTGGCCATATAATTTACTTTGGCTAATAAAACTATAGGAAGTATCAGTGCAGCCAAAAAAATAAAAAATAATAAAAAATAGACTAACAACGATACAAGTTATTAAACCAAATAAAGCTCATATGATACATAGAAACTCATTTAATACTTATTTGTATTTTATCACTGATGTTAAAACCACCCTATTTACTCCTTTGCTCTGTTATTTATTAGAATTAGCTGGAAGTCACACAGAGATGCTGCTTTAGAAAAAACTCAAGCTGCACTGGTCACTGAAAACCCCACCCTTGTATCAAGAAAGACTATCACTGGGCTTAACCCAAAACACTCCGACAGGGTGACTACGAATGCAGCTCACACATTTCTTAAAACGAAAGAACCATTTTTGTTTAACAACACTAGAGCATACTTTACCAAAACAAATACTTAAGAATAAGAAGGCAGAAACATATAAAGGATCCTCAGGAAAGGTAAGAAAATGAAAAGGGTTGGTCTCTTGAGAAAAGATAAGCTTTCTGAATTTAGTAGGTTATCACATACAGATTCAAGTGCAGTGAAATATGTATTTTTTTCTATCAGTACACACACTTGCTCCCTTTCCTAGGAGAACCCTAACTTGGATTGTCTGCATTTCCAGCTCTATCTTATACCAAATCCTGACCAAAGATGAGCATACAACCCCAGGCAGATTAATCAGAGCCAATAAAATTTGATTGGGACTTTTGTTTAAGCCATCAGGGAATACTGCCCTAGTCAGAGAGGAGGATCACGTCTTGCCTGAAAACAGCACTATTTGGACTTTTCAGTACTAAAATAGCCTCATTCTTGCTTAGAAGCTATTAGACTTTCTTTTCTTAATTTGCATCCAAACATTCAACTGATAAAATTTTTAGAGTAATCAAGTTGGAGCGAAAGTGAAATCAGAATTAGAAGTATTACCAAAACAGGCTACAGCCCTCTCTGGTGTAGTCTGTTTCTCTCTTGAAATGTATTTCAATAAATCTTTTCTTAAAAAAAAGAAAGTATTATCAAAATACATAGCCATCGTTCCAAGAAAATGGGCAGACTCAAAAAAGCCGATGAGATTTCCTCAATTCACATTAAATATAAAAGTCTCTTTAAATAACCAAAGATGAAAAATGGCATAATATCCCTAGCTCTTAATTTTTCAGTATGGAGATACATCTGACATGATTCGTTCACTGGACTAGTCAACACTGTATTATTTATGAAACAATAAGATAAACTGTAAAACAGGGCACTTCTATTCCTAGGTATGTACTCAAGAGAATTAAAAACACACGTTCACACACACACATAAAACATGTACATACATGTTCACAGCAGCATTATTCATAACACAAAAGTAGAAACAATCCAATGTCCACCAATGAGGCATAAATAAATTGTGGTCTATCTACGTAACGGACTATTTGTGGCCATCAAAAGGAAGGAAGTACTGATACATGCTACAACATGGATAAACCTCGAAAATATGCTAAGAAGTGAGACACATAAAGCCTCATATTGTATAACTGATTACATTTATATGACATGTCAGAAGAGGCAAATCAGTAGAAACAGAAAGTAGATTAGTGGTTGCTTAGGGCTAGGGTGGAGGCCAGGGGGTAGGGGAATAAAGAGTGACTGCTAGTGCTTATGAGCTTGGGGTAGGGGTTAGATAGTGAAGATGGCTGCACGACCAGAAACCACAAAACTGTATATACTGTGAAAGAATGAATTTTACGGTACATTCATTATATCTCAAAGCTGTTACTTAAAAAGTTTTGAACCGTTCAAATCTTTATATTCACTGGTTTTCTTTGCTATGCACTTTCAATGAAAAGAATAGATTACATATAGGCAAAACATGAGGGTTGTTTCCTCCCCCGACTTCATTATATAGATTCCTTACACCTTCGTGTTGTAGGAGGATGAGGAACAAAAGGCCAAGTTACATCCTTTCCTTAAAAGAAAAAAAAAAAAAGCTGCCTCAGTTTGTCCATTCACATGAATTAGGTGAAATTACTTGACTGTAAATCAGAAGTTCCAGAATATGAAACAAAATGTGTTAACTGGGCAAGTCCTAGTCTACGCTTTATACAATTAGTCCAATGTTACAAAAACAAGTATCCGTTGTTATCCAAATCTATTCAGTTTCTGAGTTTGGAAAGTGAAAGGTCAGACATGAGTGATAACTAAATTTGCCTTTAGTCAGAGTCTAAGTATATGACTACCTAACAATTAAAACTTCTTTCTTCAAAGCATCAACATAATACCTTCTGCTTTTATTACTAATCAATAGCTTGAATCACAGAACTACTGGCTTGCACATTTAAACATGCACCAATATTATTAGACATTTAAGGCAAACTATGACAACAACTAACACACCTTAAGCCTCTATCATGTCCTAGTACTAGCTTACTATCTGGAATTGTAAATCTAAGCATCTTCAGGCTGAATTAATTTGAGCACCAACATAGACTATCTGCATCTCCTCCGCTAGACTATCGCAGTTTAGATAGAAAATAAAGCACGGCTACTGTGATGGCAAAAAGAAAAGTGCTCAATGTTTGAAATCAGGGGTCAGAAGCACACATAGGAAATTGAAACTTTTAGGTAGAGTAAGAGAGAAAATAGCCATAAAAGTCCACTGATGATCTACTTGATTGATAAAAGTAACAATGTCAACAAGATATCATAAAGTTAAAGACATATTCCTTAACCTCAGATAGTGGCAGAACATTATACTATACACCAAGAAGCTATTGAAAAAGCAGGTTTTGGGAAAATACAGAAGACAAAGCTTTAGCAAACATTCGGTTAACAGAAAAACATCAAGAAGGCATTTTTTTAATATGGGAGAAAAAAACCTGATCGGTGATTTGGAAGCTGTAGGAAGCAGTAAACACACACACATACGTACAACTTCAACTACGCCTTTTGCACTATTTCTAGCTTGAAATATATTAAATTATTGCCCCCAATAGAGTGAGTTACTTAGCACATCCCTAGGAGTGCAGCTACATGAAGGATCACTGTACCTATGCTCCATTCAATACTTTCACATAGCGACAGATCACAGTTCTAGTGATATATACTTGGGTCTACAGTTAGGAAATACACATACATAAATTATATAGTGACATTTTTGTAAACCCGCATTAGGAACATAGTACATGTTTGCTGTCCCTGTTCTCTCTTAGAGAACATAATATCTGTTCTATCTATTCTTGATACAATCCTTTGTGATTTAAGAGCTGTCTAGAATCACTGCCTCCTTCCTCACTTCTATTCTCTCTTCATAGCTACTCCACTGAGAATGCTCTTGTCTAGATCATGAGTGACTCTCAAAGCTAATGTCCCTGTTCTTATTTAACTTTACTTCTCAGTAGCATTTGTCAATTTGCAATCTCCTTCTTGAAATATTCAACTTTTGCTTTCTCTGATGCCACAATCCACTGTTCTCCCCCCACTTCACTGGCTGTTCCTCTTCAGTCTCCTTTGCTGCCTCTTTTCCTGGAGTCCTCAGGGTACTGTCTCCTCCTCTTCTGACGCTACACTATTTCTAATGATTGTATCAAGTAAATCAACCCAAGTAAATATCCCAATCAAGTAAATATGGGAGAAATATCCCAATCAAGTAAATATCCCAAATCCTTCCACTTCTATCTCTATTATAAGTCACCACCATCTCTATCCTGACGTACTGTAACAGTTAGCCTTCTAACTGGTCTTACTTCCATTCTCCTTCCTCTTCCTCTTCCTCCTCTTCTTCCTCTCTCTCTCTCTCTCTCTCTCTCTGCCTAAAAATCATTGTCATGCCTTTGTTTAAAGTCCTCTAATGGCTTCCCAATATACTGCTAAAACCCAAGTCCCTGTCTATCTAATTTGAATTTTACCCTTATTCCCTGAATCACTCCCACCCCAGCATCTCTCATCCCCTGCCATACCAACAAAAACACTATAATTCGGCCTCATTGGCCACCTTTCTGTTTTGAATACCCAACTCATTTCCAGTTTAGGACTACTCCCCATTTAGAATACACTTCCTCTAATCTTTGCATGGCTGGACTTGTTATTCAGACATTAGCTTAAATGCCACCTGTCTACCCAATTTCAGAGTCATCTCAATTACCATACCATTCTATATTAATTCTCTGCTTAGAATTCATTATTGGTATTTTCCTTATTTTATTGTTCCCCCCTAGAAAGTAAGTTCCACAAGAGCAGGGGCTTTGATGCCTTGTTCACTGCTGTATCCCTAGTTCCTAGAAGAGTGCCTGGCACATAACCAGAGCTCAGTATATGTTTTAAATAACTAAATAAGTGAAAAGTAGGGACACTCTAAGGAGATTGATAATTTTCTAACTTTTAAAATTCATTTCGAACACAGGCACAATATGGCACATTTGAGTGCGTCACTTAATTTTATCAAAGATCTATGTCAAGCTCTTCAAATGAAATTTTAATTTTATTAAAAGCAATGGAATTTTACCATGTTAATTGATAATATAACCTACAGTCTCTGGTTTATTTACACAGCTGCTATTTCAATTTAAAATAGTTGTCTAAAGCCTGAACAAGTTTTATGCTATAAAGGTTTTGGAGAGTAGAACAGTGAGCCAGGGATGTTTTGCTTACTTAGCATATGTTACTTAAGACTAGGAACAAATCTCAAAATTGGAGTTTTAAAAACTTGCAACAAATCAGGTTAAATGTCTTAAGAATACAATGAAGTTTGTTTTAAAAAATGACTTGGAGAAAGTCAGCGAAGTGAAATCGAATAGAGTTTTGAGCATTTAGTTTAGCTATTTATAAAGTTTCTGAACCAGTTTCGCTGAAGTTCTTGGAAAAGATTCCAATTTTTGTCTGCCAGATAGAGGGCAGGAAAAGAAAACCCAAGAGAGTTCATGGGGTGGAAGTGTGGAGGCTTCTTCTTTCAGGCCTTCTCTTGGGTATTTACATTGTGACAGTAAACTCCATGGCTAAGTTTGTACAGTAATTAAGTAGTGTGTTTATAACTTAAATCTCACTGGACTCTTCTAAGATTTCCCTCAGGCTCAGGAAAAAGCAAAATAGGACTGACTTATAAAAAACAAATAAATTAAGTTTTCTGTTACTGAATAGCTGCACCAATAGCCTCAAGCTTCACTATGCACAGAACCAAATATAAGGAAAAAAGAAAAAAGGAGATTCAAGTAAACAAAATAAAACAAAAGAAGATGTAACACTGATTTTAGTGTTGAATACTAAAACTAGAGAGAAAAGTAAAAGAAAAGAGGAGAAAGAAAAAGGCATTTAGTTAGTCTCTCTGGGTAGGGTAGAAATGCAGATTAGGTTTATTTTTGAGGTGGCCATTTAATTTAATTAAAAAAATAATGCCAATATTCATAATGTTCCATAGCAGAGCTGATCTTCCTGAACTTATACACATACCATAACCACATTGGGTAGGCACCCTTGCTTTTAAAGTGCCAAAGTGAATATGAACTGTGTTTATCTTAACTACTGAGATGAACGGGGATAATCCCTGGCTTGAGTAGAGAGTAATTTTATAAGTGTCTGGTGACAGAAAATGAAAAGTAAGGCATATGCAAACAAAACCACCCTTGGTCTTGTTCATCAGCAATGAGGTGCGATGAGAAGGTGGTCCATGCGTACAAGTCAAAGTGAATTCTGACCTAGACTATTTTCTACCTCCTGATGAACTCATCAGCCAGAATCTATTAAAGGGAAAGAAGATTCACTAGCACTGCCTTAACAGGGAATCTCAAGACTGCTCTAGTTGGCACTGTAAGCTAAACTGTACTTACAGTATCTAATTTCATTTTCTTCAATAGTCATTTTCTAATATACCAGGATCAGGATATAAATCTCAAGGCAAGTTTGAGAAAACAGGCCAAACCACAACCATTGGATTCTAAAGCCCTAGAATAAACTGAGAACTACAGGAATGCTTATAGGTCTAGAATTACTCTCATATTTACAGAACTAAGACCTCAAATTACATTCCTTCAACATAGGAAAAGGGGCCAGGGGATGGGTCGGTGGGATATGAGCACTGCTATTTCTTGTCTAGTCTGAATGACTGAGAAGTTCACCCCAAAGTGAGCTAGCTTACCAATTATTTGAGAACTGCTATACTACTTTAATCATCTGCATTTTTTACAAGGACTTGTGAAATTAATGTATACATTTAAGATAAAAAGAAGCCAAAATTGTACTTTTCGTAACTGCTTTCTGACTGTTTCATTTTTAAAAAGTCACAGTAAAACCCAGAGGATTACAGAGGGAAAGGCTAGGTTTCTCACAGGTGCTTTAAATTACTGCTCTTTTAGTGTATAAGGAAATAGCAAAGAAAGTAAGCAAACAGTAAAGGAAAAATTTATTTAAAAAACTGCATAAACTACTCTAGTCCCTCTATGTGTAATAACACTGATGATCAAAAAATGAGCAAGCCAGAGATTATGTGTATGACATTCAGTTTTTCTCTTTTTAAAAACCACCTTTCGGGGCCCAGGATGTAATACAAACTTATTATGTAAATACTTTTAAATTAATAAAAGTTAAACTAAAGCCAAAATTACATATATCCAATATTCTTTCTTCCCTTTAACGACGTTATTAGAGATAGGATCATCAACTCTAAAAAGCTGCATTGTATTTTAAACTAAGTCAATCTTCTAAAGGTAAAAAAATAAATAAATAAATAACTTTATGTAATTGGTACCAACCTCTACAAAACTGTAGCCAACTGGCAGGACAGTTTCCCAAGCTACTATCTGAGTAGCTACTAATGGATTACTGAGCCTTCACAGAGGCAGCTGAAATGGGTGATCTGTTTACCACAGCAACTGCTTAATTTGGGACAGTTAGGTTACTAATATATAGCCAAATACAGGTAAGATCATAAATCTTACTCAGAAAATCCAAATTTCTCTGGTTTTATTTAAAACAGAGACTCACATATTGTCTTTGCATGTGGCATCTGAGAATATGCCCAAGAAAATGTCTGCTCTGTACTAGACATTATAGTTACCTGGGAATTAGTTTGACTAGTAAATAATACATATGGCCTATACACCTTTTGAGACTAGGAAAATTCTGTGTTGCTGAAACTCTTGAAAACTCTGGATTACAGGCTCTAAATCTTCTCACACGTACTCTCCCCCTAAAGTTTTCACATCCTCAAGCCTTACTACTTCTTTGTGACAGAAGCTGCTTTATAAAACCATGCTTCTAGTATGAAATATTTTCATCTGCGAATCTAGGATTGAAAGGAAGTTGACAAGGACTCAGTAAATATAACCATTCCTAACACTATAACAGACACATACAGGCAAACACTGGTCAGATGCTTCCCTCAGCTGAATCACTGGGTCACGGAAAACCACAAGTTTGCACTTCCGAGTGGTTCTGAAATACTACTCCCTGGTGTGCAAACTTAAAATACATTAGGCTTGGAGAAACTGTTCTTAAGTAATTGCTGAACCAAGCTAGGTTTAGAAATATGATGAATGATCAGTAAAGAGTACCTCCAGGAGCTGCCAAGGGAACTCAGTTCCTTATGAGACCACCCCACCCCTCCTTTCAAACCTAATTACTTAGTCTCTAGAACCATCTTGAGTGTTAAGGTGAAAGGAAATTTCTTCTACATATCCACACCATGGAAGTTTATGACACGGTGTAGAAAGTCAAATTAGCCAACTGCTGCTATTCCAGATCACACTACAAAAAAGAACTTTGAATCTTTGATAATAGACTAATGGTTTCTTAAAGAAACTTGCCCCTTTTCAACTTGAGTTAACATCCTAAATTTGTTTCTTATCGCTACTGTAACAAATTACTACAAACTTAGTGACTTAAAGCAACACAAATCTACCCTTATCATTCTGGAGGTCATAAATCTGCCACGAGTCTTTTGGGACAACAAATCAAAGTGCTGGCAAGGGCTGGTTCCTTCTGGAGGCTCTGAGGGGAAAATTAGTTTCCAGGCATTTTTCTGCTTCTAGAGGCACGCCTGTACTCTGGCTCACGTTCCCCTTATCACATCACTCCAACCTCTTGCATCCATCATCAAATCTCCTACTACTCACTCTGATCTCCTACCTCCCTCTTGTAAGGATCTTTGTGATTATACTGGACCCATCTTGATAATCCAGGATAATTTCCTCACCTCATGATCTTTAACGTAGTCACATCTGCAGTCTCTTTTACCACATTCACGGTAATAAGAATTAGGATGTGGACAGCTCTCCTCATAACTGTGTAGAGATTTTGAATTCCATAAAGCACACTCATCTACAATATCTCATTTAATCCTTATGAGGTGTTATCATTCCTAGCTTATGAATAATGAAGCAGATCGAGAAAAGTAAATTTCTTGGCCAGTCATATAGTTAGCCAAAACATCAGGACATGAAACCAAAGCATATGGCCCTTCAGACCACATACCATCACCACATACTGCCTTCCCCTCCACCATGCTGCTTTTAACTCCCTGGCCTTTCTCCTCTCATTTTCTTGAACAACCTTTTACGATTCTTAAAGTACAAAGTGCAATTAAATATATATATATATATATATATATAGAGAGAGAGAGAGAGAGAGAGCGCGAGAGAGAGAGACAGAGAGCGAGAGAGACAGAGAGAGACAGAGACAGAGAGAGAGAGACAGAGAGAGAGACAGAGAGCGCACCCACACAAGCCCCACAAACCAGAGGTTCCTAAACTTTCTCCATTCATGACTCCCTTAGAATCTTGGTCATTTTTGCAGGGCATGAGCTAGGCCAACAGAAATTCTTAACAGTTCTATTAGATCTAAATTAGTATTTATGCCCTAACAACTTAATTTAGCAACTTCTGGGTATTCCACAACTTCTGAACTTCTGACTCTTTGGATCACACTGCCGCCCTTCCTGTTTCACATTGATTTACATTTAGTGCTTGCTTTATTTATGACAATGGCCAAAATCCCAGCTTTGCAAAAATAAGGTATTATCTCAAGAGGAATGTAGTGATTTAATGCTGAATTGTTAATTATCTTAACCTAGCAGTTTGTGTGATGTCAGACAGATGTCACTGTGTTTCCCTGGAAAATTAAAATCATATCCTATGATGCCCTTGTGAGTTTGCTGGGCACCCCACAGTGCCTGGTAGGCAGGCCTATGCTCTTCAGCATGCAAAGTGCATAGATATATCTGCAGACAATGGGCTAAGACAAACAATATAGAGAACTCTGTTATCACATATTTGCCTGCCAACTTGACATTTTCTATTAAAGACATAGTCTTTATCACTACGGTATCTGCTCACCCAGTTTTCTCCTGAGAAAGGTGAGCAGATGAAGGGGAATTTCTACATAATAAGGATTTTTATTTCTAAGTCTCCAGAAGTATATTATATCTCAAGGCAGAAAACTCCTGTTAGACAAAAATATAGTGATTTTATTTGCTCAAAGGAATTAATTACTCATTAAAATGTCACAAGAACACACACTTGACATGAACATCAAAAACACATTAACTTTTTCACTAACTTTAAAAAATGTATACAGTAGTAACAAAGTAAAACACTAACACAAACTGCCATATTTCCTAATTCTTCTGATATCATTTTAAGATTAATTTAGGATATGATGCAAATTGAAGCACATGGAAAGTTTCAGAGTTTGTCCCAGAAGTAAATTCATGGATCTTCCAGATCAGTCCTTCTCAAAGTTGAGGTGCATCATTATCATCTGGAGGATTTGCTAAAACACAGATGGCTGGACCTCACCCCAGAGTTTCTGGTTCAGCAGATCTGAAGCACAGCCACGAATCTACACTTCTAAAAAGTTCCCAAGTGATGCTGACATTGACAGTACAGGAATAACACTTTAAAAACCAGTATTTCAGATAAAATTCATTTTTCGATGGCAATTTAGAAAACCTACTGAATATATTATGAAAGCTGGTAAGAGGATGAATTTGTATTTGAAACAGCAAAACAACAAAAAACACCCAGAAAAAAATAAAACTATGACAGTTCAATTCTTCCTTAAACAGAAGAAAGCTGAGCTACTCAAATTGAACTCCTTGTGGTTTGTGCAAGTTACCACTGTGCCCTTGGCTGACAGCTATGTGAGGAATGAATAATACTTGTAAGTGGGGGAAAGGAGAGGGCAGAGGAAACTAAAGCTTGGAAACGCCAAGAGTTCACCATCCAGGGCCAGAATAATTCTCAACATTCAGTGGGAGGGTATTAAATTTGTAAACATGGCCCATCTACCCCTAAACTGCTTTAGATTGTTGAAGAAACTAATAAATTTTGGTGGTTCTTGTCAAATTATATTAACAGCCAGATGTAAGTAAATCCAGTTCTGCTGAAATTAAGTGGAAAAGTATGCATGAAGACGGCGCAGATTTTTTTTAAAAAAAAGTCAGGAGTGATGTGCTATGTGGTCACCTCTCTCTTATTGCTTCTACATCTACAAATCGGTAAAATGGTAACTGATGGGCAACTGTCTGATGTGCTAACAGTCAAATAAATGCTTTAATTACATTCAGTATGTTTTAGCAAAGCACAGAAGCATCCTATTATTATGAAAAAGATTTTCCAAAAGACTCCAACAAAAATGGCTGCCGAGTCAACCTAAAATTCAGTCAGCCCAAAATTCGGAATGGCCCAAAGTCTAAACTTTGTTACACTACAGAATTTTGCAAAGGTATAAACAATAGAAAGCTTAACTTCCTGTTTTTCCTAGTCCCTTTAAATAATAGCCACTGTCAAGTGTTTCCAAAGCAGAGCATTCTGGTTTTGGCATAATTAAAACCTACTCAGTAAGACTATTCTTATACTGATGGTATTCATCAGTATATATCAAATAAGGATTCTCAGTATATGTGTGTAACTAGTGAGGACTCTCTGTAACGGGAAGGAAGAGAGAGAAGGAAGAAGCATGCAGAGCTTGTCTGACACTACCTCTAGTATGAAAGAAAGAGAAGAGGAAAATCAGTATTCTTTCAGCCATGGTTTCTGCTTTGTATGGAATGATCACAAGATCCCCAAAAGTGTAATACTGACTAGGAAGTAAAGGAGACTTACCAATGATTATATCTTTTTTTCTGCCACCGTGATGATCAACAGCTGAGTAAAAATGATACAGAGATGATGGAAAGCACTAAAACAGTTCAACCCACATCCACTTTCATAGTTCTAATAACCTATGAAGTAGATCCCCATTATAAGAGCTCCTGGACAGCAAAATAAACAGAAATATCAGTTTGCTGGCATTTTTCAACTACCCAATTAGAAACAGACAAATGTATGTAAACCAATTTTTTCAAGTAAATCACAGGTCCCTGCTATTTAGCATTATGACTTCAAAGCTTAATTTTCAAATAAAATTACTGGTCTCAGGTAAAACAATATTTGCTTCAATAATGTGTTCATTCCTCTTTCAGGCAGTAAAACAGCCTTATTCTTTTTCACACGGGCAGGAAACATGTCACTTAGGCAAAGCAATGGTGTACCTGAAGACCAGGAGCCACACTAGGGTGGAATCACTGTCAGATACTGTGCCTATTCACCCTGTAGATGTCCCTGGAATGCTAGAAGGCAGCCTAGAGAATGTCTTAGAATAAATGTAATTCTGAAAGGTCCAGAGGGTGAATTGTGGCCAGCATTGTCCGACAGAACTTTCTGTACTAATGAAAATTTTCTGTATCAGCACTAGCCAATAAAGTAGCACTTGAAATGTGGTGAGTGCAACTGAGGAAGTGAATCTGTAATTTTGTTTAATATTAATAAATGTAATTTTAAATAGCCGGTCTACATTACTGGACAGCACAGACTGAAGCAAATCCTGGAGACTCCAGCCCCACTGGGAGTGATCTGCCTTAGGCTTATGATATGATTCTGGCCAATGAAGCAGGAGGAAAAGGTTTTCCTTGATCCAAAAAATAAAAAATAAAATAAAATAAAGTAAGAAGAAGAAGAAAAAAAAGAAAAAAGATACAGGAAGGGAAAGTTCTTTTTTCTTTCTCTGGATGTGGTCTTGAGGATGTGATGTCTAGGAAATGTTGCAGCCATCTTGAAAATAGTAGGGCGGCAAGCCTACAGCCGAGGCAGATACGGTGAAGAGAGCACAGCAGAATGGAAAGACCATGGGCCCTTGATACTACTGCTGAGCTGCCTGACAACTATAGCGGAGATAACATTTTTATCTATTTATTCAGATATTTTAGGTACTGATGACATTTTCATTTATTCAGATATTTTCTAAGCACTGACTAGAGATACAGCAATGAACACAACAGATAATCCTTGTCCATTTTAAACAAGCTTACTGTTTAAGGCAGTCATGTCAGGATTTTTTTTTGTTAATTGTAGCTGAAGATATACTAATTCATAAGAGAAACAAAGTAAAGTGGATGAAGTAAACTCTTTTCCTTGAAACTGTAGTGAAATAAACCTAGGTTTTTAAAGATTAGATATTGATATCACTTCCAAAAGAAGTACTTCAAAAACAAGGATATCTTAAATAATAGGTCATAGTTACTTCGCTCAAAATCATTTTGTTAGATGTATTAAGGTCAGACTACCAAGAAACATAAATATGGTTAATAGTAAATTAACCATCTGTACACTACTATCCAAGGCCTCATTTACAGTTACCTAATTAAGGTATAGGTAAAAACAGAAAATTTTTCTAACTTAATTTCTCCTCCATTTACCTCCCTCTCTGACATTTTAAACAATTACAAGATATACACTATTTAAATTATCTAATTGTTTTCAGAACCAAAGAATAATCCATTATGAATTTTGCTAATCATATTAAACACAGACTAGATCATGTTTCCAAAGTTAAATAATTCAGACCTGTTTGGTACTGCTAATAGATTAAAATAGTAATTCAAACCCAAGCTTTTTCCCACTATATCGTGTAAAACAGACTACATGCACACATGAAATTAAAAAACAAAATTCTATCATTCTCAATTTCTGCCACTTTCCCTCTCAAAAGGAAATATTCTTAAGAATATTTATTTATAGGATAAGATTTAGCATGATGGCAGCACCCAGGGCACAATTGTTTTTGAATCCTCCTGAATTCTCCCATAAAATTAGACTGCGCAATCTGAATAGCAAAACTGAAAATTTGCATCTACAACAAAACTAAGTGATATAATATCCTCATGAAACCCAAAACACAAGCAGGTGGGGACAAACTACAGGACTGGAAAAAGACTCATGTGGAATTGTCATTTGTGTGAAAAGAAGCAGAGGAAAGCAACAGGGTATCTGATGAACCTGAAATCAGGAAAATCCCCAGGGACAACAGGTACTCACTGGAAAGTGCACTGGGCCAAAGTGAGATTAATGGTTGAAACAGAAAGGAATTTTGCACATTCCAACTTGTGGATGAGTGCAGGGAGGCTGTGCTGTGGCAGTCTAAAGGGGCTAGAGTACTCTGAGTCCTATAAATTAAAACCTAACCATCGGAAGCTCCCTTTCAGGACCAAGTCTTGTACTGATGAGAAACTATTGGGAACAGAACCCAAATTAAGCAGAACAAAGACAAGAGACAGAGGTGGAAGACAGACCAGATAAAGAACTGGAAGGAGTAAGGGACAGATGTCTGCAAATACAAGGCTTCCCTCTGTTCCTCCCCACCAGAAAATTCACGAGAGGGAACTCTAGAATCATGAAGCTAAAAAAGCTATCATAACTCACCTCTAAAAGTTCAGGAAAATTAATTTCACTTAAAATGAGCAAAAGAAAGCAATGTTTATATTTCAAGTCATTATGAGAAAAAAAGGGGGAAGGGAGGACAGATAGCATCCCTAAAGACAATGAAAGCATACCAGAAAAACATGGCTTTAAAACAGATAAATATTATAAAGCAGTATTTCAAAAACCAGCTTAAAATTTTTTTAAAAAAACATAACAGGCAACATAAATCTGAGATAGAAAAATAAAGCAGTGATAGAAGAAAAAATTAGAAATAAAAGATTATTTCAGAAATGAAGTCTGAACTAAAAGAAACACAAGAATGAACAAACAACACATAACAAAGAATGCCTTAAGGAAACCAGAAAGTGCAAAGGAGGAAAAACTTAAATATCAAAAAGAAATAATTTTTTTTAAGTTTAAAATTAAAGTAGCCATCTATCGAAGACAAAGAAGATCTAACATGTGTATAATAGGAGTCTCCGAGGAAGAAAATCAAAGCAATGGAATATAAGAACTATTAAAAACCATTATTTAAGAAAAACTTGATAGAATAAAAAATTTGAAACTATATACTGAATCAACTATTGACAAAAGAAAGTCCAACCTATAGAAAAGTCTGATAAGGGTTTAACTGAGCTAAAATTTTGAGGATATGCCCAGAAGCAAAATCTCAACAGACTGAGAAAACGCGCCAGAGAATGACAGTTTTGCAGTTCCCTTTATGCATTTAGAATCAAAGGAAAAAACATGAAATCCACTAGTGGTAGATTAAGGAAGTGGGAGAAAACAAAATGAGGAAATCTTGAAGATTAAATAAAAAGCAACATGGAAAAACACATACTTCCTTTACACTGGTGGGCACAGGATCGTTGTTAATTAACATTTACAGTACATGGAGATGGGATGCAGAGAACAAGATACAATAAAGGATTCTGTGGTCTTGTGCTCTGGTGGTCTGTATGTTCTGGTGCCTGCACTGAGTCTCCTAGAAAAGAAAATTACTCTCATATGTGCAAGGAATGTTTCCTAGATGCATAAGAACAATGGACAGGGCTCAATTAAGGTAAAGACTGACCTTTGCTAAAGAAGCTATAGGCCTGGGACGTGACTTACCCACCATGGCCTGCCCAGTTACAAATTTGTGATTAGACCATTTTGTGTGGTTACTTTTGGTCATGAGTCTGTAAGGCCTGCCAAGCCCCTTGCCAGCTCACCCCCTTAGCCTGTCAGGTTTAGTATTATGGCCCCTTTTTTGTTCATACAATCAATCCCTATTGACCATGTTCTAGTAAAATTACTGAATTATTTAAAAGGTAAAAGTTCTGGCATTCAGGCAAAAGACTAAATCACCTGTAATGGAAAGGCTATCGAAGTATCATTTGTCTTTGACAACAACACTATACAGCAGAAGACAGCAGAGGAAATCAAATGTGAGCCAAGAACTTACAGGCAGCCAGACTAGTAGGAGTGAAATGGCACGGTCATATGGTAAATTTGCTTAGCTTTTTAAGAACCAATTTCTTTTTATAATCTATTAGTGTTTTCTTATTTAGTCAGTGTATTTAGTGTCCTTATGATAAATAGTTATTTTCTCATTTTTTATTGTCTCATGTTTCTTGGAGGCATGTAAAGAAATTTTTCCAACAGAGAGATTTTACTTATAAAGAAAACTTAAAAGCAAAATATAAAAATAAGTGCTAACATATCTTCCTAAATAAGATGACTAAATCTAAATGTTTTTCAAGCAATAACAGGTTAAAATTGTGATAGTATATAGCATATGTACGAAATGTATATAGTAGTATGTACAGTTTAACAACAACAACAAAAAGAAAAACTGAAAAAGAAAAACCAAGTACCTGAAACAGAAATCCTATAGGAACCAGTGATTTAAAAGAGTTCTTTATGAACACTTCTATCTACAGCCATATTATCCCTATTATTAAAGAAGCGATGTTAAGTCTAAAAACTAGAGAAAACATCTACTTAGTCACTGGGAAGGGACTTAAGGTAATAAAGAACACATCAAATTATCCAGGAAGGACTGGCTTACCACTGGAAGATTTACTCTCAGGCTATATCTTCAGCATATTTTGGCATATTCATCCGGAAATACATAAATGTATAATACTTGGTCTACAAAAATTCTTTCAGGAAAGGGGTGAATAAATTGTATAAATTCCAAAGTTTTCTAGTAAGTGGCTGACTACTAGAATAGGGGTATTCAAATGTGGTTCAGCACTCACATTGGGTAACAAAACTATTGGTAACTGACTCACATCAAGGTAAGTAGAAACTCAAAATAAGTTTTGAGAAACTCTTAACAGCAATTTGGTAGTTTTATGTCTGTTGTCTCTAATAATGAAAATTTGGGGCATGCATATTGAAGGTTTATATTTTTTTCCCCTTGGTAATTTATTTTTAGTGTATTTTACAAAAAAAATAATAATAATAAATCTTTTGTGACTAATTGGGAAGCGGGAGGAAGGAGGAATTGGTACTTCACCAAAAATAGTTTGAGAAGCAGAAGCCAGCAAACTTCTTCTTTAAAGGGCCAGAGAGTAAATATATCAGGCTTTGCAAGCCACATACTCTGTGTTCCAACTACTCAACTCTGCCATTATAGCATGAAAGCAGCCATAGATAATATGTAAAACAAATGGGCATAGTTGTGTTATAAAAAAACTATTTATGAAAACAGGTTGCTGGTTCCTGTACTATAACATTAAAAGGGAAAAAAAAAGAACTAGGAAGGCAACAAAGCACAAAATTCAAAATTCTCCAAAAGGACAGTGCCTTGGAAAGACTTTTGGCAATAAAAGGGAAAAGTAGATTTTTTAGAATCCCATAGCCTAATTTCCTTATCTATGACAGCAGCCACATTTCTAGTCATGTTAACCAGGCTGTGGTGAATCTTTGCTTTATTATAGTAAACTATAGTGCCCAATGGTGATACCACATGGGTAAGATGCCTTCATTTTACATGCATCATAGCATAGGACCAAGTCCTGGTTTATCTGGTAGGGGAGGATACCATCTGATATTATACTTAGTATACAATCAAATCTGTGGTTTTTTGTTTTTTAAATCACAACCTTGAAATTATAACACACACAAAAAATCCAATCTCCAAACATGTTAATCCTGTCCCTCATTATTTGGGTTATGAAATCGTTCCTATGCCTAATAGGTGCAAAGCTCTGTGGTGGTATACATTATTAAGGGTATAAAAATAAGATTTTACCTTCAATAAAGTTATAGTCAAATAATTAAAATAAGATACATCCATCGAATAACCAAAATGCAAGGCAAAAATGACATAACTTCTCCTCCTAGACCCCAAGTTCACTGAAAGCATTGAGAGCAGGATTCATGCTTGATTCCTCTTTGCATCTCCTCTACCAAGCACATACTTTAAATAAACAAGCAAACAAAAAAACAACTATTTGCTGAATGAGTAAAGTGTAAGTAAGGGTGAGTAATTACCATCTGTCCTTCACAGATGAAGAAACCAAGGGAACAAAATATTTCATAGCTGATTAAAAGCATATTCATGACTACAATGCAGATTTCCTAACTCCTACTGTATAAGCTTTCCCACCAGACCATGACTGCCTCAATATACATAATAATGTACAAAGTCCCACCAGTAGACTTCCAACCATCTGAAATAAAACTATGAAACTTAAAAGATACCTGAAATATCTCTGAAGAACAAGCTCTTAATTTAAAATTGAGGGCAATTAACTATACTACAGGAGCAACGAGGGTAACAGACATAAGGAGAAGAGAAGAGCAGAAAATACCCTTCGAATATGCTCTGGATCCCTCATACCTAAGAGTTCTGAGATACCAAAAAGAACAACAGGAGGGCCATAAGAGTCAGGGGTAAGAGAAAATTCTCAAAGGACTGGCAACACGGCTTTGGGCAGTGGTAGTTCTCAAAATTTTTGTGTTCTCCACATGATTTCAATTCTAGAATTTTGGACAATATAATTGAAAGGACTAAGACTCAAAAACAAGAGTAAATAAGTCAACAATAATTACAATGCAAAATAATATCCATAGTGTCTAGAGAAACTGTTCTCAAACTTTTTGGTTTCAGGACTCCTATTAAGGGCCCCCAAAAGTTTTTGTTTATGTATATTACATCTATTGATATTTATCGCATTAGAAGTAAAACCAAAAACATTAAAAATAAACCCATTATAAATTCACATTAATCATGTTTTAACGAAACATAACTTTTCCAAAACAACAACAAAAATTAGTGAGAAGAGTGGTTGGTACTATTTTACAAATATCTTTAATGTCTGGTTTAACAAGTCAGTTGTATTCTATTTACTTCTGCATTTAATCTATTGTTATTTATGGTTTTGTTTGAAGTATATGAAGAAAATCCAGCCTCACACAAATACGTAGTTTAAAAGGGAGAATTTTAATAGCCTTTCAGATAATTGTGGATAATTCTTCAATAATGGGACAAAATTCAACAGATGGTAGTTTCTTTTGGGTGGGGGACTGGATAAAAAGGTGAAAGGATTAAGAACTGGCAATTACAAAATAGGGAGATGTCAAGTACAGTATAGAAAATATAGTCAATATTATTGTAATAACTGTGTATGGTGTCAAGGGGATACTAGACTTAAACAGGGGATCACTTTGAAACTTATTAAAATGTCTAACCATTATGCTATACACCTAAAACTAATATTGAATGTCAATTGTACTATGAAAAAAAAAAAAGGTAGTTACATACAATGTAGAATCATATCATCAACTTTTTTTTTTTAGGCAAGGCAACCCTTGGTTGACCTCACAGACTGCAAGGATCTTGTCAGCCTACGATGCCTTATTTTTTATCTTTTTACGCCTAATAAATGATAATACTAGAAGTTAAAATATAATGTGAATAATATAAATTAAAAACTAGCACTTTTTTTAAAAATTCATGCCTACAGCACCTGATCTTCCTAAGTGGTCTCCCATCCAAGTACTAACCAGGCCTGAACCTGTTTAGCTTCCGCAATCAGACAGGATCAGGCTTCTTCAGGGAGGCATGGCCGTAGACTCATCAACTATTTTTTACTCTGTTAAAAATCCACTTGTCTATCTTTCACTTTGAATGGATCTTTACTCAGCAAACATTAGTTCACTGAATTACCGTGGCTCTTCAAAGTGTTGATATATTTCATTATTCACTACTGTAAATTCACATTTATTAACATTACCACTGATTTCATCAGAGAAGTCTAAATACTGGGAAGCTGTCAAGCTCAAATTTTATCACTGGCAACAAATAGTATCAGTTCTTTCATTTTTGAGAAAATATCTGCCAAATACCCAAATCTGAAAAATCATAGTATTCCATGAAAAAAGCTGCTAGGTTATTTAGCATTCAATTCAGAATCCTCTGAGCGCTTTTCCTTGAAACAACCATGGTACTTCAATATGCAGAGTGCCTTACAGGTACTTCCCATTACGTCACAGAGTATTAAAAACATGTGTGCTCTAGCATCAATGCTTTTTATTATTTCAACAATGACATTCTTAAGTGACACTGGCTTTTTAACTGTGTAGTGTGTGGCAGTGAAGAAAACAATTGGCTACCAGAACATTCTGGTGCTGCTGCCTTGTTTCACGCTTAGGCACTAGCACTTTACCCACCAATGCAGTTGTACCAAAAGTACAAATGTTAACACAGAGAAAAAGGCGTAACTTCTTGGTATGTTATGAAAATAGTATGACACTGAAGATCCTATGAAAGGGTTTCAGGATTCCCAGGAGTATAGATTCTATACTTTTTGAGAAAAGCTAATCTATAGAAGCATCAACAGTTACCTAATTGATCACTTTGGCCCTTAGGATTGGTTACTGTTGAACGGACCTGTTTTCCGCTTTGACTTAACTCTTGTACTTATGAGACAGCACTCTCAGTTAGGTATTCACTTTTACTGTGGCTATTTCAGGTTTTACCATGTGCTCTTACCTCATACACACAGAGAATCGTATACTACTCTACAACGTACTGCACAAACAGCTTAGTTCAGCATTTGACCTGCAACAGCCACATAGTGTGGTTAAGAGCACTGGCTCTAAAGTCAGTCTGCTTGGGTTCCAATTCTGGGTCCACCATTTACTAATGATAAGACCTATGCAAAATGAGGACAGTAGTACCTATACTTTCAAGAGTTGTAAAAATTCAACCCATTTAGTGTTTGGCATGTAGCCTAACACACAAGAAGTGCTTATAAAGTGCTAGCAATATTTTAAATATTACTATAACTAGGACAGTGGATATATCCTAAATTGTAGCAAAGAAATTCTGTACAGTAGTCAAGATGAGGCAGCACCTCCAGGAATAGACAGACCCAGGTCTACAGCAGTATTTCCCACGCTAGCCTGAAAAATCACCCAGGAGGCCTACAAATCTAGATTTCTGGGCTCCACCGTAGACATAGTAGATCAAAAAAATTCAGAGAAGGGCCCAGGACTGAGAGGAGAGAATTAACTATAAAGACGCACAGATTATTTGGAGTAATGGAAAGAAATGTTCTATATCTTGGCTACAATGGTGATTTCACAACGGCATATGTATTTGTCAAAAACTCACTGAATTACACACCTAAAGTGGGTGACTTTTTTTTTAGGTGATTATTATACCTCAGAAAACTGATTAAAAATTAAACGGGAAATGAAAAATCTCAAAGTTTGAAATGAGAAAAGAATCATAAAGGCCAAAATAAAAGAGATTAGAATTATTAGCAAATACCATGCATATTTACATGCTAATAAATTTTTAAAAATGAATATGCTATTAAAATATTAAACATCAAAACCGAAACACAAGAAAACATGAGTAAACAGAACTATAACAGAAGAGACTGACCAAGATAATAAAAAAATTACCCAACCATCTTTTCTTTACCCCAACAAGAGCAATAAAACCCAACAGCTTTACACAGGAACTTAAAGATTTCTAACAAAAAATGTGGCATAGTGACCTCAAAGTGCTGTGGAGTAAACATTATTCAAGTCTTAAAACTGAAAGATAAAAATTAAAATGAAAACTAAAGGACAATCTTAAGATCAGAATCTTAAACAAAATTCAAGCAATTAAAGCAATCCCTCAAGAGATTTATTAAAAACTACTAAATAGGTTTTGTTCCAAGAATACAAGTTTTTTTCAATAAGTAAAACTACTGATATTGTACAACAAGCAAGATTCATGCAAAATGTCATGACAGCAAGACTCCACATTTTATAAAATTAAACCAATCTCCTTTTTACAAAATGCAATAAAGAACTTTTTTCTTTCTCAACATGACTAAAACAATGCACATCACAAATTTGATAATTAAACGTGAGTCGTCTTCCACTTAGACCAATGGGCACCTGCTTCAGTTATTTAAAACAGTATATTACATTTTCTTCACTCTAGAGTATTTTTTTTTTGAAGAGACAAATAAAAGAATTACAAAAATTATTCAAAGATATATATCACTACATGATTCTACATAAAATTCAAGGAAAGAATCAGAATAATTTGTCCACTACAGGTGGTGGATATAAAGCAAATCTGCCAAAATCAATATTATTTCTATACATCAGTAATAACTGGCTGGGAAAAATTAGGGAAACATCTCCATTAAAACAGCAACGAAAAGTAATTGGTGTAGTGAATTTACTTAAAAAAACAAAAAAACAAAAAAAACCCTTAAAGTTTAATGGGGAAAAATTTGGTTGGTTGCAGAAAAGGAATATACCATAAAGACAATTCTGTCCAGTTAAAAAAATAAATGTAATGTACCTCCAATTAAAACATTAACCAGATACTTTATAGAACTTGAAAACATGGGAAAGTTAATGGGCAAATAAATGAATAAAAAATAAAAGAACATTCCATAAAAACAAAGATAGGATTAGCCCTATGGAATACTAAAAGCAATAATCAAAGGATTGGGTCTCAAACTGATAAATAACTTTCTCTCGCAAAATAAATGCAAATAAGCTGCAGATTCCTTCATTTGCTGCCCATCTCTGACACCAGTTTCTGTTCAGTGTTTAAATGGCACACTCATAGTAGAAACAATCTTTCATTTCCTAAATCACAGCTTATGTTATCTGTGGTACAGCTAAAATGAACAATTCATGACTAAGAATCCATAACTGAAAGTTCATATGTAAGAAGTTTTGCAGGTCAAGTATTTTTTCTTAAATATCTCTAAGTGAATGTCTTAAATTCCTCTGTTGTGTGTAGTTCTACTATATCATACACACTGAAATAAGTTAGAGCTTATATTTGCTTGTCCTGTGGACAAGGTAAGTTGTAGTGACATGCAATTCACTTCTGAAAAAGCACCTGTCCTTTTGAATTACCTCCTAGTATGCTTTGGGGTATAAGCTGACTCTCAGTCTCCAAAAACTGACACACCTGGTCTGTTAAGTAATTCCATGCTTTTCTTCCCCAAGTTAGGATTTAATTTCCTGTCCTTAGCATTTCTTAAAATTTGATACAAGAAATGACATAACTGTTGATGGCACTTCCCAAACCAGTGTTAAGGGAGAACTGTTCCAGGTATTGTTAAGATGCCAAGCAAGCTCTTCTTTTGGGCAAGTGAGTCTCTTTTAACACTAAACAGGTTTATTTTTTACTGCCTGACTTCTCAGAGCTCATAACATGCAAATTCAGAATATGAATTTCCAAGAGAGGGATTTGAAGCCTTTCTCAAGCTTACTTGAGTAAAGGTTCCTTTTATGCTCAGGGAAGCATTAATAGCAAAGAACCCTGGCTTTGCAATCAAAAATACCTGTGTGTGAATTGTAGCTTTGCCACTCTCATTAACTATATAACATTAGGTGAATAATCAGTTTTTCAACTGTAATCTGGGGGAAATCAGAGGACTGATTTAAGGATAAATTATATACACTCTACCTTTCTTCTTTTCCCTTCCCTTTTTTTTTTTCCTTTCAGTTTTCTTTTAATTCAACTGTTAGGGTAGCCATACTCGAGAGTTCTTCTACATGTTGATTCACATCTTTCAACTTAACACTGAAGGATAGAATGCAAAGGAAATAAGTCAGTGGGGTCAAGATACAGTTTTGAGAGAGAGAGAAAAAAAAAAAAGATATAGCATCATAGCGTACATAAGTACACTATCGTTCTGGCTACTAAAAAAAAATGACACAAAATACGGTTGAACATTTACCATATAGAAAAATGGACTCAAAATGAAAATCCTAAACATAGGAACTAAAACTACAAAACTCTTAGGAGAAAACTTAGGGGAAAAGCTTTGAAACTAGATTTGGTAATGATTTCTTGGATATCACTGCACATTGCACCAAAAGCAAAGACAAGCGAAAAAATAAATTGGGACTTCAAAAAAGCATTTTCAAGTTACATAACTGATAAGGAATTTATATCCAGAATACATAAAGAACTTTCTACAACTCAACAATAAAACCAAACCAGAATAAAAGATGGACGAAGGACTTGAATAAACACTTCTCAAATATACATAAATGGTCAATAAACACACAAAACGATGCCTGACATCATTTATCATTAGGAAAACGCAAATCAAAACCATAATGAGATATCACTTCAGACTCATTAGGATGGCTATTATTAAAAAAAAAAATAACAAGTGTTGGCGAGGATGTGGAGAAACTGGAACCCTTGTGCACTGCTGGAAATACAAAATAATGCAGCTATTATGGAAAACGGGATGACAGTTCCTCAAAAAAATTAAACATGGAATTACCATATGCTCTAGCAATCCCGCTTCTGGGTATATATCCAGAAGATTTGAGAGCAAGGACTCGAACAGGTATTTGTACACCCATATTGATAGCTGCATTTTTCACAATAGCCAAAAGTGGAAGCAATCCATGTCTACTGATGGATGAATAAACACAAAATGTTATATAGCCATATAATCAAATATTATTCAGCCTTTTTTAAAGGGGAAGGAAATTCTAATACATGCTACAATATTGATGAACCGTGATGATATGCTAAGTAAAATAAGCCAGTCGCAAAATATTGTATGATTCCATTTATATGAGTTAGAGTAGTCAAATCCACTGAAACAGAGTAGAATGGTGGTTGCAAGAGATGGAAGGAGGGTAGAAAGGAGAATTAGTGTTTAATAGGTAGAGCTTCAGTTTTGTAAGATGAAAAAGTTCTGGAGATGGATGGTGGCGATGGTTATACAAGGTGAATGTACTTAATGCTACTGAACTGCACGTTTAAAAATGGTTAAAAGGAAAATGTTATTTTTAAGTTTGACCACAATAAAAAAAAGAGGATTATATAGCATTATACATACATGTGTGCATAAGATTATACATCTTATAACCTAATTTATTCTAAATTTAATCTAGATTCTAGATTTAAAAACGTATATGTGAAAGACAAAGTTATTAACCCTAACCTTAACCCATTCCTATGTAGAGGAAAATATAGAATACCTTAAGACCTCAAGCTAGAATAAAATTTCTTATGACACAAAACCACACACCATAAAAGAGACAAACAGATTCAGCCCTTGGTAGAAACCCTAAGAAAACTCAAACATGAACACCAAGAATATGTACAAAAAGGTTTACAGCAGAACTCTTTGAAATAGCCCCAAGCTGGAAACCTAAATATCCATCAACTGAAGAATAAATTATGGTAAAGTCACAGGATGGAATATTATACAGCAGTGGAATAAATGCAACAGGTGGGACAAATCTTGGAAACGATAGTGACTGAAAAAAAATGCACTATAAAAGACAATACATATCTATTAATACTCAACTGCTGTACAGTAAAACAAAAACGTAGTAAAGTAAATCTATATTTTTTTTAAAAAGCAAGGAAATAATGACAGTGGTTCCCTGGGGTGGGAGGAAAGGGCAGAAGGAGAGGTCAAGGAGTACACGGGGCTCTTCAAGAGTACTGACAATCCTGTAGTTCTTTAGGTGGTTGGTGAGGTTCATAAGTTTGTTTATTATGCTTCATAATTTCTATACACAGAACATATTTTTCTGTAGATATTAAATATTTTTTGAGTGTAAAAAATGATCTGTAGTTCCTATACATAACTCCCAAAAGGATAACATAAAATGTTACCATGAATTTTCTAGATGAGTTAAATTTTCAGTAATCACAATTTTTTTATTAGTCCTTACATGAGATTTCTGATTTTCAACAATGATTCGTTTTGTCTAATTAAAAAAAAAAAAATCAACGGTCACAGTATATGCATTTTTTAAAAGAAATGAAAGATATACAACAAACTTGATGAAAGATCTCTGTGGGTTAGTGGGATTATAAGTAGTTTTCTTTTGTTTTTATCTGTATTTTCCAAAATTGCACCAATAAAATATGTATTACACCTCCATAATCTCTTATTTGATACTCTTGCAACTGGAGATGTTTCAGAATTCTGACTTTTTTTTTAGAAAGGCAACACAGTACTTTTACGATTATCTAACATTCTCAGCAGGGTCTCAGGCAGTATCTCAAAATCAAATATAAATATTTCTGCAGCAAAGTGATGAGTCACACAAGGGATAAGTTAAGTACTATAAATAACTTCACATTATTTAAGGTCTTCTGTTTTTGCGACCAGAAGAGATCTGAATTAGCTTTTACCACCAAAGGAGTGAAATTATTTAATCCACAGGACCAGAAAAGAGTTAAAGCTTACAATTGTGACCCCACAGGTCCAACTAACTTGGAGCGTAGTCACTGCAAGACTGTGCACTCAGTTGAGAACAGGTCAAATATTCCTTAAATATTTTATAATACCAAAAATATCGAACCATTTCAAACTCATTAAGGCAGTATTTCTCCTTTAGTAAGGTTAAGGCTTTCAAAACACATTTCAAAAATGAAGAAGTTAATGAACAAGTGTCAAAATACAAAATTTTGGAAATTACCAAAATCATAATATATATCAAAAACTTAATATAGCCAGCAAATAAGCCATTGAGTAAAAAGAGCATTACTCACTATATTCTTTTAGTCCATAATTGTGCACTGAGGACCTACAACACATGAGGATTTCACATGGCCTTCAAATTCAAATCCATGAACTTGCAAACAGGCCTTGGGTCCACACTATCACAAATGCCAAGAGTTCAAAGATGAATGCAGCAGTACATACATGCCAAGTAAATAAAGTAGTGACCCTTGTTCTCCTGGTCAGAATACCATTTATAGACACCAGTTCGAAGGCACTGAATTTCATTTAGAATAACTGCATGTCATTACTCAGAAAACCAAAACAATAGCTGATGGAACCCTTGTTAGAAAATTAAGGCATCCAACGGTCAGTGATTCTTAATGCAAAAGTCAAATCTGGTGAAAGTATTTATATCTAAATATGCAGGTATCCAGTGTCACTGGGGCACCAATCAGATTTCTCCTTAACTCTAACCTATCCTTGAAGCAATGACCTAGAACTGATCAGAGACACCAGGGGGTCATAATTCAATTGCCTTCAGGGACTAGGTAAATAATATAAACCAGTGATGTAGAAATTCACCATACAGCAATAGAAAGTGGTGAGGACTAAGGCAAATTAGAAAGGGTAAGCTGTGAGTAAAGGTACTCAAATGTTAAGACACTTTTGACCAAATTCAGTCCCTCTAGTAATCAAATTATTGACTGGGACACACAGTCTACATACAATGGCCCACTGACATCTTTTTTCTCTTGAAAAGTAAAATAATACTTTACTCTTGAAGAGTAAAATAATAATGTTAAAATACCATTAACAATTTTTGTATGGATTACATGCAATCAACAATATATTGTTTATATACTGGGCTAAATAACTATATTATTAAAATTAATCTCACCTGTTTCTTTTTACTTCAATGTGGCCATGAGAAAACTTCAGATTACATATGTGCCTTATGTTATATATCCATTGGACAGTGCTGCCCCAGAAAAGGTCATAGTTTACAACTAATTCCTCTACTGATTGTCTTCTTGGCAAAGAAGAGATATGGAGGACTTCCTCCCCTGCTCCTAATCCCCGAAAAAACAACAAAAAAACTTCAGTCGTTAATCCAGTAATGGTTCTGAGACTCATGATAATGTAGCAGGTTGCCAGAGTAATTTGGTCTTTCACTTACTCAAATGGAAGGAACTATTTTAACAATCATATGAGGCTAATGATTCTAGCATGTAAAAGAAACAAAACGTAGCCTGAAGAAAAATGTATGAGCTAAAAGATTATATTTTTTCCTCAATATTAGATTTTTAACTAACTAAACCTGAGGTTCAACTTTGGTACTACACCAATAAGAACAAACAAATTTACTATTTTAAACCACTGCTTTTTTTCTCAATAAGCCCTTAAATATAAGCATTACACAAATAAAAACACTTTACACACTAGGATGGCTTTAATAAGAAAGATGGACAATGACAAGTGTTGGTGAAGATGTGGGGAAATTAGAACCCTCATATATTGCTTGTGGGAATGTAAAATGGTACCGCTGTTTTGGAAAACAGTGTGGCAGTTCCTCAAACTGTTAAGCATAGAGAAACCCTATGAGCCAGCAATTCCACTCCTAGGTATTTACCCGAAAAATGAAAATACACATCGGCACGAAAACCTGTACATGTATGTTCACAGCAGCATTAGTCTTAATAGCCAAAAAGTAAAACACAAACATCCAACAACGTTCGGTGAATGGAAAAACAGAATGTGTTCTATCCAGACAATGGAATGTTATTCAGCGATGAAAAGGAATGAGGCACTAATACATGCTACAACATGGATGAAACTTGAAGACATTGAGCTAAGCAAAAAAAGTCAAAAGACAACATTTCATTTATATGAAATAGGCAAATCTATAGAAACCAAAAGTATATTAGTGGCTGCCAGAGGCTGGGGAAATGGCGGAAAGGGAGTAATTGCTAATGAATATAGATTTCAGAAGGAAAAAAAATGTTCTTAAATTGATCGTGGTGATGGTTGCACAACTCTGTGTATGTTCTAAAAACCACACTGGATTGTACACTTTAAATAAATGAATTGTATGGTATATAAATTATATCTCAAAAAAGCTATTTAAAAAATATAAACATTAGAATGAAAAACAGAATGCTATGGAGAGGGGCCTATATAAAATATGATTAAATAAAATACTTAATTTTAGAACAGAAGAAGTGATAACTAGCCCTATGAAAGGGAAGAGGGAACTTCTGGCCAAGATGGCATAGTAGGTAGATGCTGTGCTCACTTCCTCTTACAACCACATCAAAATTATAACTAAACTACAGAACCACCATCATTGAGAGTTGCCTGAGGTCTGGCTGAACAGAAGTCCTACAACTGGGGCCGTACAGAAGAGGGCACCTTGAAACTGTCAAAAGAATCCATCCCATTAAATGACTTAAAAGAAGTTTCACCCCAGATTTCAGCAGAGGACCTCAATGACTTGTCTTAGCTTACAATGACAGGCCACCTCAAAACATGCACAAAGAGGACAATGTCCAGTAAACCAAAACTCCTGGTAGTTGACATCTGGAATACTGAAGATTTTATTCAGGGTCATGTTTCAAGCAGCATCAACATTCCATCAGCACTGCAACTCACTGATGAAGGGGAGCTTACTCAGGGCCTTTATACTGCTATGCCCCGGAGCGTCAAAGGGAAGGTCACTGTCATTGTGGGACATGCGAAAAAAGTATACAGGAGAGTTTGCAGCTCATCTTGTGAAGATAAAATAGCCCAGAATCTGTATTCTAGATAGTGGCATTAGTAAGATCAAGCCAACAGGCCTCCTCACTGTCCCATCTCCTCAAATCTGAAGAATCACGAGTATTATTGTCAAAAGGACAGAAGAGCATCAGTTCTCAACAGCACAGCTCTTCAAAGCCTTGCCACTCTAAGACAGAACTAGACTTCCAGATTTTTGCATTTTCATAAAGTTTTGCCGTGAGACTTGTTTTTAATCTCATGACCCAAATGTTCAGCTATTCAAGCAACAAACTTGACTGTACATGTCCTGCTGAAAGAATTTTCTTAACAGTGGGAAAAAAAGGGGGGAGGTGAGGGAACTTCAACTGTGGTGGACTGCATTATTGGCCCATACTCCTCGCCCTGCCCTGAATCTATCTTTGCTTTCCAACACAGGACTTGCTTCATCTGAAAGAATGAAGTGTGCCAGTTCTGGCCTGAGTCCCAAGAAGTCTTGCATGTTTCCACCTGCCCTCCTGTGTCTCTGCCACTGCCATGAGAAGAGCTTACCCTGGGGGGCTGATGCCCATTCAGTCTGGGCCCCACCACCCAGATGACTTACAGATATGAAGAAAGAAGCAATGTTGCTCCAGCTAACCTGCAGATCTGCGCAAATATCTGATTGCTATTTTAAACCACCCAGTTCTGGGGTAATCTCTTGTGCAGTATTATTGTGACAATAGCTATCTGGCACAGTAAATAATTATCCTACCGTATTTTTTGAAGAGGTTCCCGAAATTAAACAATGATTATCAAGGTAGGTCCAGGCTAACATAGTAAATGTTTCATTTGCTTAGCTTAAGAGAGTGATCTATATAACCCCAAATGATATTTGATACTTGTCCCTTTGAGCTCTTAAATTGAGGGTTCAGAGCCATTTAAGATATCACATATTCTTCCATCTTACTAATTTTACTTTTTTAAAAGGTTAGACAAATCTCATTTTAATAAACTATGTGCCAAAGCACTGAGGATAAAGACATGAACAAAATACAATCCATGTCCTCAAAATGTTAAAAAAGATGAACCAGGAAACAATTGAAACAGGCAAGTGTGATGTACTAGGGAACACAAAGAAGGGTCATCCAAGAATAAAGATGGAAATGAAGCTATATAGAGACAGAGATATATATTCAACAAGACTTACTGACTTGTTTGATGAGAATCAAGAATGTCTCCAAGGTTTCCAACTTGACACCAAACCAGAAACACTCACTATGGTTAGGCTAAGACTGCCCTATCACCAAATGTTGACTCATTATCAACTAACTGAAGCACAAAGCTGGATTTCCAGAGCTGTATAGGGCAATTTGTACCTCTACTGTATGAGGATTTGGATTAGTTTCCTATTCTGTAGTAGCTGGCTCTATTTTCCATTTGGTCTCACTGCCTGAAGCTTACTGATGCTGGAGTCTCAACTTTCATCTTTGCTTCTACTGCCTAATCACCTGCAATTCACAGTTCTCTCCTACTTGTTATTCCATTTTTTTCTAAGTTGGTTAATAACCTTCAGTTCTGGCTTTTAGAGTTGTTGCTATGCATGAATACCACCAGTCTAACAAGTCATCCTTAGGACTGTAGGTTATCTTCACCATTGTGCAGCAAGCAGAGGTTCGAAAACAGGAACAAACTCTAATCTCTCATCTTCTGGTTTATGCCTATTCTAGATAACGGGTTATTTAATTCTGGCCTAAGACTGAGGCACTGCTGTAACTACAAAATTTTAAACATGTACATAACAGGCCAAGAAATTTTTTAAATTGCCCTTTCTGAATAATTACTAAAAAAGAGACAAGAAAACAGTCTTTTAGAAATAGGAAAGGATACGAAAGCAAAATAAGTTTGTTTAAAAAAACCTTTTTCGCTTTTTAAAAAACTTAAATACAAAAAATAAAATTTCTGAAATAGCAAAAGAGAGAAATGTTAAAACTGCTCAGACGCTAGTTTTCATATAGCTTAAAGTTCCTCCTGCCTCAAAGAAAATTTCCCACAAAATATTGTCATTTGAGAATAATACAGAAATTCCCCCCAAAACTATTTGCTAATAGGAAGAGGAGGAGGAGGAGGAGGCAGCAGCCCTTCTTAACTTTAAAAAAATAATATATGTCATATATTTAACAAATGCCTGTTTGGGAGATAAAGTATGAATAAATTGGTAGCAGTCAGCCTGTGATCAAGTTGAGAAGACTGACGATAAATGAAGATGACTAAAGTGCCTATGGTCCTTTGGAATTCTCTTCCTTAGGTGTTCAGTTCCAGGCTAGGTCACTTTCTTTCTCTAAATGCTGTATAAACATTAGGAAGTTAGGCAAATTTGGCCAAGATAGCTGACCCAACTTAACAGTAACAATTTTACTTTGTATTTTCTTCAAAGAGCAAAGAGATGTGAGGTCAGTATTCTCTCCTCTCTTCTATGTGCCCTGGCATATTTTTAGGGAGATATTCTATTCTAAAATTCGGCATCTGGCAAATTTCACCTCTAAAACATTCACTCTTTAAAAAGAAATCTGAGCACCTACTATATGTAGGTCCTTGCACCATGAAATTAATAACATTGATCCTATCATTATAGACTTCATGGTCATAAATACATTCAATAAAAGGTCAGAAAATCGTTAAATACTGCCATATGACAGGATCAGATAAAGAACTGCCAGCATCAGAAGAGTATTTCTCCTGGGCCAATCAGAATGCTGTTACAAAAGGTCCGAATTTCAGCTGAATTTTAAAGATGGGTAGGACTTAACATATTTAGAGACTTGGGAGAAAGGCTAACCAGGTATACGCCTCAGCTTAAACAAAAAGGTAAACAGTAAGTAATCAAGTTTGACTGAATAATTATTATAAGAAAATACAGGGAAGTAGAGTTACAAGGCCAGATTGTTTTGAAAGTCAGACTGAAGATTTTATACTGTAGGAAATTTAAAAAAACAACCCTAGAACATCTAAATTAAAGACAATCCAAACAAGTGACAATGTAAAGACCAAAAGAATTAGACTAAATGTACACAACCAAGCATTCAGTCCCTACTAAATTCTCTTCATATCTCCTGACAAATCTGATTTAAAAAAAAAGAACTCTCTAAACTTAAACCATAGTTAAAAAAAAAAAAAAAAAAATCTCTTTCCAAGATCAATTTCTCCTCCTTGGCTTCAAATACACAATTATCTCCCTCATTAGGAAAGAAGAAAGAAGAAAAAAAGAGCCCTATGATCATGTTATCTATATCAGCTATCTTCTTATGTCTTTCACATCTTACCTCTCAAACAAATGGCTAGTAACCAAAAAACAAAAACAAACAAACAAACAAACAAACAAACAAAAACAAAAAGCCTTTATTTTATTACCCATCCCTAATTTGGCTTTCACTCACTACTCTGATCTTTATTAGTCCACTTTAAACTTCCTTTGCAAATTCAACAGCCTGTTTTTTCTTCTGTTTGAACCGGGTAGCTGTTTACCTTACTGCCCCTAAAAAATTCTCTGTGCCTTTTATCACCATTGTATTTTCTTAATTATCCTACTTCTGATGGAGCTTCCTTTGATTCCTCTTCTTCCTTCCATATCTCAATTGTGAGTTCCCCAAACCTCACCTTATGGTCTTCCATTCCATTCCCTCTACACTCTCCCTCCTCTTGGTTAGTTGACCTTACCTCAAATATTTAACTACCTCAGCTTAGCCTAGCTGTGGCCCCAGGTAACATTTCTGTAATAAGCCTGGCTTCAACCCCTATGAAAAAATTATGTTTGAAATATTTTTAAGCTATCACTGCTTACAATAACCAATAGCATAGATAAGAGAATTTGTTCTCTAAAACTTACTTTTACTTCTGACCGTAGTCTTTTGCAAGCATTTTTGATAAATGAATGTCAATTTCTAGACATTTATAAAGTCAGAGCATATAGCCAAAAGTTTTAAAGTTAAGGCTGTTAGGCAAGTCCAGAAGATTTAGTCAAATCTGGAAGGTAAAACTAGACAACTCTGGGCAAAAAAATAAGACAAGGAAACAAAACAAAGTCAAGTACTGTACTTGTCAAAATATTTGTATAACTAGGTTGAAGAAACAATTAACAACTCTGCTATACACATGTCCTAGTTAGGACAAAAAAGCCCAAGCCTGAGGCCCTCAAATGAAGGGAAGTGGGTGTGCCTGGCAGACTTGTTGTGGAGTAAGAAAACAGATAAGAAACTGCTAACAGACCCTCCTTAGGCTTCTTAAGGTAGAAAAATTTCCTGTGCATTCCAAAGAAAACCAGGAAAAGACCAAGATTATCCACACCACAGCTCTTCCCTCATTTGGGTAGATTTTGAGGGAAACTGCCTTTAAAAGATCAAAACTATCTGATGAAAAAATTTAGCCTTTGTTCAATTCACAATTTTTCTTTTGTTTTATGGAATGTACCAATGGGCAGTGAAACTTGGGACTAAAAGGAGATGACTTTAACACATTTTGCAGGCAACATAACTCAATGAAAATTTGCAAACATTGCTATTTCTTTTTATTTGGCATTATCTGGACATGTCACTAGAATTCTCACTAGAATGGACGTCTCTAAGTTTAAATGCTGGTTAAATTGTGAAACAAGAAAAACCACTGCTTTGGTGAGGAACTCTACCTAGAACCTACCTGGATCTAAGAAAGTAGAAAACTAATAACTTGCTTTTACATAGCATTTTCTATGTTATCTATGAATCCTTACAATGACCCTGTGGAGTTAAGAGTAAGACAGCCCCAACCACTGTACAAAATACAACACTGGGACTAAGACTAGACTAGGTCACAGTTAATCAGAGATGACAATCACCCTCAAACTAAAGATTTCTCAATTCAAAGAAACCAGAACAGAATTAGAGCCTCATACATTAGGATTTCAAATAAAAATTAAATGAGCGACAGTGACAGAATTAAATACTTTTTGAGTGATCGCATATTCCATGGAATTTGCAAACACGTAAAAAAACAACTAGGGCGCACCTCTACTATAGTGAACTTTTTTTTTTAATCCTTTAGTAGTCCTTCATTAGCAATACTGGAACTCCAAAATAAAGAATATCAGGTTTTCCTACCAGGTTAAGGTGAACCTCACAAACTAAGAAATGAGATTTTCTACTAGGTCACTGTTAGGATAATGCATATTCATTGGTCTAATGCCTTAAAAATATCTTCAAACCTAACTTTTTCATAGGAATTCAATCTAGTCTTATCTCAGCAAATGAATGAGTTTTGTTTTAAGCTGTGATTAATGAAATCTATTAACAAAAACCTGAAAGGTTTGTTGCCAAGGATCATAGGGATTAACTGTAGAATTTTCCTATAAAACAATCTGGTCACCTGGAGCTCCTCTAGACACCTAACAGGTTAAAATTCCAGAAAAAAAGCACTTTGCCTCTAACTCTTTAAGTGAGGATTAGAAAATATGCTACAGGAGGAACTCAAGGTTGTAAATGTTTCTTGATTTATTCACACAACAAATAAAACCGGTATTTTCCTTTAACTCCTAAGGGACCATTAAACTCCAGAAAACATATTAGAGAATTTAAAAAATCAAATTATCCTTATGGCTCTATTGCCAGGGATAGCAATCGCATAAAGTTTCAGATGCCAAATAGAGCTAACTAAAACGGCACTTGGTTAGATACTCTTCTTAGGGTTTTTCATGAGGTAGTATGATGAAACAGATAAGAATGATGAAAACTAAGTTATTAATGTTGAAATAAAATGCAATTACTTGAACTACATAACCTCACAATTCAGTG
Source organism: Rousettus aegyptiacus (assembly GCF_014176215.1). Classification (NCBI taxonomy): domain Eukaryota; kingdom Metazoa; phylum Chordata; class Mammalia; order Chiroptera; family Pteropodidae; genus Rousettus; species Rousettus aegyptiacus. The sequence goes on from NW_023416308.1 coordinate 11,921,916, forward strand.
CCATTTGTTATCTCTAAAATAAATGATCACATAGAAATGTTCTGAGAAATGTATGAACATTAGGCATTTTAATTCATAGTACTACTTGATAAATTACAAACTGATAACGTTACAAACACGCCAGCTTTTTTCCCCCAAAAGCTTCATAAGAAGCACTGAGGAAAATGATTTCAATACAAATGCATGGTCTTACTTTTGGTTAATTTTAGTTTGAATTATGCATCGCCAAAACATTATCACAGCACTTTAACCAAAGGCAAAACATGTTTTAAAAATAATGAGCAAATCTAAAGCCTATGGTGCTAAACACACGTTTCCCACCAGCGTCTCTCTGAAAAACTTACATTAGATGCAATGATCACAAGATATAATCAGATGCAATCATGACATAGTACAATGACATAGAACAATAATTTGAAAGAAGTGACTTCCATTAGTTCTAGAGATCTGTATTATTTTTATTCTCAGGTTTAGCACTATTTGCAAACACCTGACAGAATAATGTCCATATCACAACAATATATCACCTTCATATGATGCAGTCCTTACATTAGCTCTTAAGAAAGGTGGCCCAGGAAGAAGCAGTCTCATTCATTTTAGTAAATATTTACCAACCACCTATTACATGCCAGGCACTAGAAAGGGTATTAAAATATAAAAAAATCTTATTCTTGTGTAACTTTTAGTTTCTTTACTATCATCCCCTAAGAGACACACAAGATCAGATCATGGTCATACTAAGGAATATGGATTTTATTCTAAGTGTAACCAAAGGCCACTGAAGAGTTTTAAGCAGAGGACTGACATAACCTGACTTAGTTTGTGAGAACAGTCACTGTGTGGAGAATGCAGGGAACCCAGTGAGGAGGCTAACAGGGAACTCAAGCAAAAGAAGGTTGACTTATAGCAGTGATTGTGGAAATGGAAGAAGACAGATTCAACGTCAGAGTCTTGGTGTCAAAAAGTAGTGACTTTGCGGCCTTTTACCATTTACATCCTTGGGCAAGTTAAGCTCTCTGCGCCTCAGTTTCCTTACTTAACAATGATTGTAAAGCCCTAGCACATAGAAAACACAGAACAAGTTATGCCACTTTGATAACAAAATTTATTTGCATGAGGTTTACACACTGACCAACTTCTTTTTCCCCCTAAACCAACATTAACCCTAACATAGTAGCAAGGTTCATGTGCAGTTATCTGCAAGTATGGCACTGACTTTATCAAGAGACAAATTCCTATTTCTAACAGAACTTACACTAAACCAACTGCTCATAAATATACATTGAGCAAAGTGTTTTTCTCAAATTAATACAAGTCTAGTTTGCACCTTCAATTTGTGTTTTCACATGCCTCCTTTTCACTTCCTCAGTGTTTAAGAGTAAAAAGAAAACAAGGAGAATCTTGTGGTTAAATCATGAAAAAGATTGTGGTGTTACTACCAATTATTTCAATATCTTTTCAATAGTTTTCACTTAAAACTTTATTAAGAGACGGCATTCCTCCTTATAGCACTCAGACACAACAAAAAACTAAGTTACCAAAAGCTCTCTTTTATAAACATTTGGGTTATAAACTCATCTTATCTGTATCTTCCCTTATGCTTAATGTTCCTTCAACAAAGAATGAAGGACCATGAAATCTACTATCATATTCAACCACTCAATCTATGGGCAAGACAATATGCTAGGCACTATGGGAAGACAAAGATTAGTGCAGTAACATCCCTACCCTCAAGAAATTTACAATCTAGTGAGAAAACTAGGTATTCACATATAAAAAGGAGTGAGTGATGCTACAAGTATTAAAAATAAAGAGATCAGTTTCTGTTGAGGTGGTCAGAAAATGCTTCACTACTGGTTGAATTTGAGCTGGACCACTTGCTAACAGGATTTTAATAGAATCTGGTAGGAAGAAAACAGAGAAAAACATGAATTTATGTGTAGGGACTTTTTTTTTTCATTAAAAATTTAAACATGTAAGAGTATACAAAATATAATAAACTTCCATGAACTCATCACTGAGCTTCCACAATTATCAATTCATATCAATCTTGTTTTATAATTTACACGTCTTATACAAAAATCCTATAGGAACTTATTTTCATATGCGTCTTCATTCTTCTACATTCTTCCTAACCTCAGACAAAGCTATACTGCCACAACTACTCTCCACAGGTTGATTTTCCTAAAGGCCACATACAAACAGTTAAAGAGTGAGTCTATTTAAACAATCAACTTTTGATTAGTTGCAGAAACTAAGACAACAGTGACAAAGATACTCCAAAATGATAAACCAAAACTCAGTTTACATTTAACCTCCACATTTATATTTCCATAAGAAGGAATAAAATGATGAGAGAATTGTCAAACAAAATAAAGTGTCACAAGTGAAGTATCTTGGACAAATCACCTGGCTTCTGGAGCCTAAGATTTCTACTCTATAAAACAGGGAAAAATCACCTACCTCTAAGACTTATAAGAATGAAATGAGCATACAGTAAATCCTTAACACTGTCCACAGGTTCTGCAACTTTAAACGAAGCAACGTATAATGAAACCAATTTTACTACAGGCTAATTGATATAAACAAGAGCTAGGCTCCTACCGCATCTTATTATTAAAATAAGACAACGCGGAGTGATAGGGCATTATTCGAGGACCTGCTGTATATTAAATGCCACACAGTAGTTCTCTATGCTATTATCCAGTTGACTCAGAAAGAACTGCAAAACTGCCTGGATTCCTAATCCTCTCCCCTCATACACCACCCTCTCTCTGAGATGATGTAAGAACTTTCTCCATCTCAAAACATGCTAACAGTGAGGGGCTAAGCATTCTAATTTCACGGAGCTTTATCTGTGATATAAATAAAGGAAGCTGAGGCTGAAGGAAGTATATGAGTAGGATAGTACTTGTAAATTATCAAACTTCACAAAATAATCCCCCCTTGATTAGTAGAGCCATCCAATATCACACAGAGGCAGTGTGTGGCCAACCTACCTAGTAAAATATGCTTCTTCCCCAAGTCTTATGTGCTGTGTTTGCTATTTCAAACATCTATACAGCACAGCTGAAACATGAGGGCAGCCATTAGGACTCTCAGCTGGGCCAGAGTTAGGAAGCTTAGGATGAATTCATTACAAGACATGCAGGAGCACCTTTTATCTTCATTTCTTACATTGTCCATTAAGAAAGCTCGAATTATACACTTGCTATTGAGAGGCAGCTCACTGGTGCTCAAAACTACCAAATTAGTTTACAAATTCATTTAAAAATACACATGCAGTCCCAACTAACTGTTCACCAAGATTTTAATTCTTCCTTTAGCATTTTTCTTTCAATCTGTGTTCTTTTTCTTGAGATTCTATATACATCATTGAAGTTCCCTTTTTATCACCTTCAATCACCAATCCTCTTACTCTATGTGAAAACGAGTCCCTAACTTATCATAATCTCAACCACCACAAATCAAACACACTCAAAGCCTTCTACCTCAAACCATTCTTTATTTTCAGATATGACCCATTTCTTTGCTCTTTCCCTAAGATAATTACAATATATTAAATATAGCACTTTTACAGTTTGTAATGTGTTTTGTAGTTACTCACTTAATCCTTACAGTCTATGTAATTTTTTATAAAATATGTAACGAAAAAGAAGTAGAGAACTTACTATCCTGTGTAGTTCTAAGGCAAGTTAGTGGCAAACCGGACCAGCAAACCAAGCCTTCCAAATCCATACGCCATGTTCCTCTCTATTATGCCCTTCTCAGAAGGGAAAGCCTTCCATTCCAAACCACATTTGCTTCAAAGAGTAAACCACCTTCGGACAATCTCTCTAGACTGCAACCGGATCTCTCATCTCCACACCTACACTCATCCCATTCCTTGCTTCCTCATCCTCCAACGATTACTTTCTCCCCACTATTGAATTTCCACTCTTCACGGGTACTATCATTATTCCTCCAACCCCTCCTGCAAATACCCCACCACTGCATGCTAAAGAGAAGCCTCTCCCTTCTCAGAATAGGTATGTTCTCATTCCATAAACTATCGAGTATGCTTCTCAGTCCTTACAATCTATTTGATAATTTTTAAAAATACTCATAAAATTAGACATAACTTGTAGATCCTCCATCTCCATACCTGACCCACGGCGCTAAGCCACTTCAAATTCTGAAGAACAGAGGACTTCCCTTACAAAGATTCTGCCCATGCCCCAGTCACCAAAGATTTCCTTTCCAGAAGTTGGTTAACCAAACTGGCTCCCCTTCCGACCACTCCACCAAGGACTCCCCTCTACGGGTCCCAAGACGCTCTCCTTCTCTCACACCTGGCCTCTGCCCACCTTACCAACTCTCCCTTCCCTCCCCATCCCAGGGCTAAGCAGCAGCCCCAAGTGAGGCGGCTACTTCTTGCTCATAACTTCCAAGTTCAGCCTCCTATCACCTGTTCTCACCAGCTTCTTCGCAGCCCAGGGGCCCACCTTCGCCCCAGCTCGCCTCTCTCCTCCCTTTCCTTTCCTCCTGCTCAGGAGCCATCCCCTCAAGCCAGTTCCGGGATGCCGGTGGGATTCAACTTCCCATCCGTGGGCTTCCCACCTCCGGGGTCATGATCCCCTTCTCCATCACCTGCTCCGCCCATGACCAGATGACATCCGCTGCCGCGGCTGCCGCCTCTTCCTCCATCCCCCTTCTCGGACGCCGGGTCCCTGGCCGCTCGCCGCCTTCCCCGAGCACCAGCCACCCCTCTGATGGGGCTGAGGGGGGCGTGCACCCCCCAACACGCAGCCCCCCCCAACACGCACCTGTTCCTCCACCTCGCCCCACCCCGGCCGGCCCCGCCGGTGCCCCGACCCCCACCCACGCCGCGTCCCGGCCTCCCAAAGCCCCGCACTGACCACGAGTAGGTCTGCTCCGCCATGGCGATGACTCTCGAGGGCTCCGCTGCAGGTTCTGCCCGGGCCCGGCGGCGCCGGCGGCGGCAGCAGCGGCGAGGCAACGAACCGGCGGCGCGCTCGCTCCGGCCAGGAGCGTAAGGCGCGGCCGCGGCCTGACGCTCGTGCTCTCGCTCACACGGCGGGCGAGCCGGGAAGGCGACTGGCAAGGAGGGGCCGGGCTCCGAGGCGGCCCCGCTCCCTGGGCCCCGGGGCGGGGCGGGCTCCGTTCACGGCCTCCCTCACCCGCGGCGACGGCGGCGGCTCCGCTGCGGCTCTAAACCCAACATGGCGGCGGCGGCGCTAAGAACAAGGGGGCCCCGGGGCGGGCGAACGGCAAGCGGGCCCCGCGCTCACTGCGTGCTGGGCCGCAGGAGCGCCGCACTCGGGCGGCGGCGGCGGCGGCGGCCAGGGGACATGGCCGGCGGGCGGAGGCAGCGGCGGCGGTTAAGGGGGGGCGCTAGGCGGTGAGGCGAGGCCGCTCGGCTCACACCCGCGAAGGGGAGGAGAAGAGGGGGCGGGAACAAGCTTAGCCCCGCGTGAGTCACGTGCCCAAAACACGCTCACGTGACGCGTGAGCCCCGCCCCTCGTACCGGGCCCTAGCGCGGAGACATTCGTTCGTCGGTTCGAGGCCACTGTTGCTCGAACAGCTGCTGGCAGTTGGGCTGCATCCCGCCGCCTAATGCCGCCCCATCTCCACACGGAACCGTCGCCTCGGGCCGCCTCCCCTTCCCCTTTCCAAGGGGCTGCTGCAGCCAGCCAAGCAAGAGATCCGAAGCGCGTCCGTTGGCTGCCACTCCGCAGCCAGCCGTCAATCAACAGTCTGTTGGCCGCGAGTCCCCACCTGTCGGTCAACCTGTTAGTACGCAGGCAGAGCGCTGCATCCCTTCGTACGTCCCTTAGTTCTATTCATTCGTTTAGAAAATATTCTAGGCGACCAACCTTATTGAGCCGAGGTTCTGTGCCAAGTCCTGGGGGAGGCCAAGTCGAATAACCGATACTTGCCTTCATTTAATAAATCAACAGATATATATTGGCTGCCAACTATTTATCAACTCATTCTACTAGGTCTCTGCCTTCTGAGAGCTTACATTCTAGAGGAAGAGACATAGACGGTCTAAGCTGACAAATAAGTGAAGATACTTTCAGAAGCTGCTAAGTTTTATGAAGTTGATAAGGTAATGGGACTGTGTAGGGCGGGGCCTATTTTTGATCTAGTGGTCAAGGAAGGCCTCTCTGAGGAGGTGACATCTGAGCTGACATCTGAAGGATGAGAAGGAGCTGAGGAAAGTGCTCAGGGAGCCGTCCAGCTGGAGTACTGGAGGAAGGCACAGAAATAAACGTAATAGGGCTAGACCAGAGATCAACAGAGTGAATCTGGGGCTTAGGAGGAGAGAGAAGGGAGGGGTGAGTCGCACCCCAGGGCATTGGGGAACACCTCTCCAGAAATGGATGAGGCCATCAGAAACCGTGAGAGGTTTACTAGGATAAAAGGCATTCTAGGAAGAGAGAATGGCATGAAGCAAGGCCTAGAAATGTCAAGATTCAAAGTGAGCTTGGATGCAGGAGTGGAATGGATGATTTGTGCTGGGCAGTGTTGAGAGAAGAGACTGAGGTGCACTGAGGTCAGACTTTGAAGCACCTAGCCAGTTACTATGTTTATGAATGAAAATGGTCAGTGCAGCTGCTTAGGCAACAGTCACAGACACCCATAGACCCCTAGTAATCACAGGGAACAGAGCCTGCACACCTGAAACCATCACTCAAGCTTCTCTGCAGTTTGTGCAATTTGGAGCCAGGATCTAGCTCTGCTCCAGTTTCCCAAGGCCTGCCCAGGCTTCTGGAGAACACCACACCCTGAATCTATCTCCAAATGGATCAGCTGGCCATTGCCCATACATCTGCTGCTTGCCGGTTTTCCTAGAGGAACTCTTTAATGAGAAAGCCAAGTACGCTTTTCCTTCAGAAGCAATCTCTCCTTCCTTCTTTCCCCACTGCCAGATGCCAGGACCAGTCAGGTTCAACATATTTCCTGAAGTCCACCAGAGAGCCCTAGGGAAGGTCCAGATGATAAGATCAATGTCCCAGAGAGGGTTGAGGCAGAGCCTCAAGAAATTACTAAAGCACCAGAGACCCACCCCTGACCATTTGCAGAAAGATACCAGCCTGCAAGTATACGCCCAGCCATAAATGACATTGGATGTCAGGATAGCACCAGAAGATGGGAAGGCAAGGAGCCTAAATTCTTAACATTCACTTAGTTCTTAAAGCTTTGCCAGGAGGTTTTACAGAATTCCAGCTGTACTGTTGAATGACACACTGTCATTCTGAGTCTCAAAGGGGCGTAAGTGAGGCTTCAGACTCCACAGAAGAGGCCAGAAGTCATTGGCACGAGTGGCTTTGGGAGGTGCAGTTGCTCCTTCTTTGGAGAGCTAAGAACAAAACAGACCAGATAGGTCATAAATGAAACAAAAAGGCACACTGAGCCCCCAGATGATTCACTTGGGCTTTAGCTCCCAGTGAGTCATAGAAGGCAAAGCCAATTGAAAAGGAGGTATTGGGTGGATGGGACAAGAGGTGCTGAGAAAAAGTCAAGGCCTTCCCAGGAGAAAGGGACCATTCTCTGCATTGAGAAAAATCTGGTGGAAGAAACAAGAGAGTAAAGGTTGGGGTGAAGATACGAGGTCAGAAATGAGAAAAAATTTTCTTCTCTGCATCTAAACCAGAGGGGTTCCAAGCATCTCTAGGGAAAATGTGTGAATACAAACCATATAAGAAATCAAACAGCATTTGGTGGGACTGGGAGAGTGTCCAGGCCATGAAATCCTGTGTACACGGTCGTAGGAAGATGGACTGTGAGCCCCGAAACTGGTGGCTTGAGCATCAGGCTAAGGTTGCCCAAATGTAGAAGGCACCTCCAGGTCCTGGTCAGGATCTGTGTAGGTTTTTGAAGTTCCCCCCAGAAGGCCAGGCTGAAACAAATTGGAAGGCTGCCTGTTGGCTGGAAGCTGTTCAGCCTGGGGCACTTAGAGAGTGACTTTCAATCCCAATGCCAGCAGCACTCAGCTCCAAGCTGGAGCAGTCCCAGGTATATCTATGGCACCTTTGGGCCTCAGCCGGAGAGTCAGGTGTGTTTGGCAGGAGACAAAGCATTGGCTCCCCCCGCCCCCTGCACAGATGAGAGGGCCACAGCTTGTGCAATGTTTATTGAAAGAAGCAATGGAAGTTCTTCTAATTATCACCACAGTAATTATAGGATCACTCCTTCTACTAAGTGTGTTCAAGAGACTAAGTGCATCTCCCTGGACACGTCATGGGCCTTAGGCACAGACTCCAGGGAGCAGGCATTGCCGAGTCTGGCTGGGCTGCCTAGGCACTGCTTCCAAGAAAGTCAAAGGCTCAGGTCTGACTGGTCCTCACCTGTCCCTCCAGTCCCTTCCTCACCTCTATCCTCCACCCTCTACCCTCTATACACACAGCTTCCCGATGGACTATGTTCTTTCTTGCTTCCAGCCCAGGAAGCATTCCCAATACCTCTTAACTGCTTGCTCATTATTTTGAGGCATGGCTTCTCTGTCACCTTCTCCAGGAAGTCTTACTTGACCAAACCTAAGCTTGGTTAGATACTCCTCCCCTGTACTCCAACGGACCCCTGAATTTACCCCTGTTGTAACACTTAGCACAATGAACTGTCACTGCCTGTTTACTCATCATTCTCTCCCACTGGATTGTGAATGCCTTGTGGGAAGGGACTGTGGTTTGTTGCCAATTACATCTTTAGTGCTCGGTGCAGAATTTAGTTCAGAGTAGAAGCTCAAAGATTGTGAAATGCATGCTTGAGTGAGTGAGAAGACAAACCTGTTTCAGAACAAGTGGTTTGGCCTGATACTCCCATGATTCTCTCCATTATCTTGTATTCAGCATCCCCTCTGGTCCCCCACAACCTCCTCCCAGACTGAGCAAGAGAATCCTTAAGAGCAGAGAATCCCTGTTAAAGACATTATGGGAAGTCAGAAGATTGGAAGTAAGATGTATGGCGAGCTTATTAGGCATCAGGTCATTTATAGTCTTGGATCATGGTTTTTTTTTTATATTTAATTTTTTAGAGCAATTTTAGGTTTACAGAAAAATTAATGGAGAAGTACAGAGAGTTCCTACATATTCCCTCTCCCCCAACAATTTACCTTACTATTTACTTCTTGTACTAGTTCAATACATTTGTTACAATTGATGAGCCAAGGATGACACATTATTAACTAAAATCCATAGTTTACATTAGATTTTACTCTTTGTATTATACAGTTATGTGAGTTTTGACAAATGTATAATGATATTTATCTACTACTACAGTGTCATACAGAATAGTTTCACTGCCCTAAAAATCCCCTGTGCTATACCTATTCCTCCAGCCCTCCCCCCAAATCCCTGGTAACCACTGGTCTTTTTACCTTCTCCATAGTTTTACCTTTTCCAGAATGTCATTAGTTGAAACCATAAGGTATATAGCCTTTCAGATTGGCTTTTTTTCACTCAGCAATATGCTTTTAAGATTTCTCAATGTCTCTTCATGGCTTGATAGCTCATTTCTTTTTATCACTGATTAATATTCTGTTGTGTGAATGTACCAGGATTTGTTTATCCATTCACCTACTGAAAGACATCTTGGAGGCTTTCAGGTTTTGGCAAGTATGAAACAAAGCAGCTCTAAATATTTGTGTGCAGGTTTTTATGTGGGCATAACTTTTCAACTTATTTAAATATATCATGGGTTTTTTAGAAGTATGTTGTTTAATTTCCGAATATCTGGGGCTTTCCCAAGTACCTTAGTGTTATCGATTTCTAATTTAATTCTGCTGTGGTTAGAGAATATATTCTGTACTTTTGAAATTTGTTAAGGCTGGTTTATGGCCCAGTATATGGTTTATTTTTGATGAATATTCCATGGGCACTTGAAAACAGTTTGTATTATTTTAGAGTGCAATGTTCTAAAACATCAATTAAGTCATGACCATAATGTGCAAATCTTCTGTCCTTACTGATTTTTTTGTCTTGATTTTTTTTTTGTAATTGATTTTTTGTATCAATTTTTGAGAGAGGGGTATTAAAATCTCTAATTGTGATTGTGAGTTTGTCTATTTATCCCTTTAGTTCTATACATTTTTTCTTCATGTATGTGAAGCTCTGTGATTAGGTTAATAAACACTTAAAATTGTTATATCCTCCTGATGAATTGCCTTGTTTATCATTGTGAGATATCTGTTACAGTCATTGTTTTGAAGTCTACTTTATCTGATGTTAATGTAATCATTCCAGCTATCCTATAATTTGTATTTTTATTTTCTATCTTTTCCCATCCTTTTGCTTTCAAGCCACTATGTGTGGCTTTGTATCTAATGTATGTGCCTTGTAGACATCATGTACGTGGATCTTGCCTTTCTGCCCTATCTGACAATTTCTGTGTTTTGATTAGAATGTTTAGTCCTTTAGCATTTGATATACTTATTGATGTGTTTAGGATTTGTTCTACCATTTTGCTGTTTACTTTCTACTTGTTTAATATTTTTTATTGTTCTTTTTCTGCCTCTCCTTTCCTGCCTTCTTTTAGGTTAATTAAGTAATTTTTTCATATTACATCTTAGTTCTTCTATTGGCTTTTAAAGATATACCCTCTTTAAATTGTATTTGTGCAGTCGCTCTAGTGATTACAATATGAATGTTTAACTTATCACAATGTACTTAAAATTAACATTTTACTTCATATAAAATATAGGAACTTCACAACACTATAACTTTACTTATCTCCACTCTCACCCAGTATGCTATTGTTATCATATGAATTACATCCATCTATGTTGTAAAATCCACAGTACAGTCATAATTGTAGCTTTTAAACAGTCGCACATCTCTTAAAAAATCAAGAGAAAAAATATATTATTGAATATTGAAGTTTTTTATATTTATTCACATTATTTACCATTTCAAGTGCTTTTCATTCACTCCTATAGATCCGAGTGGTCATTTGGTGTCATTTCCCTTCAGCCAAATTAACTTTCTTTGACGTTTCTCATACTGCAGGTTTCCTGGTGACAAATTTGGTTTTTGTTTATCTGTAAATGAGTCTGTTTTGCAACACATCTTCACTGGATGTAGCTTGAGAGGGTTTTATTCCTTTTAGCATTTTAAAGATGTTGATTAGGTTCAAGCCATCATTGTTTGCTGGGAGAAGTCAGCAATTATTTGTATCATAGTTCCTCTGTTTATAATGTGTCATTTTTCTCTGGCCGTTTTCAAGATTCTTTTCTTTATCTTCGGATTTCAGCAGTTTGACTATGCTATGCTACACACAGTTTTCTTTGTATTTATTTTGCTTGGGCTTCACTAATCTTTTTGAATCCGTAAATTTGTCTTTGATTAAATTTGAGAAATTAGCAGCAAATATTTCTTCAATTACTTTTGTGCTTCATTCTTCCTCTTTTCTTTTCCTGAACTTTTAATTACATACAGTATGTAGATCTTTTACTGTTGTCCCACAAGCCCATGAGGCTCAGTCTAATTTTTTCAGTTATTTTTTTCCCCCCTCTGGTCTTCAAAGTGCGTAATTTCTATTGCTCTATCTTCAAATTCATTAACTTTTTCCTTTGTCGTCTTCATTCTATTAAACTTATCAAGTTAACTTTTCATTTCACTTATTGTACTTTTTAATTCTTGAATTTTCATTTGGTTCTTTTTTGTGGTCTCAATTTCTCTGCTTAAGTTCCTCGTATGTTCCTTCATTATGGCAATATTTTCCTTTAAGGCTTTGAAAATATTTATGAGTTACTTTAAATCACTTGATGCTAATTCTAACATCTGGGTCACCATTTTTTTCTCTCTGAGAATGAGTTTTAAGTATGAGTCAGTTTTCTGTTTCTTCACATGTCTAGCACTTGCTGGACATTGTCAGTGATACATTCTAGAAACCTTGGATTCCATTACGTTTTTCTCTAGAGTGTTAATCTTGTTCTAGCAGGCAGTTAACTTGGCTGCACTCAAACTTTGTCTGCCTTATAAAAGGCAGCAGCTGAAATTTTCACTAAGGCTTTCAACTTCCATCTGCTGATTTCACTGGGAATCCCTGGAGCCTCCTGTGCAGATATGCAATTCAGAAGATAACCAAGGATATGGACAGAGATTTTTATACAGATTTTGAAACATCTTCTCTACACTTAATTTCTTTCTGGGATCTCCTCCTTAAAATTACAGAAATTTATGTCCAACCACTTTTCTGTACATCTGAAACTAATATAAAATAACATTGAATGTCAACTGTAACTGAAAAATTAAAATTAAAAAGAAAATACCAATAAAAAAATTACAGAAATTTGCTTATAATTCTGAACTCTTGACACTTCAAACTAGTAAGGCCAGAACTTTCTACACATCCCCACCTCCCACACAGATTAGAGAGTGCCAGAGGCAAAAAGGCCACAAAAAACATAAATCTCATCCAAGGTGGCTCGTCTTTCAAGTATTGACTTCTCTCACAGTCCTGTCTGCTGTCGAATGTTCTCCCAGTGTCCTCAAGTAATCATGGGTATTTTTTTGGTATATGTTTTGTTAAGATTTTATAATTTTAATCTGAGAGAGCGTTATTCTGACCAACTACTCTACTATTACTTCCCCTTATATCCTTTAACCGTTTTATTCTTCAGAGCACCTCCTAAAGGTCACTATAATTAGCCCCCATTTTTAAGTTGAGGAAACTGAGGCTTTGCAGCTTGAAGCCATTTGTCCGAGTTCTCACAGTTAGTTCATGGCCAAGCCAGGATATGAAACCAGCCAGATACCATAACCCTATCCTTGCTCTACTTCACAACCATTCCTAAACATCTTTAAGGTGGTTTGGGTTCCAGCCTAGAGCCCACTTGAAAATAGTAAAGGATGGGAAGAGGTGAGATTCCTCAAAACCCTGAGTCAGGCTAGGGTAGAAATTTTCAACCTATAACATCAGAGTCATTTGAGAAATTACAAAAAAATAGAGATGCTAGGCCCCATCTACTGGATTAGTATTTCTAGTGTTAGAGACTAGGAATCTACATTGCATACTGTTTCCAAATGATTCTAATGCTCATTCGTGGTTGAAAACCACGAGCATTATTCTGCCTACCGTAGCTCAGGAATCTTTTCCGTCATGCTTCACGTAGGTAGTGACGTCGGTGCCAAGGTTAAGACTGTGGGCTCTGGAGTCGCTCCATTTAGGTTCGCTTCTCGGCTCTGCTACTTGTTAGCTGTGTGGCCTTGGGCAGATGACCCCATCTTTCTGAGCCTCCTGCTTTCTCCTGTCTTAAACTGAGATAACAATAGCATCAGACTCACAGGGTTGTTGTCAAGATTACAAAAAATGACACATGTGAAGTGTTTAGCATAGTGCCTGATGCCTAGTAATTCCTCAGTAGGTAGTAGCTATTGTTACAAACACACCCTCCCTCAGCATTTCCGCTGCCAAGAACTCCGTTATATCTTCTATCTAAATCTAGCTTCTTAACTATACCTGTGTCTTCCAAGATATTTCAACCCTTCCCCTTCTACAAATTAACACAACCTCTATCCTTGCAACTGAGCCCTCCACCTGAGTCCCTCTGCCCTAGAGCAAGAAGCATTCCAGAGCCTGGAAGAACATCTTAGAAGTGACTAAGATAGCCTCAGCGTCAGGCCGTGTCCCTTCTTGCCTGTGAGTTGCACCTTACAGGCCACACCTTCAGTGAAGCCCTGAGTGGCAACTTTGAATCCCAGAATGGGGTAAAACCAGACTCGAATTGTTAAAACTAACCACCTCTGTTTCTGAGAGTCAGGCCTCAGTCAGAGTGTCCCTAAGGGCAACCCAGTCCTGAGCTAGAAGATCCAAGAAAGGCAAGCACATCACAGGCTGGTGAGCAGCTTGGGGAACGCTCAAGCCATGTCTGACAGACTTCTCTTCAGGACTCCTTTCCTTGGGACATATGGCACACCCCAAGGTGACTAGACACTTCTGGAGCTCTTCTGCCAGCCAAAGTGTTCACTCAGCCTCCATCCTATGTCAGATCTAAAGGTTTCAGTTTCACTGAGGACCAGAGGGGCTCTCAGAGCCAGGACATGCTCCTGGAAAAGGAGGAGGACCCCCATGTTTTTTTGGGGGGGAGGGGCTTCTATGTGCCAAGTGCTGCACATCCTTATTTATCTCATCCACTGTAATGTTGTCTGTTTTCCTCACCATTAAATCCCCAGTGCCTAGTACAATAGACACTCAGTAAATGTTTACATGATAATAGTAAAATAACTACTATTTATCGAGTGCTTATTACATGCCAGGCATTGTTCAAAGTGCTTTCTGTTTAGTAACTCATACAATATTTGCTGGATGAAAAATCCGATAACAGCCCTAGAAGGCTAGACTATTACCATTTTACAGAAAAGAAAACCAAAACACAGAGAAGGGGCAAGGGTGGTTCAAGGGAAAACAGGTAATAAATGGGCAGTAGGGCCAGGTTTCAAAATCAGGGGAATGACACTCCAGGAAGTGGAAGGGAGGGTCTGAGTCTAAGCGAATGAGGTAGTGGACTTTGAAGGAGGCGCTTCTGAGGAAGCAGGAGCAAAGGCTAGTGATTGTTCGGTGGGAGCCACTGCCAGCTAGCCACCACCTCTTAGAACAAGTGGTTCAGATGCTGCAAGATCGTCTAGGCCACTCTCCTGAGAAGTGCTGACATCCTGTCCTCAGGGGCCACACCCCTTCCAACAGGATGAAGCACAATGAAACTTAAATTTCATCACGGTCATTGTGGGGTATGCTTTGGCGGGCGATATGGCTGCCGCCTCAGTGATCATAAGCCCCAATTCCCGTGAGTGTCTCTGGTCAGATTCTTTCCTAAAGGCCTAGAGTGGATGCAATGTGTGTGTGTAGGGGGGTGTGGCAGGCGGCTTCCCAGTACAGCCTGCAATGAGTCATAGGTAACACTCCTGCCCTGGAGCCTGGGCAGGTAGGAGCATATCACAAACCCACACACTCAGCCTCATTTCTTAGGTGAGACCACTGTAGTTGGCTTGCTGAGGGGGCTACGAAGCTGACCTCCCCTCCTGGGCAAGCCATTCAGTGGACCTGACTTCTCAGGTGGGACAGGGGCCCCGACAAAGGCAAGACCTGGAAGCGATGGCCAAGAAAAGGGAACAGCTGTGACCCTTCTGTCCCTAGATGAGCTCATCCTCTGGTGACACAAATGACCGAGTCCGTCGTGGCCACTCAGCCTTATCCACCCTCAGCCACTCTTGTCACATTGCCCTGTTTTCTTCACAACATATAGCACTAAATAATTTACCTTGCTTACCTAATCACTTCCCTGTTGTTATCTCCCCTGCTGCTCTGAAGCTCTTGCCTGTTCCTTCTCGCTGTACACCTGGAACAGAGCTTGGCACAGAGCAGGTGCTGAATAGGTGTGGATGAACCATGAGTATAATGAGGCCACAGGTACGGCCATACCTGCAGTCTTGATGCTCTAAGACCCACCAGCTGGGCCAGCAGGAAGTTCTGTCTTGGACATGGGTCCTCTTCACTAAGTTTTCAGTGATGTTCTGGGTTCTGACAGGAGCTGTGGCTCTCTCTGAGGTCCTGCTGCTTACAGGATAGAGGCCCCCTGCCCATTGTCTGTAGGTCTCAGGCACTCCCTCCAGGGCCTGACTGCCTAGGAAGCTTTTTGCTGACCCCTCCCTCCAGCCTGCCCCCTGCATTGTTTCCTGCTGAGCTCCTTCAGTGAGGGGGATTCCTTGGCAGAGCCGTGTGAGCCCCACGTGAGCCTTCGCACCAGCCTTCTCCATCTCAGAGCAAAAGAGGACTACGTGGAGACGAAGGGCAAACCATGCCAGACTGTTCCTTGAGCACCTGTTCCCTGCAACCTCCAGGCCCAGCAATCTGTCAGGCCCCCTCTGTCAGGTGCCTTCCTTCTCTGATTTCTCTGAGGTCCCTTTATTCCCTCCATCTAGCTTCTGTTGCCTCTGCTCAGCCTGTTGGGCTGGTTTAAACCTGTCTGAATCCCAAGTTAAGACACTTGGACAGGGTGTCAATTCTTTCCCAAGAAGCTCGTGGGTCCCATACAAATCAGGGGGTGTGGCTGGTTACATTTCATGAGGTATCATGTCCACTCCCTCATACCTGATGCTCCATAGCTATTCAGGGACCAGTCTATTTCTAGCCCACAGGGCCCCTCTGGAGGGAACCGTGACCTGATTGCTCAGCCTTAGGTCAGCCAAAACTCCTTATGCACACAGGAAATCTGCCCAGCAATCAAGAAGCAGAGGGAAGAGAATGTACATTTTCTAAGCACTCACTATGAGCCAAGCACCCTGCTGGGCCCATCCAAATTTAAGATCTCAGAATCCTATAACTCTTTAATAAACTTTAGGTGAACACCTACTCTGTGTCATGCTTAATCACTCTCATCTTTTTTACGTTTTTATCTTTTTTATAACACTTTTGTGAACTATTATTTCCATTTCAGAGTGGAGGAGACTGAGGATCATAGAGAGTCCAAGGGATTTTCCCAGGGTTATACAACTGGTAAATAAATTCAAATTCTGTGCTCATGTCACCCTGCCACATTTGATCCCCAGCTCTAGCCTTAAGACACATACTCGAGGAAAACAAGGCACGAACTGCAACATTCTACTCACCTAAATAAGGGGTGCAAACTCGGTTGCCCCCCTGGGCCCAAATAGACCACTTAAATGAGTGAAGCAGTTCGGGTAAGTAGCAAATATTACATAATAAAATGGCTTTTAAAATTGAAACACACACACATACACACACACACACACGCCCCTAACAATTACTTGCTATGTGCCAAGCCCTAGGTTGAACACTTTATGTGCCATAAGATCTTGTTGAATCCTAACAAATCCTCATTATACAGATGAGGATGCTGAGGCTTAGAGAACATGTCATGTACCCAGGGTCCTAGCTAGGACATGGCAGAAGTGGAATTTGAACTCAGCAAAGGCAAGAGGCTAGAGTGATCCTGGAGACGGACTGGGGACAAAGTGGGGCTCAGGAAGCAGTGGAACTCAGGTGAGGTCACGGAGGGAAAAAACGCTCTCGTAATGCAGGGCCATGTTGTTTTAAGAGCTGGGGTTGGCTGGGTGGGGTCAGAGTTTTACCTGGGGACTCTGAAACCACGCGAAGAAGGCTACAAGCTACAGCATGTGGACTTGTTATGATGACTCAGATTATAATGGACTGAGAAATACTGAGAAGGCAGTTCAGAGCCTCACAGACTCACCTCCCCCAGTTCTTCTAGGGGCCCAGAGAGAGAAAACTACTTACTTAAGGACACACAGCCAATAAGCCATTGAATGGAGGCTTTAAAACCTGAGAGTCTCTGATTCCCAGTGCTGCATGGTTTCTCCATTCTCTGAGAAGTTCAGACTGGGGAGCCAGCACCTCATTGATACGGGCTCCATAGTTACTGCTGCTTCTTCTTTTCTCCTAATAATATGTTTAAGGAAAGCAGGGACTCATACAGGACCATTCCCTGCCCCTCTCTGACCCCCTAAGTAACCCATCTTCAAAATACATCTTAAATCCTGCCATTTCCCTTCATTGGGTCCAAGTCACCCTTCTCCCCTTCTTCTTCCTTCTCCCTTTCCTTTTGATTAGATACAATTCACAAATATGTTAGTTAAGGTTCTCCAGAGAAACAGAAACAATAGGTTATAAATATAAATGAGAGGAGATTTATTACAGGAATTGACTCACATGAGTATGGAGGCCAAAGAGTGCCACCATCTGCTGTCTGCAAGATGGAGGCCCAGGAAAGCTGATGATGAATGTCTCAGTCTGAATCCAAAAGCCTGAGAACAAGGTGCACTGATGTGCAAAGGCAGGAGAAGAGAAATGTCCCGGCTCTGCCACTTTGTTCTATTCGGACCCTCAACAGATCGGATGACGCTCACCTGCACTGGGGGGATCATCTGCTTAATTCGGTCCACCGATGCAAATACAAATCTCTTTCAGAAACACCCTCACAGACATACCTAGAAATAATACTTTACCAGCTAACTGGGCATCCCTTAGCCCAGGCAAGTTAACACAGAATTATCACAACATTACAAAAAAGTCATCCTTTTAAAGTGTATAATTCAGTGGTTTTTTGTATAGTCAGTAACTTGTGTAACCATCATCATGATATAATTCCAAATCATTTTTGTCTCCTCCAAATGAAACCTCATACCCATTAGCAGTCATTCCTCGTTCTGCCTCCCCAGCCATTGCCAATCTTTAATCTACTTTCTGTATCTATAGAGTTGCCTATTCCAGATATTTTATGTAAGTCATGCAATACCTGGTCTTTTGTGTCTGGCTTCTTTCACTTAGCATAGTGTTTTCAAAGTACATCCACACTGTAACATGGGTCAGTACTTCATTGGTCTTTATGGCTGAATATTCCATTGTATGGATATATCACATTTTGTTTATACATTCATTAGTAGATGGACATTTGGGTTGCTTCCATTTTTCAGCCATTATGAACAATGATGCTTCAAACATTCATATAGTTTTTGTGTGAACATCATTTCTTCTTCCCTGAACCAGACCACTAACCTCCTTGCTGGAGTCCAAGTTTTTGCCCTTGGCCCCCAAGGGTCCATTCTTCTCACAGCAGCCAGAGGGAAAACGGAAGTCAGGTCATGTCATTTCTCTGTTCTAAACTTCCTGTGGTTCTCTGTTATCCTGAGGATAAAGTTGAAGACCCAGTATAATCTCTACCCAGCCTCTAGGCCACACAGTCACCCACAGTTGTCTTTACTTCCGCCAGCCAGCCATATCTCAGTTCGCCAAATGAGCTATGCTTCTTCCTACTTCCACGTTAGGGGATTTGTCCTGAAGCTGCATTTTGACAGCTGTAGAAGATGCTATTGGTGCCCTGCCCGGGTGTGTCCATTTTCCAGCTGCTAGAATCGTTGGCTGCTCCCTTCTCCAGAGAATTGCCCTCATCCAAGGGGACTGGGAGGTTATGACACCTCCTGCCACTCACCACCTAGCAACCTGCAGTAGATGACTGATATAGGGACACAAAAGGCTGGCCCACTTGCCTCGAAGTGGGACAATTCTATGGTACAATTTAGACTCCAGAGCACCACGTTCCCTGCCCCCGCCTCAGAGGATCAGGCCACGGGTAGATTTTACCAGACCATCCTCCGCCCTATTCTGCTTCCTTCATTCTGTCAGTGAAGTTTGTGCACATGTGTCAGACTCCACCTAAATAACATTTCACATGAGATAGAAAAGTTGCTTGTGTCAGTATCAAACACTTCCCCTCCCTATGTCTACTGATGGAAATGATGCAGGCCAGGTGGGGAAGGTTAGATCCTCCCCCTAGTCCTCTTTGGCACTGTCCCTGTGGCAGGGCACCCCATCAGTGCTCCCAAGTCTTAACGCACATCCCTTTGTGCCTCTGCTCGCTTCACTTATTTGTGCGACTGCTTGTTAACTGTCTCCTCCCAACTTGATCTCAAGTTCTCTAAGGATATGAATCACACTTGTCTCATTTTCTACCTCATTCTTTCTTCATTCCCTGGCACCTTGGGTGAGTCTAATAAATACTTGGTGAAAGATGTTCCTTGCCACACTGGCTCCAAAGCCCAGAGATTGGAAACAACCTAAACATTTATGAAAGGAAAATGATTAAATAAGCCATGGAACATTTCTATAGTGTGGAACACTCTACAGTCATTTAAAAGGAGCAAAGCAGATTTACATTGATTAATACAGAACATCTCTAAAGTGTATAGTTAAGTGGAGAAAAGCCACATGCTAAATAGTACATATAGTATGCTATTTTCTGTCAAAAAAAATATATGTACTAGTTGTAGGCAGATTTTTGACTGTATGAGAGGTCGATGCCCCAACTCTAACATTGTTCAAGGGTCAACCGTATTTTCAAAGAACAAAGCTCAAGAATGTTGAGAGAAATACAAAAACAACAGCACCCAACGAGTTAAAGATTCACAATTCCCCCACCCAATCATAAAATTGTATACATACCTTTTGGCTTACTTGTCTGTAGAACAGTGGTTATCTTCACAGAGGGAAGCTAGATGCCTTCGAGATGAGGTGGGAGAGAAATTTTGCACTCTATACCCTTT
The DNA here is from genome assembly GCF_014176215.1 of Rousettus aegyptiacus. Taxonomy (NCBI): domain Eukaryota; kingdom Metazoa; phylum Chordata; class Mammalia; order Chiroptera; family Pteropodidae; genus Rousettus; species Rousettus aegyptiacus. The sequence goes on from NW_023416308.1 coordinate 11,941,998, forward strand.
GTCTTTCGAATTTTGTACCATGTTTAGTCCTTATCTATCCAAAGAATACATAATATTTAGTCAATTTTCAAATGAATGAAGGGTGGGCCTCTAAAAAGAAGCTCTCAGATAGAAAAAGTTGAAAATCACATATCACTTATATGTGGGATATAAACCTAAAAGCAACAAAGGAACAGGACAAACAAACAGAGACTCATGGACATAGACTATAGACTAGTGGTTACCAGAGAGTAGGGGTTGGGGGAAGAGAGGGGAGGTAGACAGGGTAAAGGGAGTCAAATAACGGGGTTAGGGGGAGGGTGAAGTGGATAAAGGGGATCAAATATATGGCAGCTGAAGTAAACTGGACTTTGGGTGGTTAACACACAATAGAATATACAGATGTCAAATTATAACGTAACCTGAAAATTACATAATTGTATTAACCAATGTTACCCCAATAAACTTAATTTAAAATACAAAATTAAAAAAATAAAAAATAAATATAATAAAAATAAAAAGAAGCCGTGTTCATGATGCCTGTATAAGAACCACTGGTCGGCTGAGCCTGCTTGCCCAGAAGGCTTCATCCTTGCTTGATTTCATAGATTCACGTGCAGCCAGCTGCTCTGGGCCCTGCTTTCCTGATGCCTTCCAGTGAGGCCAGAGAAGTCAGAGAAACCTCGAGGCAGCTAGCTCCCAGTCATCAGCCAGCCGCTTGGGAGTCATCACAGTGCATGGGATTTATTTGACGATATGTATTTCCAAAGCCTAAAAAAAAACACCCATGCAAACATTTGACCTAGAAATTCCATCACTGCAAATTCATCCTGAAGAAACAATTAAGGATTATACATAAAGCTTCAGCTGTAAGAATATTCACTGAAGGATTGCTTATGACATTTGGGGGTTGGGGAGTGGAAACGACCCTCTGAAATGAGGGACTGACTAAATGAATTAGGCTGCATCCGCACGAAACACTGCGTGCATTCTTTATGCAGTTTTTAAAAAGCTGTTTCAAGAAAGAAAGAAAATAGTGAAAGAAAGAGATGTGTAGTGTCAAGCAGAGCTTAGTTCAAACTCCTGCTGTATTCCTTATGAGCGGTGTGACCTCCATCTACTTAAAAGCTTTCTGGGCCTCTGTTTCCTTATCTGTAAAATGGCTCTACTATCAGATACCTTGTGTTAATCAGAACTGCTGTAACAAATAACCACAAAATCTCACTGGCTTAATGTAACAAGTTTTTACGTCTCTCTCATGCAATCTGATGCAGACATTCCTGATCAGGCAGATTTTCTGGTAGCTTTCCTCTAAATGACAGACTCAAGGATTGGGTTTCTTTCCGTCATAAGGCTCCACCATCTTGATCTCTTTTGTTCCCTTCCATGTGGACATGACAGAGAGCATGAAAGATTGTATGGGATGTTTTATGGCCAGACCCGATCTCTTCTGCCCACTCTCTGTTGGCAGCACAAGGTACATGGTCCTCTCTTGATGCAAGGGAGCTGGGAGATGTAGTCCTGCTGGTAGTCTCCAGCCTGTACCTCACAGGGTTCCTCTGAATGAGGGAACTTAAATGAAGAGGCCCATAGTAGGTGCTCAAATGCACCAGCTGCCTTTTCCTTCCCTCCTTCCCTCTATTATTGTTTCTCGGTGCAACTCCCTAGACTCTTCAAAAACCGATGTTTTGCTGAAAAGTTTTGGGTAAATTGAGCCAAGATATTTATGCTTAGTAGGGGGAGAGGGTGGGATAGACCAGAGGGCAGGGTATCCATTTAAATGAGCCCTCGAGAAGAGATTATCCCTTCCCCATCTTACCCTCATCTCACCCACATAACCCTCCAAAAGATGTAAGTCTGACCGTGTTTCTATTCTACTTAAAGCCTCCAGGGACTCCCCCATTGCCTTAGGGGCCAAGTGAAAACTTGAGGGTCCGGTCACAGTTCGAAACTTGAGGGTCTGGTCACAGTTTGTCCCTCCAGCATCCTCTCTCATCACCCCATGGTGGCTTTCTGCCCATGTCCACATCTCTCCCGTTTCTAGAATGTGCCTTGCTCCCGTCTGCCTCTGGGTTTCACACACTGCCTTCCACTCTACACCCCTCTTTGCTCACCCAGCACATCCTTAGCAAAGTCCCTCTCTGACTCCCCAATCTAGGCTGTTCCACTGCTCTAGGCTTCCATAACTCCTCCTGCTCTTCCTCCAAGGTGATGATTGAATTTTGTAATCTAATATTGGTCTCTCCCAACAGACTGTGAGCTCAGGAGCCTCAGGTAGCATCTATTTTGTTTAGCACTGTCTGTGCCCAGTGCATTGTTTTCCTCATCTGTAAAATGAGGATGAGAACAGCTATGGGCTGAATGTTTATATCCCTGTCCTGCCAATTCACATATTTAAGCTCTAACCCCCAATGTATGGTGTTTGGCCAGGGGGCCTTTACGAAAGTAATTAACGTTAAGTGAGGTTAAGAAGGTGGGACTTTAATCCAGTAAGGCTACACAGGATTTCTCTTTCTCTTTCCCTCTCTCTCCCTCCTCCTCCCCCTCTCTCTTTTCCTTCTCTCCCTCCCTTTCTCTCTCCTCTTCTCATAGCGCACAAAAAGGTTATGTGAGAACACAGTGAGAAGGCAGCTGTCTACAAGTCAAGAGTGGAGCCCTCAGGATAAAACCTACCTTACCAGCACATTGATCTTAAACTTCCAGCCTCCAGAACTGTGAGAAATAAAAATTTCTCTTGTTTAAGCCACTCAGTCTGTGGTATTCACTATGGCAGCCCAAATGGATTAAGACATAACAGAACTCACCTGAATTGTTTTTTCAGGACTAATTGTTAATACTCATAAAGCACTTTAAGCTGTGCCTGGCACGTCCTATTAACTGTTCAGATTGTCACATACCAGACATAAGTATTTGTGGCATGAATAAACGAACCCATTTTGCAAGTTTAAGTTCTTACATAATGGTTTTCTTAAAGTGAATTTACCTGTATTATCATCTCAGGATTTTCAGATACAGATGAACTTCTTAAAAAGGCAATGTATAAAAACAAAAATAAGGGAGTTCTAACGGGTAAGTTGACTGACTCTCCACCCCCGCCCTCCAGAATATCCACCAGAGGTCTCCTTGAGCTCTTTCTCCATCCAAAACACTGCTGGCCCCTGGAAGTCACCACTGTGGGAAGGAAGAGAAAGTTGAGTTTTATCCATGGGTTTACTCCATGTGAGTAAACAGTGCTAATAAAGTCATAGATGTAGCTGGGTGGGGGAAAATATTCAGGCCAGGATGAGAAGAAGCAAGTTGGCATCTTAGTGTCACTGGCCTGGGCTGAAGTCTTGGTGACATCTCTGTACTTCAGTTGCCTCATCTAGAAAATGGAGATCATCTTATCAGATGTACACAATTGTTGGGAGGACCAAACAAGAGCATCTCATAAAATGTTAGCTGTTGCTATTGAATCGCTAAGTTGTACTAAGATAGCACAGCGACTGCCTCCACCGCACAGCAACCCTCCCCGCCAGACACGGCCCACCAGTGCCTGCCGTTAGTACTCAGGATTTGTATGCATTTAGACCGGACACAAATTCCTTTTGCCATAGTCTCTGCCATTACTTCTCGTACATGCTGCTCTCACTTCGCTCACTATATTTTACCTGCCTGGCCCCTAAAGACCTCCGAGTTTGCAACTTCTGGTGTAAATAGAGAGTTCTGTGCCAGCCAGATGGTATCTGGAATGCTTCATTAATAATCACAATCACTGCTATTTATTGAGCCAAGCACCAAGTTTATGCATAATATATGTAAGCCAAATATAACCAAGGCTTCTGATTGCCTGGTCTCTGCATGGTGACTTATTGACAGAAAAAAAAAAATGTGATTGGAAGTAATTAAAATTTTGTCCCAATCTCTCAAAAAATGCAAAGGGGTGAGTCTATTTTTAAAAAGAGCTTTGTTAAGGTATAATCGATGTATGATAAACAATAAATAAATTACACTTATATTTAAAGTGTGTAACTTGGTAAGTTTTGACATAAGTATACACCTGTGAAACCATCTCCATAGTCAAAATCACGAACACATCAATGGCCCTTAAAAATGTCCTTGTGCTCTCTGTAATCCTTTTCCTTCTCTCTTAACCCACGCTCTACACCCCACACCCAAGTAACCAGTTCCATCATGATAGATTAGTTTGCATTTTCTAGACTGTTATGTAAGTGAAATCATTCAGTATGCTCTCATTTTTGCCTGGCTCCTTTCACTTAGCATAACTGAAATTCATTCATATAGCTGTGTATATGAATAATTCATTCTGTTTTGATGCCGAGTCATATCCAACTGTATGGATTGACCACACTTTGTTTATCCATTCACTGGCTGACAGTCATTTGGGTGGCTTCCAATTTTGGGCTACTACAAATAAAGCTGCTCTGAGCATTTGTGGTCCAGGATTACTTCTGGATGTTAAGTTTTCATTTCTCAAGGGTAAATACCTAGAAGTAGAATGGCTAGATATATGATAGTTATATATTTAACTTTTTAAGAAACTGACAACTAATTTCCAAAGTAGTTGTATCACTTTGCATTTCTAACAGCAATTTATAGGCATTCCGGTTGCTCCACATCTTTGCCAGCCCTTTTTATGGTCACTCTTTTTAACTTTAGACATTCTAATAGTGTGGTCTTAGAGTAAGCACACTTTCAGTGAGGAGGAAGACTTCTTTAAAACATTCCTTCTTCCCTCACAGAGGTCTCCCTGGAGGAGGCAGTCCCTCATGTGTATACTCAGGTCTCAAACTCTCCGACTACTTCTCTCCCACAAAGTAACCCATTGCTGGGATCCTGCATAATAAAAGAGATGTATGGACCTCAGTCCACAAGAATCCTTAGAAAGTGGGAGGGAAAGAGAATAAACAATCATACCTATATAATAATAAATTAGCTCATCTAATCCTCATAATAATCCCAAGAGATTAGAAAGAGCCTTAACCAAATTGTCATGATGAAGAAACAGGCTTAGAGGTGAAAATGATTTGCCCTATGTCACATGCCCAGATTCAGGATTCGAATCCAAGCCCACAAGTTCTAAAACTTGTGCTTGCTCTTCTCTCCTGCAGAATCTCACCATTCTGGATGCCACAATCTTAGAAGATCATCACCAGAATCTAGGGGTAACAGAGCTAGGCAAGAGGACTATCTGATCTGTGTCACGTGAGAAGTAGACAAAGGCATCAAGGAAGAGAACCCTCAGAGTTGGTGTGAAATTAATCTTCGGACATTTGAAGGACTGTATTTAACCCAAAAGATATCATTTTTTAAAACTCGTCCTCTAGATGATAAAAATATTTTCAGTATTAATCATGTAATAATCAATAATCACTGTAATTTCCTTGATTACGTCTTTCATTTGAAGACAACTAACAACTAAGAAGTAGGACTACATTTTAATTTTAAAGATATTATTGAAGTTCCATAAAATATGAACTAAAATGAGCACAGATCAAACAAAAGTGTTACACCTTGCTGTTCACAGTTTCATCAAGTTTGAAACATGAAAACTCCAAGCGGCCACATAGGATGAAAGGATTGAAATAGGTTAAGTTCTGTTTCTTTGTCTTTATAATCATTGTACTATATTTCCTCCTCCTCCTCCTCCTCCTCCTCCTCCTCCTCCTCCTCCTCCTCCTCCTCCTTCTTTTTAATCTACTGTTTAAATGAGGAATATGTAGTATCATAGGGGCTGGAGTTATAAACTATGCCCAGTGAGTTCATTTTATTATAGACTTACTCTGGAAACCAATGTAGCTGAGATCACTTGTGGCAGGGATCAGATATACAACTAGGTGCTCTCTGAATCAACTTCCTACATGATGAGTTACCAAGAAGTGCTAGTTTTGGATATGGTTCCATAGTGTAGTGATTAGCATGTCTGCTTTACATGCAGAAGGTCCTGGGTTCACACCCCAGTGGAGCCAAAGTCCATGGTCTTGTGCTATGCCACCCTGAATAAGCCTGATTGTCTGATCTTGGAAACTAAGCAGGGTTGGGTCTCATTAGTACTTGGATGGGAGACCACCTAGGAATACCAGGTGCTATAGGCATAAATTTTTTTAAAAAGTGCTAGCCTTTAATTTACATTATTTGTGTTATATTTTAACTTTAGTATTATCATTTATATTACTGAAACTTAACAGTAAAGGCAATTTTTTAGAACCTAAACTAACTTGGAGAAGAGTTTTTTATGACTGACACTGTTAACAATTGCTATTGCATTTTAATAATAAAAATTTAATAATAAAAATTGTCATTGATAATAAATGACTTTTAGCCTGTCTTATTATTGTTCCCCTTTGTCGCTGGCCGCTCATACTGGCTGGCCATTGGTGCATCACTACTAACACGGACCAAAGACTGGCCATCTCTCGTGGCACAGGGGATAGGACCCAGACAGGTGACTGTGTATAGCTGGGTAGCAGCGATTTCTCTGAACTTCAGTTTCCTCATCATTAAAATAGAAGCTCGATAACATCTCTTCTAAAAGATAGCTGTGAGATCAAATGACATGATGTATGTGTAGACAATTTCTCGTTCTGTCCATTGGGTTTATCCCTTTCCTCTGGGGGTTATAAGAGTGGAGACTTCAGTTTTACTGTCTCCTTACTGCAGACGGGGACTCCTGGGTCCACATTGTCCTTGTTAACTGAAGTATTTAATAATGAGGGCATTCTTCCCCACCCCCCAACACCCATGCCACCTCACCTACCTTCCTCCAAAGTCACCCTCACACCTGGACCTTGAGAGTGATTTAAGAAGACCTTCACCCAAGGCGGTGCTTTTCCAATTTGAGTGTGTGAAAAATCCAGAGCTTGCGAAAAATCCAGCCCACTGGGCCCCACCTGGAGTTTGTGATTGGGTATATATGAGGTGAGGCTGGAAGATTTGTATTTCTAACAAGTTCCCAGGTGAGGCTATGGCTGCTGGTCCTAGGCTGATGAGAGCCACTGGCCTAAATCAATCATGGTAATTCCATCCCCCTTTGCCACTGGTTAATTCAGAATTGGGCCTGAGTCAGTGGACCAATAAGATGCAAGGAAGGGCTTGCTCTGGGTTAGTGGATATGAGCAGCTCCTTCCTATTCTCTCCCACAGGAGACCAAGATGCTTCAGTGAGTGGAGGCAGCCACTTTGTGACCATGAGGGGAACTGGCTTTTGATGAAACTGACGCTGTGGACTGCTGAGAGAGAAGATGGAGAGAACCTAAGATTTTAATGATAGCATCAAGCCCACTGTATAGCTATGGCTGTGAACAAAAAAGCAACTCCATCTTTATCCCAGACTTCTTTGTCCCAGACTTCATTCATGCTGTGATTTGACTAACCTCGCTGTCCTTAGCAAACATAAGAAAGTCCTCTAGTTGGTGATTATCTGTGTTCCATAAAATGTAGCCATAAATATTTTTGTTAGTAATGGAGGAATGGCATGACAACCGAGGTAAATATCAAACTGGGGATAGTGTTGATTTTAAACAATCATCCATCACAAGACCGCCAGGAGGTAAATCCACTGGTTTGTACTGCATTTTTTCCCCCTTTGTCTTGTCAATCATCAGTACCTGAGTTATACTGTTAAACGAAGAAAAGTAACAGGGATCTGGTAGCAAAGAATAATAAGCACAGAATTGCTGGGTCATCTGTCTGCTCCGACCCTACATTACCCTCTGATATGATAAATTCTGTCATATTCTATGGAGTTGCCTGAGTAGTTCTTCAGTTTGAAGATACCTTCTTGTTAGGGTGGCCATTTACACCTTTGCCCCTCAGTCAGACACTCACCCAACTCTGGGATTTTTTTTTTTTTTTTTTTAAATTCTGGAGAAACTTTGATTTCCAGACTATGGTATCCAAGAGAAAGCAAGGAGTCAAGAATAAAGCCCAGGTGTTTGGCCCTATCAACTTGGAAGATGAAGTTGTCCTCCTCTGCCCCAGGAAGGCTATGGGTGGAGGGGTATATAGGGGAGAAGATAGAGAATTCTCATTAAGGCTAAAAATCCTCGGTTCTTTAAAATTTTAACTTTGTTAAAGAGTGACACTTTTGATCTCTGTCTTAGCTCTTTCGTTTGTCCATTTCCACTTATTTCTTTATTATAAAATGGGCCAAAGTGAGGGTGGCTTGAGGACCCTCAAACTTGTGGCCGATGTGAGGGCAGTCTCGTGGAAGATCGTGCCCTTTGCCTTGAGTTCAGCAAACTCATTGCAGAAAGGTCTGGTCATCTGCCTCTAATATAACACTCCCATTCCCTTGCAGTTTGAGACAGGTATAAATTTCCACCACAGGTGCTAGGAACATCACTTAATTTTTCTGAGTTTTTCAAATTGTTCCTGACCCAAGAGTTCCATGAGTTCAGGTTGGGTAGTATTCAAGCTCAGAAATGACTCAAGGATTCCTACTTCTAGTCTTAAACAAAGGTTATGGAACTCCTTCAGACAAAAATGTTTGAGGGGGGCCATCTGTCTTCTGACCCACACTGATTACCCTGATATGCCCTCTGTTTAAGCCTATGGGACCCCCAAAGGCTGGCGAGACCACTGTTTTCATGCCAAACTTTGGTGCAATGGTTTTTGTTCAGGCTGGCTACTCCATACCCTGGATCCAGTCTCCTCAGGTTTTGCCTCAGTCACTGACCCTTAGGAACCCCAAATCACATCTCCAGTCTTGGGGCATCTCCCATTTCCCAGAGGAGGGATCTTGGTTCAGCCTCTACCCCCCAAACTTCTTCTGCCGACACCCTGGGAGGGTCCAGTGTGATTCCCCTCTCAATAGGCCCTTAGAAATAGCGCTGACTTCTCCTCTCTGTTTATGGGCGGGACCCCGGAGTGGTGCAAATGGTATCTGTGTGATGCTCCCTTCCTCTCTGCACAGCCTACTTCTCTCTCTGACCCTTTCACAACCCACGTCCTCCCTTCCTCCCGCCACTCCTTGCTCATCTCTGTAAAAATGTCAAAGTCCCAACTGAAGCCCCTTTTTGCGAATTGCTGAGTACACAGTTCCCAGAGTCTGCTGACTGTCAAAAGTCCCTCTTCTCCGAGTTTATGCTGACTCACAGAAAGAAACAGGGAGACTTTGGTCTCACATGTGTTGACTCCTCTGGGGTCAAGATAGGGTTGGCTGGACCAGTGGGGATTTCCATGATAGGTGATAGCTACTTTTCTCTCGATGTATATCTAAAATCATATCTCAAGCCACAGGATTAATTTCCTTCTGAAAACACCGCCTCATCTTCTCCATGGGAAATTCATATTCTTCCTAGTTACAGCATTTTGATTTAATTTCATGAGACCCAGTCACCCTGCCCTTATTATGTGAATATTGCCCCCTCCTTGCTTGGGGTCACATTACAAAGGCTTCTCACATCCACAGCTCACAGTGAAAAGGCCATGTCCAGACAGCGTGTGTGTGTGTGTGTGTGTGTGTGTGTGTGTGTGCGCGCGCGCGCGTGTTTCCCTGGCTACAGAAGAGCCAGAGGGCAATCTTCTTTAACCGGGCCACACCTATTAAGTGCTTAGCACTGTGTCTGGCACATAGTAAGTACTCAACAAATGGGGATGCTATCATTATCATTTGTAGCTAGTTACATACCTAATGCACATTCTCATTTTTCCTTAATAACAGAAACCTGATCTTGTTGCCTAGAAAAGACATTTACCAGACTTTCTCAAATTTAGATGTGCCTATGTGACTGCATTTTGTTAAATAAACGTATTAACCTAAAATAAAAAAGCAAAGTGAGAGGCAACAAGCATTTATTTGAGATCTGAAAGAATAGCTATTCTAGAAGCAGTGACTTGGGCAGAAACCCAAATAGTGTTCCTAATAGGAGGTGAAGGCAAGGGTTATTTATGAGAAAGGGGAGGGGAATAATTACATGAGTAGAAGGAAACAACTTCCATGGATGCTAATAAGCTAAAGAAGGCATTTCTATAGGTGTCTGATAAGCTACCTAGTGATGCTAATTCTAAAGACCATCTTTAATTTTCAGTTCTGTAGTCATAACAAATAGCTATTGGGATACAACACTGTTTTAGGTCCAGTCCAGATGTTATTTTGTCCAGTTTAAATATTCCAAAGGTTTGAGGAGTAAGATATGCAAGGCAGTTCTCTGGGATGACAGGAATTGTAACTACGCCAATCTTCACTTCTTTAAAATGACCTTTTCTCCTTGATTCAAACAGGTCTGGAGCTCACTTGCTTCTTTTCTTTCTTGACCTTCCGCAACTGCATGATCACTCCCTTAATCATTAAACCCTTACTTAAGTCAACATCAAATAAAGCCTCAAGCCTGTTGAGCACAGAAACAGATTTTCTCAAACTAAAGATAACATCTTGCGGCTCCACATCCATGAATGCGGAAGACCCTACCAGCATCCTCTTGAAACCAGACAGAACTGACGTAACGATCAACTACCTCCTACCCTAGTCCCAACTAATCAGTAGAGCCCACGACCCCAACTCCCTTAGCTATGATGGCTAATGAGTTTTCTCCTATATTACCTATCCCCAAAGGCCATTGGGAAGCCAGGTCTTTGAACTCTAGCTCACTTTTTCTCTAGGCTTGGTGCCATGTCCTTAGATAAACTATACATGTCTCTTTTGGTTTTGATGCATGCAGACAAAATGAACCCCATGAGTCTGGGAACACTATGCCTCCGTTTTAAAGGGGCTCCATTTATGTTATTTTTTTTTTTACAAACTGAGTAGAAGTATCGTATGAGACTTCCAGGAGTCTCAGCCTTTAATTCAATTCTGACACTAACTATCCAGGGTTAACACATACCCCACAGATGTGGATGGAAAGAAAAGGGGTCCTGTGGAAAGTAACCTCACAGGGTGATCTGATCGATCATGAATTCCTAACTGAGCGGGTTGAGGGGAGGGGGAGTCATACCCCAAGCATATAACATTTTAGTAAAAAGTTATTCTTTTGCCCTGTTCACTGTTCTTGTGCATCGAGGTTAACTCAACGTTTGAAATACCAGACATAATACCCCTAAAGGGGATATTAACTATAAGAAAGCACATAATCTTATTAACTATTCTGTAATCCAATCCCTGCCTTGCTTTCCTTAAGTCCCCTCCTTAATCTCAAATGCAGAAGAGAAGCTGCGAAACTCCCCCTCCCACCCATCCCCCCGCCCCCACCCTTGGGAACATTTGAGATCTTGCTGTCTGGCATATGTCATCAGTTTGGCTCAAACTCTTGTAAAAATTCTCTACGGGTTTGGACGTTCCTGACGTCAACATTCACCAAACCGCAAGCTCTCCGGACCCCTCTATTTAGGGTTTTTATGGAGGTTTCATTACATAGGCAATTAAATCACTGGCCATTGATGATTGGCTCCATCTCTGGTCCCTCCCCCGTCCCCAGAAGACAGGGGTGGGTGTGGCTGTGTGGGGCTGAATTTCTAACCCTCCAATCTTTCTGGTGACGGCCCCCATAGCCCCTAGTCACCAGTCATCTCATTAACACACAAAATATACTCTTATCTCTCTGGAGGTTAGGTTGTAAGAGGTCTCAGGAACTCTTATGTCAGGAAACAGGACTAAAATCAAATAGCGTACCAAAGATGCTCCTATCACTCCATTTTACAAAGGTATAGGAGCTCTGCGCCAGGAACCAGGGATAAAGACCCAATATATATTTATTATTTCCCCAGATCCTGGTAATCACGTCTATAGTGCAGTCATCTGCTCTGGTCTGCAAAGGGGCTCCCCCACCTCCACGCAGTGAGGTGACCTGTTTGGGTTTGGCAAGTGGAGAGGCCAGCAGGAGACTGGAGGGCAGGACTGGAAGGAAGTAGAGGGATTTACTGTCCTCCCTACTCCCAGCTTTGGGTCATCTGGCTCTGTCCTCTCAGGGAAGCCCTTTCCAAGGCCCTGGGGGGCCTTTCCCACCCTTCATTCATGCCTGCCAGCATCTCCCCATGCTTACCAACCCCAACCCCCACCCTCGGGTTTCGTTATGTCTGCTCCCACTTTGGTAAGAGACCCTTTCTGAAAGTCTCCCAAAGTGAGAGTGCCAGCTCTGTCCTGCCAGGACCCTGACCAATTTGCTCCTGGCGCAAAACCGAAACAGCACCAAAGGGAAGGCTACGTCCCACCCTGTCCTCCAGCCTCTGGGGTCCCCTGCTCAGAAACAACCAGTGTTCTGGGCTCCTTTGTATCTATCCAAGTAAAAACACAATCACATGGTTTTATTTGTTTGTTTGTTTGTTTGTTTGTTTGTTTTGGATTATCAAGAACTCCCAGCCAGGTATGCGAATGGAAGTGACTGGAACTCCTAGTTCGGCCTGAATTTCCTCTTGCCACTTTGTACCCTCACAAAGGGTTTGTTTTCAGGGGGTGGAGTCCAGAAACATGATTTTCTGGAATTGCTAATGTGGTAAGTTGAGGCTGTGGTGAGTAATTACCGCTTGTCCATCAGTGGGATGGATGTCTGCTTTAGCAAGACCAAGGCGTCAGCACTTCCTGGTCTCACGAATTCAGATGCGTGTAACCAATCCAGGAAAACTCACTGGGTTAAGAATCCTAGGTAGCACCTCTGTTTGGCCCTTCAGCTACTTTTTGGACTTTCTCCGTTGGTGGCCTACTTTTCCCTAAATAAGCCAAGGGGCAATTTCATGATTCCTGAAAGAGATTGTAGTTTTGTTCCCATGAAACTACTTCGCCCTTTGGAGCCAGGCTTCAAATCTCAGTTCTGCCAATTCCTAACTGGGAGACTTTGGGGAAGTTGCCTAACCTCTCTGTCCCTCAGTTTCCTCATCCATGAAATGGGGAGACTAATACCTCATAGGGCTGTCGTGAGGATTAAAGGAGCCAAGAGGCGTAAAGCATTTTAATATAGGGCTTGATACATAGGAGGTGCTCAAAATAGTAGCTCTTTTTATAAGGATGAAAACTAACATTTAATCGAATGTCCTTTTGCTGTACAGATACAACTGAAGTTTATCTCATTGAATTCTCACAACCACCCTGTAAGGTCCACATTATCCCTACTTTCTAGATGAGGAAACTGAGGGTTAAAGTGATTATGGGACTTGTTCAGAGTCATACCACACCACCTAGCCCTGGGACTGAAGTCTGAAGTCCTGGCTAGTATATTCGTTTGCTCACTTTGATTCATGTCCTTGTATTACACTTAAGTCTCTTTGGGCTTTGGCTGTTCCGAACCAGGTTATCTGTCTTGTAAACATCTGGAGTACAGAAGCCACATCTGGAACACTCAGGAGGCTGCGAGAACTTGAGTTTCTGCAACTTGCTTGATGCTGAGAAAATTGCCTGAAGCATTTGTCCAAAGAAGAGATCCTCTGGCGTTTCTGCTGGAGAGTCAGATCCGGGAACAATGGGGGCGGAGCATTGGAATTGACTTTTTTTTTTTTTTTTTTACTCCAAAACTGGGATTTAGGTTGAAGCAAGTTTGGAAACTTTTGTTGTGTGGTATTAGAGCGCTCTCTGCTGTCTATGAAGATGACAGATCTGGCTCCTTCATAGATGTTTTTCTTGATTTATGGAGGAAAAAGGAGTTCTACGGAAAGTAATCTCACAGGATGATCTGATTATAAATTTCTAACTGTGCAGGTCATGATGGGTAGTCACACTCCAAGCACATACACTTTTTTAGTAAGAGGTTTACCTTTGCCTTAAGCAAGACCTGTCCTTTTTTTTTTTTATGTGCGCTTCTAGGTCAACACACCTTTGAAATAAGCAGAACCATCTTCAAGAGAGGACATAATCTTGCTAACTATCTTGTAGTCCAATCCCCACCTTGCTTTTTCCCACCTTCATATAATCTTCTTTAATTCAAAATGCATAAGAGAAGCTAATTGCCATTCTAGGAAATATCTGAGATCCTGCTTCCTAGCAAAGAACGTAAAAGGAAGGTCAAGATTCTCCCTGTTATCCAAAGGTTTACGATCTTATTGGACTCAGAACACACCTTCAGGAAATCATGAGAAAGAGTAGTGGGGCCAAGGAAGAGTAGGAGTTTAAATACAGGTGGGTCCTGAGGCGAGAGTGAGGGTAACTGAATTCCAAGAGAGCTCTGAGATTGGCTGACAGTGCGCTCCTCTTGTGCTGTCTCCTAAGGCCAAAGAGAAGCCTTATGCCTGGCCTGAACTTTGGCTTTGCAAACATCTGCTCGCTCAGTGGGAGAGAATGGTGGTAAAGCTCACAGCTATGGGTAACTGAATACCTACCTACGACATCTGAGGTGACCTACTGGGTAGGTCAGCAGTTCCCTAACTCTGACCCGAGATTCTTTTTAAAGGAACACAGCGACATCTGTCGGCCACCTTGCAAACTACCAGCTCAAGGTAGTTCGCAGTTTGTCAGGCATAGCGCCCTTCCTTTAGAATCTAAAGGATAGTGTAACTGTGTGAAGCTGGCTTTATGGCAGTTGTTCTGATAAAAAGTAAATATTATGTAAAAATTATTGTGGAACAGGAAATTAATGTAGTGACGCGCAATCTAATTCCAAGGTCTGAGCAGCTGTCTAGAGCCCAGCAAGCCCACTCATCCTGTTAGTACATACAATTATTTACGGAACTAGAATATTATTTTTTTCTTTCAATTTATATGCATTTTCAAGTGGCCACTAAGTTGTTAGGACATAAATACTTAGTTTTTTTGACCTCACTACTTATTAAATATAACTGTTAGCATTTTTTGTGGAAGGTAGGAGGTGCCATGAAAAAATTCCTGAGACATTTAAAGGCAACTTGAACCAAGAAAGCTTGGGATCTCTGCATTGAGCTCCTTATAACTTTATAAAAAGTGTCTTAAGCAAATCTAGGACATCCATACCTCTATTTTGTAGATGAGTCAAGAAAGAATAACTCATTCGCCTGAGACCACTCAGTGCGGGGTTGGGGTCTGGGGGGGACGGTGAAATTCAAACTATGTCATCCCATGTGATTTTCAAGAAGGCAAACTGCTACTCCCCACCTCGAGTCAGTTCAGATCTGTCCCCTGATCTCGGGGAAGGGCATGCTGGGGGCTGGAACCAGCTCTTTTTGTTTGTCGTGCTTCATCTTGAGAGAAACAATGTCAGGTTCCTGATGGCCCTAGGGTCTCATTCATTACAGGGCCCTACTGGGGGGATGGGAAGGGCTCAGGACAATAGCCTCTGTGTGTACTGGGAGCTGAAGATGGGCCCTAAGGGGCCTCTCCACTTAGATTCCCTGGAGGTCCCCTTCACCCACTGCTTGTCCCCTCCCTACCAAATCCACCTACATTCCCCAGAATCACCAGCTCAGTCACCTGACTGAAGGAGGATCTAGCAATTAATGAGTTCAAAAGTTGTGTGAAGGATACAGGCCCACCCTTCTTGTTCTTCCAAGTGAAAATTCACCAGAGGGCAGCTGCAGCAGGAAGTAGCCTCCTGGCAGGAGACAGTAAGCAGGGGACCCATGAAGCCACCAAGGGACCACACACGGCATCCTCCCTGTCCTTCAGCTTGGACTTGAGAATTGTGCCCCAGCAGTGAGCACCCTGAACATGACGCTATTTGCAATGGAGGGAAAAGAGGGCATTAGATGAAAGGTGGGGTCCCACTTTCCCAAGGGGCAACTGCCGGCGGCGTCATCTTGCACGGTCAGACTGCCCTCTGAGCCTGTTCCTCCTCAGCAGAATGAGAATAACAGTATTTACTTCCTAGAGTCAGTCTGACAATTTAATACATTACTAAAGCTTAGCACAGAGCTAGGCATACATGATCGGTACTCAATCAAATTGAGCTAGTCGTTCAATAAATATTTACTGAACACCTACTATATACATACCAGGCATTAGGAATACAGCAGTGAACAAGGTAGACCAAAGCCCTAACTTCGGGGGGCTTACATTCTAGCAGAGGAAGACAGACCATAAATAATGAACATAACATATAAGTAAATTATACAGCAGTGCCATCCAACAGAAATATACAAGCTGCATATGTAATTTGAAATTTTCTGGTAATACTATTACAAAAAAATAGGAAAAATTAATTTTTCTAATTTTTAATTAAAAAAATTTTTAAATTGTTTAAAAATTTTTAAGTTTCACCTAATATATCCAAACTATTGTCATTTCAACCACTGGCATTAGCTACATTTCAAGCGCTCAGTCGCCATATGGAGCTAATGGCTACTGTGTTGGGCAGTGCAGTTTTCCAGCATGTTAGAAGGTAAGCAAGTGTAAAAATGAAGACCTAATTCAGGATAAGGGGCACTGGAGCATGAGACATGGGAGTGGACAGACTGAGAAGGTGGATTTGAGCCAACTAAAGGGGCTGAGAACTCCATCATCATTATTAACCAGCCCCCTTTCCTCTCTGCGGGCCTGGTCTGGCTGCAGGGAGGGTTTTGCGGCCTTCCTTCAGGGCCGAGCGTGACCCAGGCTCTGCAGACTCCTGAGTGATGCAGGCCCCCTGGAAATGTCTCGGCCTGGGGAGCAGCCCCTCAGCACCTACTCCTTGTTCTGGGGGCTTAGGGCCACCCCCAGGGGACGCACTGTAGGAATTTTGTCAAGGCTGTGACTTGAGGAGGGAAAAGGAAGGTAGGGGTGTGAGTTCTCGCCCAGAGATGGGATTAGGGGGAGGTGAACGAGAGTGGGAGTCTATCTTTATTTAAAATTTTGTTACTTCGTTCATCACAGATTTTTTGCATTAATTAAAAATATTTTTTGATTCATATGTCATAAAATTCACCCTTAAAAAATCCACCCTTTTAAAGTACACAATTCAGTGATTTTTTTAAGGTATATTCAGAGTCGTATAATATCACCCAATCAATTTTAGAACATTTCATCATCCTCGGAAAAAAAAAAAAACAACTCTATTCAGCAGCCACTCCCCATTCTCCAGTTGCCCTTGGCAACTACGAATGTACTTTCTGTTCCTGTGGATTTGCCTCTTGTGGACATTTCGTATGAATGAACTCATATAATATGTAACCTTTTCTGTCTGACTTCTTTGACTTAGCATATAATGTCTTCAGTGGTTCATCCATGTTGTATCAGCACTTTGTTCTTTTTCATGGGCAAATAATATACCATTGCATAGATAGACCGCATTTTATTTATCCATTCATCTATTGATGGATATGTTTTTTCCACTTTTTCGCTATTGTGAATAATGCTGTCATGAACAGTCACATGCAAGTTTTTGTGTGAACACTTTTGGGCTTTTTTGGACAAATGTTTTTAATTCTTTTGGGTTTTGCATTCATTTCAATTTTAAAGATATTGCATAAAAATATTATTTTTCTTGACTACTGAGTTTTTTGGTGCCTCCTTAAAATATGCGCCTGAGTCCAGTACCTGACCGGCCTCACCCTGTTCCCACCACAAAAGTCTTACCCCTTGTTAGCTGTGTGACTTTGGGCAAATTCTTACCTTCTCGGAATCTCAAGCCTCAGTTTCCTCCTCTGGAGAATGGGGATAATTCCTGTACCTACTTGTGGGTGATAGGAGACAGTGAAGCAATGACCCCTGTTAGAGACCTGGCACAGCCCTTGGCACATGGTAGACTCAAAAGTCAATGGCTTTTCCTCCAGGGAGGCCTGGTGTTAGGCCTAGAGGGGCAGGTCCTAAAATGGATGTGACTTTGCCCTGCTCTTGAGGAGAGCTGGCCCACCCCCTTGTTGCTTCTTTTCCTCAGGGAAACCTGTTTTTGCTCTCCCGCCTCAGCCTGTTTCCCTACAAGGTTCTCGGGGGTGGGACACAATGCTGCTCACCCGAAGGCCTCCTTGGCTCCCAGCACCTTCCATCCCAGCCGCCCCGGGGCCCCTCAATGCCACCTCCCCCTCTCCGCTCTGCCCACTCCCATTGAAGGCCGTGGCTCGCCGTCCCTCTGTGCTGCCATGAGGCCTGCACTTTGCAGGGCTGAAGTCCAAAGTTCAGTCCCTTCGCTAAGCACACGGATAAATATGAACCTTGGAGAATTTCCCCAGCTCCAATGTAAACAGAGCGGGCAGGGGCCCTGATTCACTGGCTGCTGGGGCCAGGGTTGGGGGTTGGGGGTGCCCACAGGGCTTGGCTAGTGGGGCTTGGGGGGGCCGTGGGTGCAAGGATCCTGGTTTGTATCTGCCTGCCGGCCGGCCGGCAAGTAAACAGCCCACGCGGCGGGGAAGGCGGCCAGCTTAGTGGCCCTGGGCCGCGTGGCCCCGCGGCAGTGGAGCCATGGTTTCGAAACTGAGCCCACTGCAGATGGAGCTCCTAGCGGCCCTGCTCGAGTCGGGCCTGAGCAAAGAAGCGCTGATCCAGGCGTTGGGTGAGCCGGGGCCCTACCTGCTTGCTGGAGATGGCCCCCTGGACAAGGGGGAATCCTGCGGTGGCGGTCGAGGGGAGCTGGCTGAGCTGCCCGATGGGCTGGGAGAGATGAGGGGCTCTGAGGACGAGACGGAC
The DNA here is from genome assembly GCF_014176215.1 of Rousettus aegyptiacus. Lineage (NCBI taxonomy): Eukaryota > Metazoa > Chordata > Mammalia > Chiroptera > Pteropodidae > Rousettus > Rousettus aegyptiacus. Next base: position 11,960,409 of record NW_023416308.1, read on the forward strand.
GACGATGGAGAAGACTTCACGCCGCCCATCTTCAAGGAGCTGGAGAACCTCAGCCCCGAGGAGGCGGCCCACCAGAAAGCCGTGGTGGAGAGCCTGCTGCAGTAAGGACCCCTTCTCTGTCCCTAGCTCCAAGGAAAGGGGGACAGGGCCCATGAGAGCTTAGGGGGGATCTCTGCTTGGAGCCTCAAGCCCACCACGGGGCCCTCTGCGGAGTTCCGAGTCTCCGTGAGCCAAGGCTTCCAGCCCAGTGCTTGGGAAGTGGCCATATGTCCCAGGGGAGCTCCAAGATGGGAAAAAGCAGAAGACTTTACAATTCAAGTGCCTGGAGAAGCAGAGGGTCGTGGAAATTTTTAGCCATCTTGACCGTTTCTATGCCCCAAACCCTAACTTCCCCAGACTGCAGGCTCTGGAGCCAGGAAGCACCACTGGAGAGAGTGGGGACCAAGGCTGGGGTTCTGGAGGCTCCCCTTGCCACCCAGGGTCTCAAGCAGGGTCTCAGGCCTTTCTTACCTGCAGGCAATGGAGCCTCGGGAATCTGCTCTCCTTTCCAGCGTAGCCTCAGGCCCCCCACCTCACCAGCAGTTGCCATTAGAGGGCTCCCGTTGTGTACCCCAATCCATCCACTACCTGGCTCCCCATCTCCCGGAAAACTGGGTGGGTCGAGCCCGATGCCTCCCCTCTCCTCAGCAAGACTTAACCTGGTTACTAATTACCCATGGGCTTTATTATTTCTCTTTTGTTTTATAAATTTATAAATGGCAAAAGGCTCTGATAAGGCCTGTGATCATTAACTTGTAGGGATGGTGGCCTGGGGAGGCCTGAGCCAATGAACCTCTCGCCCAGCAGGGGTGGAGGATGGGGAGTTCAGGGGTAGGGGTGAGAAAACGAGGGCCTGGTACAGCAAGGATTGCCCCTTCCCAAAGCCCCCTAACAGCCAGGCATTGTGCCGTGTTTTCACATGTATAATTTTGGATGATGTTCAGATAAATCCTGGGAGGAAGCTATGAATAACTCTGCTTCACAGATGAGGAAACTGAGGCCCAGAGAAGGGAAATAGTTTGACTAAAGCCACCCAGCAGGGACTCCACACCCACTCTGTTTAGCGCTCTCAATCGCCTTGACTAGGAGCCAGAAGCCAGCTGGAGGTGACTGGGGTGTCAGAGGAAGAGCCCCAGAGGAGTTCTCCGGGGGGGGGGGGGGGTGTCTCTTTTCTGTCCAAGGTCCTGATTCCAGCTTGGGGTGGGGGAGGGCTGAATCCCCGCCTCAGGGAGACAGAGCCTCAGGGTCTGCCAGGCCTTGTGAGGGCCCAGGCAGGGGGCAGGCGGCAGGGGAGCAGAGAGGCCCCCTGACTTGGCAGGAAGAGGAGGGCAAAGGGCCCTGCTGGGCTGCAGGGGAGGGGCAAAGAGTCAGGTATGGCAGACCCAGGCAAAGAGCAACTGGGATAGGGTGGGGCGAGGCCAGATCTGCTCAGGACCCCACATGAAAATGGGGGTTTTCAGGTGGGAGTGGGGGCTGAGGGTGCCAAGGGCCTTTCTTACCTGGCTGGGTGGGGCCTCTTGATCAGCAGGAACTTTGGTGGGATGGTGGGTGATGGGGAGGCTTGATCCACAGCGCTTGAAGGGGGAGCAGAGGTCAAAGTGCTCCCCGGGGAACAGCAGGGGCCAAGAAGCTGAGGCAGAGAGGGGAGACATGCAGGAGAAGAGAAGACGTCGGGGCAGATGGAGAGAGGCCTGGAGAAGCAGAGTTAAGCAGAGGAGTGGGAAGAAAGAGGGGCTCACATCCAGCTGGGAGAAGGGGCTGGGGAGAGAGTGAGGCACCCCAAGCTGAGAGAAGGCTGGAGTGCTCCAGCCTGCCCCTATTGGGTTTTCTTTAATGCTAACAGCATGCTATTTACTTTCCATTTAAATTTGAGATGTTGCTATAAATTATCAACCAGCTCCTTGTTCCTGCAGAGTTTATAACTAACTACCTGGGTTACTTATTGTTCAGGTAACAAAAGGGATCTGAAACCGCCCTGAGGGAAAAAAGTGGGGCCTGTAGTCTCAAGAAGGAGAGCAGTGGAGGACCCCGATGGAGGCCTGGGCAGTGGGGGTGCAGAAGCAGGAAAGGATGATGCACAGGCAGGGCTTCCCGTGGAGGCCATTTCTCTGGAGAAGACAGTGTCTGGGAAGAGGCAGGATGGGTCCAGGTCCCAGGTTCCCCCAGGTGCCCATGCCTGAGGCCAAAGCAGGACATAAGCTCCTCTTTTAATTCACTGTGTGACCTTGGGCAAGTCTCTTCTCTGCCTCCCGCCTCCATTTCTCTACCTGGACAACGAATAACATTCGAACTCCTCGCCCTGTTTCCCTGACCTCTTCCTGAGGAACCTCCCTCTCTTCCTCAGTTTCCTCCAGTTATACTGACTTTGCTGATTCCCACGTCAGAGCCTTTGCACGTGCTGTTCCTTCTGCCTGGAACCTTCTCTTCTGATCTTCCCATGGCCAATTCCTTTTCCTCCTTTTGCTCAAATGTCACCTCCTCAGGGAAGCCTTACCTGCCTGTCTCATCTGAAGGTAGGCTCCACCCTTCCACTACCTTCTTTTACTTTCTCCTGTTTATTTTTTATTTTTTATGATTACTTTCTGTTTTCTATTTCCTGCCATGAAAATAGAAGCTTTTCTAAGACAGGGTCCATGTGGCCTAGTTCACTACTCTTATTCCTGATATCCAGCCCAGTGGCCGACACACAACATGAATGAATGAATGACTAGGATGCTCTAAGGCTCCGGGGGACATCTGTTGCTATGTCCAAGGCAGGAAGCTGTACATGGGGCTCCTTCCTGGGTGTCCTCCTAGGTCCTCCCTGTTCCTGATTAGCTCAAACCTCAACCTTGAAGGTCTCTGATCCTCTCCATTGGGCAGTGCCAAGGTACTGGGATCCAGGGAGGTAGTGCCCAAGGTGGGACAATTTGACATCCCTGACTGAGGCCAGCCTGCCTGGGTTCAAATCTCAGCTCCCCGCCTCTAGCATGCACAGGTGATCTCGCTTTTCTTGTCCCCAGTTTCCTCTGCAAGGCAGAGATAATAACACCAACTCACAGACTTAAGTAGCATGATAACATGTAGCGTGCACATGTAGTAAGTGCACTCAATGGTGGCTGTTACGAGTGGTCCTATTTAATAGGTGAGCAAAAGAATGTTCAGGCATGCAAAGCCACTTCCCCGAGGTAACTCTTACAAAGCAGTCAGGGCAGGACTTAGACCTAAGTCCTCCCAACCCCATACTCTGCACAGCATCTTTGATGTTGTATGCTTGTCCTTGATAAGTTCTTTTTCTTCTTACCCTCCCCAGTTGTTCTTCCTGTTCAGCTTCACCATTAACTCACTTCCATGCAGTGCTCAGAGTTCACAAAGGGCTTACAAATGCATTAAACTTGTTTTCTCCTGCTGACAACCTCCGAAATATTCATCATTAGCCCCATATCACAGTTAAGGAAACTGAGGCACCCAGAGATTAAGCAACTTCCCCAGGCCACCTGGAGAGTGAGTGGGAGAGCTGGGGTTCGAACAGAGACTGAAAGGCCCTGCACTGAAAACTCTGCTACTTTCCATGTGAGTGGCCTTTCAGGGTGGTCTCCCAGCTCCACAGCCTTGGAGGTGCTGATACCCCAGGGCCCAGCAAGCAAAAAGCCCAAAGCCTTGAACATGATTGGACCCAGAATGGGTAGGAGGCAGGAGGAGGGAGATGTGAGCAGATCTTCCCCTCTCCCGGGTCCTCTTCCCTCTGCTGTGGAGCTGGGGTCCCAGGACATCATTGATGATGATGATGATGATGATGATGATGATGATGATGATGACGACGACGATGATGATGATATCAACGTTGTTCCACTTATTGAGCACTGACTATGCGCCAGGCCCTGTAAACATGTCACTCCTCTTTGAAACTCAGCTCTCCCAGTAGCACTGTGAGGCAGGTGTGGATTTACCACCATGGAGTATGCGCACATCAGGTGCTAGGGTACAGCGGTGGGACTCGAACCCAGGTTGGCTTGACTTTCGAGCCCACAAAAGCTGGGGATACCTGGAGACTTGGCCTCTTAGTTCTGAGTTGGGGAAACAGTCCTGAAGAGTCAGGACCTTTAAGACTGAGTGTGTGTGTGTGTGTGTGTGTGTGTGTGTGTGTGTGTGTGTGTGTGTGTTTTGGGGTGGGAGAAAGAAACGGAGCAAACAACAGAGAGACACACACAGGAGAGAGATGACAGAAAAGCAGGCAGACAGACAGGGACATGGAGTCAGATAGACAGTGACAGTAAATCTATAGTTTGAGCCAGGAGAGGCCCTGTGGAGAGGGAGGGTGAGTTCATTCCCCGGAGAACAGAGATGGGAAGGAGGGTGATGATTACAGTTGGGGGAGGAGAGAGGCCATTAGGCAGCCTGGCTCCAGAATCAGATAAAAGTGTTTGTCGGGGTGCGCAAGGCTGGACTTTGTACTGCCCTTCCCTGCCTGCTCTGACTGGCACCCGGTGAGCAGGGGAGGTAGAAAAGAGAGGTTCCTAGGAGCTCCTGAAAGCAGGGGGAGAGAGGAGCTCCAGGAGAGGTCTGAGAGTCTGGGCAAAGTGAAATATTCTCGAGTCCCAGCTAGGTCACCTTGGACAAGTGAGGCTCACCTATCTGAGCCTCAGTTTTCTTAACTGTGAAATGGGCACACAAGTAGTACCTACATGCTAAGGTTATTGTAAGATTTAAATGACTGGCTCTTGGCACAGTGCCTGGCTCACAGTACATACTCGAGAAACATTCATTCTCGCGTGTATCATTTTTACACAAATGGAACTTTGCTGTACTGACTGCTGAACAATTTAAATTGATCCGTCCCCACCTTCCATTTCCTCCCTACCGGTATGGGAACTGCTGATAAAAATGGAGGAAGCTGGAGGACCAAAGCTGATGCAAGGCCCTGCACCCTCATGTCTGGGAAGGGCACGGCCAAGGGGACAGGCAAGGCCAGTTCTCTAAGGAGGGAGAGGTGGGCTGGGGAGAAGACAGTGCAGGTGGGCTTCGGAGTCCTGGGGGTTTTGTTTGTGTTTAGTTTTTATAATTCAGTTTTAAATATTATATATGCATATATTGTCTATTATATAATTTATTACACCCAGCACCCCCAGCCCCCTCCTGAGACCATCAGTCTCACCAATTCCTTGTGTGTCCTTCCAGTATTTCATGCAAACAGGAGCCAAGATATAGAAATCTTTTATCCCACTTTAACTTTTACACAAACAGCAGCGCAGCAAACCCACCAGACAAACCCTGTTCCGCACGGCGCTTCCTCAGTGGGTTTTTACAGCTGCGTGGGCCGGAGCCACCACAATGTAGTTAATCAGTGTTCCTTCGCTGGATTCTTACGTGGTTTCCCATCTTTCATGGTGGCAAGCCACACGGCGATGACGCACCTCTTACCCAGGCCACGTGCCACACACGCAAATATCAGAAGTCCAGAGGTTCTAGAACAAATTGCTGAGTCAAGGGGGTGAGAACACAGGTTCTGTGATCTGACAGACCTGGGTTCAATTCCCAGTTCTGTCCATTTCAGCCCTGGTGTAGAGAGCTGCTTTTATTTATTGACACATGTTTGTAACAGATGCTCAGGACAGGATGAGGGGGAAGGGGAGGGGGAAGGTTGAGACAGAGCTGGAAAAGGAGAGAGAATTTATATATTTCAGGCAATCTGACCCCTTCCATTCCCCACAGTGACCAACGGATAGAAATATGAACCACAGATGGCTTCAGATCCTTTGAGTTTCTCTAGTGAGTGAACCTCAGCCCACAGAGTGGGATTCTGGTGCTCAGACACACTCATTTTTCTTACAACAAGGCTCCTCAATGCTGGTCCATAACCCCTTCACCTGTGAGTCTACTGAAACCCAGACACCTGCCCCAGTGCTGTGGGGAGCCTGGCCAGGCCATTGCCTGGGGTTTAGTGAAAATTGTCAGGAGGCGTTTCGACCTTATGTGTTTTTTACCTGATGGGCTGACTTCAAACTGAGTCCCTTCAGGTGGGATGGGACTCTGCGAGGCTAGCCCTGTGACCTTGGGTAAGTGAGTAGCCTCTGTGGCCCTGACTGTAAAGTGAGAGAATCTTGTTTCTTTCCTTGTTTTCGGACTCAGTTTTTTTCCTACTAGGTTTCCTTAAGCAATCTATCCATCCATTCATCTACCCATCCGCCATCTACCATCTATCCATCTGTCTATCCATCCATCTACCTACCCACCTATCCATCCACCCATTTACCCACCATCAACTCATTCATTCATGCATTCACCAAGGGCATAATATATGTCAGGCCCACTTTGGGTGCTGAAAACCAGAGAGTTCCTACCCTCAAGATGTTTACGGTCTCTCTTTCCATGGATAAGACACAGCCACAAATAACATTTCCAAGTAGGATGAGGGGAGATGTTTCAAGGAGGCACAAAGGTGAGGACCCTCCCCATCGGGATTGTGTAGCTTCAGGCGGAGTCTGTGCGTGTCTATATCTGTGTCCATGTTTCTAAACTTTTATCTGTTCCCATGACTCTGTGGGACTGGTTGGGCCCTGCAACGACATGTACGTGTCCGCATGTCTCTGTCCCCATGTTCATGTGTCAGTGTGCCTGTGTCCTGGCATGGGCGCCCATACCTTCCTGTCCCTGAGTCAAGGTGCAAGCCCCAGGCTCCACACCTGCTTTCATCCTGGTCCCCACCTCCAGGACGGATGGGGCTCCTAGCACCCAGGACCCCCAGCCTTGCCTGCAGGTCACCCCCACTGAGTGGGCCCTGTCCCTGCTCTCCTTGCAGGGAGGACCCATGGCGCGTGGCAAAGATGGTCAAGTCCTACCTGCAGCAGCACAACATCCCACAACGGGAGGTGGTTGACACCACTGGCCTCAACCAGTCGCACCTGTCCCAGCACCTCAACAAAGGCACCCCCATGAAGACGCAGAAGCGAGCCGCCCTGTACACCTGGTACGTCCGCAAGCAGCGAGAGGTGGCCCAGCGTAAGTAACGACTGACCGCAGTCCCGTCTTCCCTGGCGGGCCCGGGACGCTCTGCAGATCAAGGGTGGGGGCTGGAAGTTTCGGCACCCCTTAACTCAGAGGAAGTCAGGGGGACTCAACCAGCAGCTCGCAGGCACTCGAGGGGAGGGGAGTTGAGTTGGTCCTGGATGAACTGGGTCCCTGTCTTTTAAGAGCCGTGTGGTGTGGAAGGAGAAGAGATCATTGTGATACAGTGAGATATAATAACAGCAGCAGCAACAGCCAGTGTTTACAGAGTAAGCGCAGTGTGCCTGGCCCAGTGCAGAGTGCTACGCAAAGTACATTTCGAAGTGTTAAGCTGGAGGCAGAGGAGAGAGTAATCTATTCTTCCTCAGGGAGGCAGGGGCATCAGAAAGGTTCATACCAGAAGTATGACCTTTAGACTAAGTCTTAAACTGTTTCGAATTTTGACCCATGGGGATGGAAGGAAGGGTGTTTCGGGCAGAAGGAACAGTGTGTGTCAAGGCTGAGGCGAGGTGTACATTCTGGGAATCCTCCACTGCAAACCCAGGAAGACTTGCAGCCACTATCATGTGGGGAACACTGGGCTTCCTCACTCAGGCCTCATACCCCATCGAACCCCAAGTGCACTGTCACACTTTTGAGCCTACATATAAAAAATTTCTAATATTTCTTTCATTAATTATTCAGGCTTTAAAAAAGCAATATACACTTGATTAAAAATAGAAGAAAATAAAGATTTCATAATAAAAATTAGATGTCCTTTCTCTAAAGCAGCCCCCGGCATTCCCAGTCTTGCATATGTCCTTCCGAAGATATTTTATGAATTTACTAGCAGTGTGTGTGTGTGTGTGTGTGTGTGTGTGTGTGTGTGTATCCTTGACTCAGAATCTTCCTTCTTCCCTTTCATAAAAATGTCCTGGCATTTGTCTGTCCCATACTCTTGGTGACCCACTCAGGGATAATCTGATAGACCACTTTCCACTAAAGTGGGACCTACTGACAAGGGCTGCTGGGTCTCTTCTCTCCTGGCTAATACCGCACTTTAAGTTTGATTTCCAAGTCTGCAATGTCAAACACAGCTCTGAATCTACTCAGGAGGTATAATTCAATTTTCTGCTCTACTGTGTGTCCCTGGAAAAATATGGAACCTCTCCCAACCCCGAACCTTACCTGTAAAATGGGATGACATATATGTCAAATGTGACCCAGTGCTGATGCTTACTTGGAGGCTCGTGAGATTAAATCTTGGCTCAGTAGAAAAGTGTGCAGGGGTTGATTAGTTATGTCTGCCTTGGACACAAGTTAAGGAAGTGGTGGCACATGTGCTGTGTTTGTCGTCACTGGATTAGATGATTTCGAAGTTCTAGCTGTAAACCCCTCTGGCTCAGCGCCCTGGGAATCAGAATGAATCATGAGTGTGATCATGAACTGATGTGGGAAGGTGGGGGTGGCTGGAACCCTGCTCACGGCTCTCTGTGCCTCCAGAGTTCACTCATGCTGGGCAAGGTGGGCTGATTGAGGAGCCCACGGGCGACGAGCTGCCAACCAAGAAGGGGAGAAGGAACCGTTTTAAATGGGGCCCAGCATCCCAGCAGATCCTGTTCCAGGCCTATGAGAGGCAGAAGAACCCCAGCAAGGAGGAGCGAGAGGCATTAGTGGAAGAATGCAACAGGTAGATTGGCTGGTGGTTAGCAGGGCTGGTTTGGTCTGGGCAGGGGCAAGGCTGGGGAAGGGGAGGGCAGCCCTGGGTCCTGAGGGAGGCTCCCCAGTCTCAACTCGTGCTCAGTGTCTGAAACGTAGCTCCATTTCTGGCACCACCCCCCGCCAACCCAGGCAACCCTTGTGTGGCTGCTCGTTTTATTCATCCTCACTACAATCCCATGGTTATTTGGCTCACTTTATGATTGGAGACACTTACTCGAGGTCACACTGCAGAACTGGGATTGAAACTCAGGTCTGCCAGCCTCACTCACTCAGGCAGAGCCCTCCTTCTCAGTGCCCTCCCCACAGCCCCAGGAGAGGGTTCCTCTGTTTCTGGTTTGGAGGCTCACAAATGGCTATTTCTGTAGGGCCGAGTGCATCCAGAGGGGGGTGTCACCATCACAGGCACAAGGGCTGGGTTCCAACCTTGTCACAGAGGTGCGCGTCTACAACTGGTTTGCCAATCGGCGCAAGGAGGAAGCCTTTCGGCACAAGCTGGCCATGGACACGTACAGTGGGCCACCACCAGGGCCAGGCCCAGGCCCTGCGCTGCCCGCCCACAGCTCGCCTGGCCTGCCCCCACCTGCTCTCTCCCCCAGTAAGGTCCACAGTGAGTGCTCTGAGGGTAGCGGACTTGGGGCAATGGATGGAGGGAACATGGGGGTAAGGTGGGAAAGTTGGGAAGTACCCCCCCAAGTGGCAGCTGTCACCCAAACCTCTTAGCACTTCAGTTTGGTTCCACTCCATTCTATTTACTCTGCTCTATTCACCCCAGTCCTCTCTGCTCCAGCAGCCCCCCCCCCCTCTTTTCGGCACCAGGGACCGGTGCTCCTATGAGAATCTAATGCCTGATGGACCTGAGGTGGAGCTGAGGCGGTGATGTGACTACAAATACAGATGAAGCTTTGCTCCCTCGCCCGCCGCTCACCTCCCGCTGTGCGGACCGGTACCGGTCTGTGGTCCGCGGGCTGGGGACCCCTGCTCCACTCCATGTCATCCACTTCGCTCCATTCCATTCACTCCGATTTGGGTCACTTCAGTTCATTCATTTCAAATCAAATCAGCTCAATTCATTTCTGTTCAACTCATTATAATCCAATTTAGTTCATTTAAATTTGGTACAGTTTAACTCAATGCAATTCCCAATGGATCCAGCTTACTAAATATAATTCAAGGAAATTAAGTTAACTTTGTATAGCTTAGTTCAATTCAATCCAATTCGATTTCATTCAATTCAATTCAATTCAACACAAGCTCAATTCATTTCAGGTACAATTAGATTCTGTTTCATTCAATATTTCGGTTCATTCTATTCAACTCAGTTTGCTGCAGTTTAATTTCACTAGCCTCAGTTCAGTTTGGTTCAACTGTCTTTGATTGAGCATCTACTGCATGTCAGGTATAGCACTAGGCGGTGGGGGGACATGGAGCTAAAAAAAAAAAAAAATGCAGCCTTGTGTTCAGGAGTTGGAAGCAGCCGGCGCAGGGCATGGCAGGAGGTGGACAGCAAGGTTTGCTGGCTGCACAAAGAACGTTGGGGCGAGTGGTCCAAGCCAACAGACGTAGTTTGGAGTGATGAGGGCCTTGGGAGGCAGAAAAGCGGGGTGCTGAGACCGGACGCTGCTCCCACTCCAGGTGTGCGCTATGGACAGCCCGCAACCAGTGAGGAGGCGGAAGTTCCCTCAAGCAGCAATTCCTTGGTGACAGTCTCTGCACCCTTGCACCAAGTGTCTCCCACAGGCCTGGAGCCCAGCCACAGCCTGCTGAGCACTGAAGCCAAGCTGGTGAGTGTTCGCCCCAGGTAGAAACCATTCCAACCCCATCTATCTTCCCCTGGTGGGGAGAAATGGTCCCCAGGAAGGCAGCGTGGGGCTCTGCCCTCACTCAGCTTGGATTCCCTTCCAAGGTCTCAGCAACTGGGGGCCCCCTGCCTCCTGTCAGCACCCTGACAGCACTGCACAGCTTGGAGCAGACTTCCCCAGGCCTCAACCAGCAGCCCCAGAACCTCATTATGGCCTCGCTTCCCGGGGTCATGGCCATCGGGCCTGGCGAGCCTGCCTCTCTGGGCTCCACATTCACCAACACGGGCGCCTCTACCCTGGTCATTGGTAAGCTGGTGGGACTGGGGTGGGGGCAGGTGAGTTGGGGTCTCATGGGGCTCCGCCAGGAGCTGGAAGAGCCACTGGGACTCATTCATTCATGTATTTATTGAGTGCTTACTCTGTGCCAGGTTTTCTGCTACATCAGTGACATATAAGTAAACCAAACAGAACAAAGTCTGAGTGATTTAAGTGGAAAAGCAGACAATAAACATAATACAGAAATTATACGGTGCCTTAGAAGGTAAAACATTTGTGGGTAAAATAGCAGAAAGGGGACCAAAGTTTTCTAGGTTTTAGTTTTTTTTGTTTTTTTTTTTTATGGTGGCATTGGTTAACGAAATCCAGTAAGTTTCAGTGGAGCATTTTAATAGTAAGGCATATATATATATATTTACATTGTGTGTCCGCCTCTCACAGTTAGATTCCTGTCTGCCACCACATATTTGACCCCTTTCACTCCATCAACCTACCTCTCCCCTCCTAGGCTTTTTTTAAAGCCTAGAAAGACTTTATTTTAGGAACTGTTACACAGAAGCTCAATATATAAGATAGGGAGCTGCTGAGGGAGTTAAGCCCCAGGGCCTCTGCATTGCTATGGAACCCCAGGGCTCTAGGGAACTAGACTGACACACACACACATACACTCCAACCCACCCATATAACAAGCTAGAGACTCAGAGAGGGAGAGTGACTTGCCAGCACCAGATGAGTTCGTGACAGGTCCAAGAGCAAAGGTGTTTCCTGTCTGCCTTGTCTCCTCCCCCAACCCACTGGCTCTGGGAGGGAGGAACGGTGTCCCCAGGGGGCCTGGGAGGTAGTGGAGGTGGTAGGAAGCCTGGCTCACTGCTGCCCCTCCTACTCCAGGCCTGGCTTCCACACAGGCACAGAGCGTGCCCGTCATCAACAGCATGGGCAGCAGCCTGACCACCTTGCAGCCGGTCCAGTTCTCCCAGCCACTGCACCCTTCCTACCAGCAGCCACTCATGCCCCCCGTGCAGAGTCACATGGCCCAGAACCCCTTCATGGCCACCATGGCCCAGCTGCAGAGCCCCCATGGTGAGCACAGGGAGACAGGGTGGCCTAGGAGGTACTGTGGTCTCCGTATGTGTGTCTGGTATAAGTGTTTCTGTGATGAAGGGGGGAACCGTGGGTGCTCGGATGGGTGTCTATAGCCAGAATGTGTTTCAGAGTGTGAATACATGTGGCTGTGAGTGTGTGCACAGGTTTGAATTTGAGTGGATACGCATCTGAGTGTCTGCGTGCACAGGCCAGCGTGTGGGAATACAGGTTTGTCTTTCTCTGAACTCTTGGGCCCATGTGTACTTCAGAATGGACTATTCTCAGATTTTTCAAAGGTAATATGGTGGACATACCATAGATTACATAACACTCCCAGCAGGGTTTGGGGCAACTCTGTCACCAAGCATTACAATTTCTGCAGCAAAAGGTAGAATTCCGCCAAGTAGGTTAATAAAGATTTAACCTCAATCAGGCTCAAGTCAGATTTTACCACCAAATGAGCTCTAGTGCCAACCTTACAAAAACCTACTGGTTTTGAGACCTTTCTGGAATTTGGAATTGGGGATAGGGGATAGTAGACGTGTATATATATATATGTGTGTGTATTTGGTCGAGTGTGTTTGTGTATATGGCTGGTTATGGTTTATCTGAGTCAATGTAAGGAGGTGTTTTTCTGCTGGTACCTGCATTTTTTGTGGGGGCGGCTGAACCTTGAGGTTACATTTCAGAGAGGCATCCCAGAGGTGGAGACATGTTGGCTTCCAAAGTCTGTGCTTAGTACAGGAGCACCTGTGCCTCGTGTTCCCTTTCACACCTGTTGTGTCCAGGTGATGGGAGCTGGGTTTGGGTTCCTGGCCTCCCCCAGGCTTCTCCCTACCAAGCCAAGCGGAGCAGGCCCCTGTAGTTAAGGAGAGGGTCTCACACGCCACTTCCCCCAGAGCACCTAGCTTTGAGGCCCTCCTGGGAGGGGTCCAGCCTGGCCCAGGGTGCCACGTCTGTGTCCACCTCTGTCTCTTCCCTCCTGTCCAGCCCTCTATAGCCACAAGCCTGAGGTGGCCCAGTACACCCACACGGGCCTGCTTCCACAGACCATGCTCATCACCGACACCACCAACCTAAGCGCCCTTGCCAGCCTCACGCCCACCAAGCAGGTAAGGCCCTGGCCTGCCCTGGCCCCTCCCCAGAGCACACCCTGGGGGCTCAGGAGGCTGCTCTGTTCCCCCAGGTTTTCACCTCGGACAACGAGGCTTCCAGTGAGTCCGGGCTTCACACGCCGGCATCTCAGGCCACCACCATCCACATCCCCAGCCAGGACCCTGCTGGCATTCAGCACCTGCAGCCTTCCCATCGGCTCAGTGCCAGCCCCACAGGTGAGAGGCCTTTCCCTGCCACCTCTTTCTTGTGTGTGCAGCGGGCAGTGGGCAAACAGGAGGGAGCATGAGGCCGGTGTTCCCCTGAAGTGAGCTAAGAGAAGTGTGAAACCACAGGAAAATGGGCACTTCTTACAGGAACATCTCATTGACTTGGTTGAGGAAAAGATTAAGTCATGGGAGGAGGTGGCAGTGGGTGATACTGAGAAGTAACCTGGGCTGGTTGTGGGCCAGAAGTGGCTCATGGATGTGTTGGTTTGGCTCTGGGCTTAGCGCTCTTTGAATCATTGCCAACATATAAAAATCAGGAGCTTTCACAAAGATCCAGAATTCTGGCTTGGAAAATTGGAAAAACTCATGTTTTCATGTAGCAACGACAGAGAGTAAGCTCTTCAGGCCACCATGTCCCACTCGACCCATTCACTTCCATCCCATGACCCACGTGTGCAACCTGCAAGGTCATGGTGAAGGGCAGGCACTTTGGAGTTAGGCTGTTGGGCTCTGCGGCCTGGGGTGGCCACTTGCTTAGTGCACAACTTTGGGCAAGTTGCTCCCACTCCGTGAACCTCAGGTTCCTCCATCCAGCCTAGCCCTGTTACTGAGGGCTCCGCACTGTACCTGTGAGGCACATGTCATCATCCCCATTTTACAGATGAGAAAGTGGACACTCAAGGAAGTGAGGGATTTGGCCTTGCCTCCAACAGCTACTAGGTGGCAGGGCCAGGACTGGAACTCAGGTGCAAAATCAAAGCCCATTCTCTTAACCATTTGAATCAATCAGGCTTCTCCAGAGACACTTAACTAATAGGAATATGTACATATTAAAAGAAATTGACTTGAATGATGGTAGGGGCCAGCAAATCCGAAAGCTGCAGTGCAGGCCAGCAGGGCAGGCAGGAGTTAATGCTGCAGAATTCCTTTTTCTTTAGGAAATCTCAGCTTTTGCTCTTAAGGCCTTCAACTGATTAGATGAGGCCCATCTATATTATCGAGGGAAATCTCCTTTACTTAAAGTCAATTGATTGGAGGTGTTAACCACATCCACCAGATACTTTCACAGCAACACTCTGATTAGTGTTTGTTTCAATGACTGGGTGCTGCAGCCTAGCCAAGATGACAGATAAAACCAGCCACCTCACCACCTTGCCAGGGCTTCTCTAATGTTCCCGTTAAAACATCCTGAGGAGGCTACTCCCTGGGCGACCCCAGAGTCTGGCCGTGGGTTAATAAATCGAGGCCTCGCCTCCCCTGTCCTGAGCACCCCCAGGGGTAGGGAGGGAGGGGTCAGGATGGGCTCGGTGAGCGGCCAGCAGCTTCCTGTGTCTCTGCAGTGTCCTCCAGCAGCCTGGTGTTGTATCAGAGCTCCGAATCCACCAATGGCCACGGCCACTTGCTGCCATCCAACCACAGCGTCATTGAGACCTTCATCTCTACGCAGATGGCCTCCTCCTCCCAGTAACCATGGCGACTGCCTCCCATTGGCTGGGACCTGAAGCCTTCATGGCCTGCTTGGGGAGTGACCAAAAATATCTGAGCCTGCAAAACTTTTGGTGCCAAGGAGCTGCTGCTCCTCTGGAAAACTGCTTCGGTTCCCGTCCTGCTCTGCCAGTGCCAGAGAGCGGGGCTTCTGAGGTGCCCCAACCTGGGCGGAGCTGCTTTAGCACACAAGCAGGGGACCTTAAGAGCTGGGAAGCAGAGCCTGTTCCTGGCAGGACACGGGAGGGACTACCCCTGCTGCTCAGGGTAAATCCTGTTACTTAAAACAGAAGGGGGAAGGCTGTGAACTCTGGTACCCATGGCCTGGGCTTGTGGAGAACCCAAAGAGAACGCTGGCAGCCACACTTCTCAGGACACGAGCTGGTGTAGCTGTGATGCACTGAGCTCCAAGAGAGAACCTAGATCAATGTGGCCCCATTCTGTCACCTATGCCCTGCCCTGGCCACTCCATCCTGTTGCCCTTCCTGCTATTGGCCCATATGCCCATTTGTATCCACCCTTGTTCCCCACTCACACAGGCACTCTCTGAGAGGCTACTTTATTCCAAGGCCTGAGGTTCAGATGCTCAACCCTGGGGGAGCTCAAGCTAACAGCAAGGGCATCAGGGCTCTTCAGCTTCTCATCCTGAGCCATCCTTTTCCCCTAACCCCGAGACCTCCAGTTTTCTGGAACATTTGCTCCCCTGAAAATCATGCCTTCTGATGCCACCCTGGCATCTTGCTCTTCTGAAAAGCCCCACTCAAGTTTAGGAAGTCAACCTTGCTCCTGTGGGAGCCCTGCGACTCTGCACCTGGTGCCAAGTCCTAGAAAAGCAGCTCCTCTGGCCTGTAGGGCCCTGCAGACCCATCCCTGGTTTATAGAAGTGGCTGAGTTCAGAATGCAGCAAGGTCTGAGCGGCAGGCAGAGTGGAGGTGCCCTGATGCAGAAGAGAGGCGAGACCAGCAGAAAGGAGCCACCTGTGTGGACAGGACACATTCCTGGGAGCCTGGAGGCCCGGCTGGCTGAGGGATGGGGAGAGGTCCCGGCAGATGCAGCCCCCTGAGGAGTCTGAGCCCCTGAACACTGCCAGGAGGGGCAAGGCAGCTGTGCAAACCCGGGGCTCCTGTAACCTCATCTCCCTGAGGCTGCTACAGACAACCTGGCCCTCATAGACCGCCTCCACCCCATTACTGAGGAAGAGCCCGGGAGAACCCGCATCCTCTGCAGCACGCGGCCAACTAAGGGCAAGCCTGTACCCTTATTTAACTTTTAGTAAACAAGAAATGTCATCAGAAACTTCTTGCTTGTCCACATGTCATCTAGATGGGGCTGGGCAGGCGGAGGGGCATCAGGGGCCTGAGAGTTGGGTCCAGCACACACACCCTCATCCCCTACTTCTGTTCCCCTTGCTGTGCCAAATCTCTGAGGTAAAGCCATGAAGCCAGAATTTTACCTTAATCTAAAGCTTCTGCTCCTTTTTTCAAAATAGCCCCCGTGCATGAAACTTGGCCCACAGTGCTGTAACACTTTCCGAAGTCATGAAGCTGGAGGGCAGGAACCCATCTTGAGGTATAGGCAGGACCCCTCCTGTGTGAAGCTTTAAAATGTCTCATCGAGATTCAGCATGGACCAGGAGGCAGCACCCAAAACACTTTGTTACACGTTGGGTCCGACAATTTATTTTTGATAATCTGGTTGGCTCAGAGAGATGATCCTGTGTGGAATGTTTACGAATGTAGAGCAAGAAAGACAAGAGAAAAACATCTCTTTCTTTCTCAATGTTATATCCAGTCTGTGTGGTATGAAGGGGGAAGTACAAGCTCTTTGGGCCTTGGCACTTGGGGATGCCTTCCTCCATTTTCTTAAGATTATCTCCCACAACAGGCTGAGGATGTGGAGAAGGAAAAGGTCTCCCTTCACTCACCCTCTTCAGACAGTAAAATCGGGTGACGGAAGCTTTACCACTTGGCCATCAGTGTTGAATAACTGGAAGGTCCCTTCTTCCTGAGGCCATGGAATGTTCTGGTACCACAGGTCTGCCCCAGCCCCCAGTGGGAGCACAGGAGGGCAGGCCTTGCTTGGGCTTCTCACCCTACAACCAAGGCTTTGCCCTAACCCTTGGGCAAACCCCTATCAGACCCTTTGGCAGAGTCTGAACTTGCCGGCCAAGTCCTTGAACTTGGAGAGGGAGGCAGGTGCTGGAAATGCCTCGTCTCAGTGGGCGCCTCTTCACTGGGGCTATTGTGCCCTGTGACCGCTGGCTGGGGTCAGTTTGTGGGCACGGCTGCTGCACTCTTTTCTGGTGGGAACAGGGAGGTCTCACTGGCCTTCTTTGCCTTTTTCTTCCTTTTCTTCTTTTTGGTCCCAAGTGATGCTTGTTCTCCATTGAGCTTGGCCAACTCCTTTTCCTGCTTCCTGACTGTGGCCTTGCTCGTGGTGATGGCTGCGGCCAAGTCCATGTTGGCCTCCTTCTTGGCTTTCTTTTTTGACTTCTTTTTCTTCTTCTCTGCCTCCTTCTCCACGCTGACGGGGCTGTGGATGGCAGACTCCTGGAGAATGTCAGAGGCTGACACAGCTGCCTCCCGGCACCGCTGCCACTCCTCGTCACTCTCCTCGCTGCTGCAAAGGGAAGGCAGTTTGGGTCAGCTGGAGTCAGGACAGGCCCCAAAGCTGCCTCTCACTGCCTCAGTCTACGCCACCAGAAAGAGACTGCAGGAAGAGGCAGGTAGAGAGCTCAGACTTGGCCGTGAAGCAGACCTGGGTTCCAATATTGGCTTTTCTGCTTCCTAGCTATGTGACTTCATTAAGCAACTTAACATCTCTGACCCTCAGTGTCTTCATCTATCAGATGGGATCTTCCTCAACCCCAGGCCTCATAGGAACATCCGAGAACTGAGGCGTCTGGCACGAGATGGGTGCTCAAAAAGCAGTAAACATTCCAAGCCAACCACAAGTAGGACCTTTTCCCCCTCCCACTGGGGGTACTACTTGAGCTACCTGGCAGGGCTCCTTCTTGGCCTGACCTCACTGGAATCTGCTTGGCTGGGACACTGTCCAATACAAAAAATGAGAAAAAAGGAGGTAACTTGAAGAGAGAGTGTGCGATCTCACCTGGAGCTGGAAGGCAATCGCTTTCGGCGGGGCTGAGGGGAAGCTTTCTTCGCAGGGCCTTCAGGGATGGACGTGAAGAAAAGGCGGAAGCCTAAAATCCAAAGGGGCGGAGTCAGCGCTGCCAGGTGCTGATCCCCCCTCCCAGCTGCGAAGGCTCCGCTGACTCTGTGCTCAAGGAGCTCCTGGTCCGGAGGTGAAGTCCCAGGAATCGCTCTTATCTAACCACCAAATGATGCCCCATGTGATGGGGGCCACGCCTGATGCTGCCTGGAGCCAGAGGACGGGATACGGGGGGGGGGGGGGGGGGGGGGGGGGGGGGGGGGGACGCCAGCTACCAAATCAAGTCGGCAAACCTTCAGCAGCTTCCGGAAGTCATTAGCTGAGCCTCCTGCCTGAGGCAGCTTCCAAAGTGGCAAATGAGTTTGACATGGGGCAGAAAGACTTAGAAGAGGCTGTGGAGGGCGGTGGTAAGGAGCTCCTGCTCAGGGTTAGAGAGCTGAGGTCACCTTGGGCAAGTGACTTTATTTCTCAGGCGCCTCAGCTTCCCTTACAGTTCCCCCAATAAACGGGGGTATGCCTCAACAGTGGGCTGCGCGGATAATAGATAATATACCCAGATATACAGTAGGTGCTTACTAAATGATAGCTGATATTAACAGTATAACTACTCACCATCATCCTCTGGGGTGACTTTCTGTATCTCAGCCTTTGTTGGCTCCTTCATGACTTCTGAGATGGTAATGGAACTAAGGAAGAGAATATGGTTGATTTAGAATAAGATTTTGGGTAATAAAAAAAAATTTTTTTTAGTTAAAATAATTTTTTTAAGTGGAGGGGAGAGAAACATGTGAAAAAGCAGACATCACACTGGCCTGATAAGCACGCTAACACCTACAGCCAGAAACTGCTTAAAAGTGACTATCAGCTCAGAGTGCAGCGCTTCATTTGTTTAAACCCCACTTTATTCCGGAAAATGTTAAAGAAATTTTAAATAGACTCATAGTACAGCAAAATGAATACAATTTCAAATAGGGCAAAGAGAAAATAAATGCAGGAGGGACAGAAAGAGTCAAAAGTATGATCAGATAGTCTTACATACTTGCAAGGAAGAAGGCGCACATTTTGCTCTGAGCTTCCTGGCAGCAAGCATGAAAAAAGAGGCACGACCAGTATAAAGAGTTCGGAGGTCAGTTTACAGATTTGGGCAGACCTATTTTTCTTTTAAACTTTTAAATTTTTAAAAATTTTGAGATAACTGTAGATTGACATGCAGTTCTAAGAAATAATACGGAGATTCTACACACGCGTTGCCCAGCTTCTCCCTATGGTAACACTGTGCATAACTGTAGCACAATATTGCAACGAGAAAACTGACACTGATACTATCTACTGACCTTATCCAGACTTCAGAGACCGGGGTTTTGAATCCTGCCTTTTTCACTTACTAGCTGTGTTCCCTTTGGCAAGTGACTTCATCTCTCTTAGCCTGTTACCCACCTGTACACTGAGAACAATAATGGTCCTTACCTTTTAGGGCTGTGACAGCATGAAATGAGATAGTGGATATCAAGCACTTAGCAGAGTATGACACAAGCAGTTACTCACTAAATGGTAGCTATAGTGATGAGGAAGATGATTACTCTCATCCTTAAAGCAGTAAGTTTCACGGGACCCCCAACAAAAAAATAAACCCTCTCGCCAGAAGCAGAGAGCAGGGAGAACTCCTGAGACCAGGAAGCATGTCTCTGGTGAATGCTGGCAGGGAGAACGATGCTCTCAACAATGTCCTCGCAGTAGATACAGCAATGCTTTCTCCCAACAGCCTTCTGCATGTGCCAAAGGCATCTCCCAAAGTCCTGTACAGGAAATCAGTCTGGGAAGGAGTAGAGATGATGCCCCCCAGCCGCCTGACCTTGACTCAAGTATCTATCACAGTGGTTAGATGTCAATCCGTAGGGAACGTCAGGCAATGTCTGGAGACATTTTTAGCTGTCACAACTGGTTGCAGGAGTGCGACTAGGACCTCGTGGGTGGAGACTAGGGATGCCGCTGACCACCCTTCACAGCACAGCATGGCCCCCCACAACCAAGAATGATCCAGTCCAATATGTCAATAGTGCGAAGGCCAAGAAACCCTGATCTCACAAAGGGACTAACTGGAGTACCATTTAAGATACTTTGGAGAGAAACACAAAGCACTGCAGGGAATAGCCTGACCATCCATGGTTGACTAGCATCTTGTTGGATTTCCACATGGGGAGACATCTGGTGTGGATCACTGCAGTACCAGGTGGGCTCTGCTTACCCTGAGCAGAACGGTCAAGAAAGAAAACTGCTTTCACAGGCTGAAATGCCAACTGACATTCCTAAAAACATTTCCCACATTCTCAAGTTGGGAGACTGGCACTATACTGTGGTGGTTCAGGCTACTGAGATCTGGCCCCATGTTCTGTCTCAGAAGAGCAGCTGGTTTATGTTCTGGGAGGGCTCATTTGTCCTTTTTGATGCCTACTTTGAATTTAAGGACTTGGGCCTGAACATCCTCACCTCTCTTTCAAAACCTGCTCTGACAATCAGGAATGGATCTAGAATAGCATATCCCGAAATGTGTTCCATGCTATGTTATTGGTATTCCATGAAACAAAGGGACTGAGCCGAATGGTCCTGGAAACTGCTGGGCTGAACAAAGGAATAAAGGTCTCTTTAGTACAGGATTTCTCAGAGCCTTAAATATAGCATTATGAAGCTGAATCTCCAAAGGCAAATGGGGGTATGTAGACTTAAGTGTTTCTCAATGTCCTTGCTGTTAGAGCTCTTTATTCTAGAGCCACACTCTAGACTTGTATTCTTTGGCGCCTACTTTAAAAACCCTGACCTGGATCTGTATAGTTTGTATTCTCAAATGTGAGAAAGAGAACTGGCGCCATGCCTGGCACATGAAAAGCACCCCAAAACAGTAATTCTGCCTGTCCCTTGCCCTCCTGTGGTGGGAATGAGCTCTTACTCTAGGGTTTTCTTATTCTCACGGTAGCAGGATAATACTGTGGTCGAGAGCATGGCCTTCAGAGGCAAACACATTTGGGTTCAAGTCCCAGCTCTGCTCCTTACTCCATGTGACTTTATGCAAATGTTTTTTCTTGTGAAGAGCCTCTGTTTCCTCATCTAGAGAATAAGGTGGTAGAAAGGACCTACGTGGTAGGGTGCTTATGAATGCAATAAGCTTTCCAGGATGCCTACACTGTGAGCTCTCAATCAATGTGAGCCATTATTATTCAGACTGATGAGGGCAGAAGAGAAGGTAAACTTTGGTTACCTGTCCAGTAGGGCTCCCAGCTTCTTGGCTACGTAGGCTCGGAATTCGGGGGTAGTCTGAAGCTCGTTGCCATCTTGTTCATGCTCATCCACCTTACGCCTACAACACACACACAGAAGGACCTTGCTTCCTACTAGCTCAGAAGCCACCCTATGAGGACAGGAACTACGTGTGCCTCATTCACCCTGATGTCCCAGGGTCTAACTTAGTATTAGCACACAGAAGGGAGTTCAATATTTGTTAAATGAGTGGAAGGAACTAGAACCCAAAGTACACAGTACCTGAGGCTCGGCTGGGTGGTTGGCAACTGATTATCTGCAGGATCTGTGGAAATAATCAAAATTGAGGCATTTATAGAGGAAATAACTCACTGAATCTTCCCAACAACCCCATTAAGAGGGGTTACCATTATCCCCATTTTGCAGATGAGGAAACTGAGGCAAGGAAATGTAATATAACTTAGCCATAGTCAAATGGCTAATAAGTAACAGTTAGGATAAGGACGCAAGGTCGACTGGCTCCACAGCCCCTCTCTTAACCACCATGGTGAACGGGCAAGTTTAAGTGTAATTTGATTATAGTATTTACTAAGTGCCTGCTAGGTGCCTCGCTGTGTGCTAAGTGCTGTGAAAGACAGAGAAGAAGATGGCTCAGTTACATTGATCACATTTTTAAAGTCAAGGCATTGAGGATGCCTGGCTTGGTCATTCACTCAACCAAATACTGAAGGTCTGACATTACCCAGGTGGTGGTCTAGTGGCCAAACAACTTAGACAAAGATCCTGGCCCTCGTGGAGCTTACACTCTAGTTGGTGGAGACAGATGACAAAAGAAACACACAACTGAAATATAAAATTAGACAATGGTAAATACAGAGAAAAACAAAGCAGAAAGGGAGGCAGGGAGTGCTGGGTGGGCGATCATTTTACAAAGATGGCTGAGGAGGGCATCACCGATAGGTGACATCTGAACAGAGATTTGAGAGACGTAAGGGAACAAGCTAAGTGGATATATAGGAAGAGTCAAGTGGAGGAAAGAACATCTGTAAAGGCTCTGAGGCAGAAGCCTGTCTGATGTGTTTCAGAGCCGGTAAGGAGCCAATGTGGCTGGGGGAGCAGCAGAAATGGGGAACTTGTGGGGACCAGATCACAAAGGGCCTGGTGCGCCAATGTGAAGGCCTGGGGCTTGAAGGAGGGGAGAAGCCACTGGAGGATTCTGCATGGAGGGACATAAACGAACTTAGGATTTTACAAAATTTCGCTGGCTACAGAGAGAGACTATAGTGGGGCAAGGCCAGAGAAAGGAACGTTACTGCAATAACTGAGATGGTGAGAAGTGGCAGCACTCTGGATATGTGTATTTTGAAGATAGAATCAGCAGGACTTTGCTGATGGGTTAGATGGTGTGAGAAATGAATGAAAGATGGCTCTATGAGGGTTTGACTTGAGTAATGGGACAAAGTATGATGTGGATTTAAGGGGCTAAATGAATAAAATAGATATTTGGTAACTGGGCCCAATGCAGGGCCATGACAGACAACAATTCCAGAAAACAGAGTTTACAATGTGATCTATGTCCATGTGCTCTGGAACACAACCCAGAATGTAAACTGCCTAATGGTCCTGGAGTTGGGTAATGTGGAACGCTGGGATGGACAATCTTTAAAGACCTGCTCCTTTTCTTTGAACTTACAATCACAAGGGAGAGGAGTATTTCTTTCATCATGACCAACGAGCAATGGATGTGAGGTACTGTCATGGTACAGAAACAGTATTAGACCCCAGCTCCCAGAAGATAGAATTCAGTTGAGCCCTGGCTCCTCCACTGACAAACTGGGTGACCCTGGGCAAGTCACTTTACCTCCTCAAGCCTTTATTTTCCTCATCTGTAAAATGAGAATAAAATCAACAACCTTCCAGAGTTTGTGTGAGGACATAGTAAAGTTTTGCATTGTTTCAGACACTTTGTTTGCATGTCCAGCCCCTTCCCGGATTTGTGAGCTACTGGAGTACATGGTTTGCCTCTTTTTAGCTTTATATACCCAGTTCTTGGCAAGATGTATTGACATGAAAGGTTGCATACCTTTATCGAAGTGCATGTTATCCTAAAATTAATTTTTTTAATTAAAAAAAAATGAAGGCTGGGATGTGGGAACAGGCCAGATCCCAGCCTTCATGAAGTTCACATCACTTAACTTCCGCTAAGTATGTGTTGAGCAAGTATGGGCCAGGGTTGACACAAAGTGCTGGGGATGCAGGAATAAAGGTGAAAAAAAACAAGTAGAGACAATTATAGGAAGACAGGAAACCACTGCCTACGAAGGGAATCACACAAAGTATGATGGTGACAGACAGAAGGCATATAACCCATCTTTCCTGAAGAGGTGGTATCTCAGCTTTATTAAAGGATGAGTAGGAGTTAGGCAGGAGGGGGAAGCAGTGCATGTACAGACCAACCACATAACTGCTGTCATTTACTGGGCCTTTAATATGTGCCAAGCACTAAAGATGCATCATCTCATTAACTTCTCAACCTGATGGGGTGGATACTACCCTTATCCCAACTTTACAATTGAGGAAATTTGGGTGCAGTGAGATTTAAGTACCTTGTCTAAATTCTCACCACTATCAAGTGATGGAGATGAAAAGGCAGATCTGTGTATTAAACATGAAGAGAAAACTTCAGTTATGGTGCCCAGAGATGACAGGGTATAGTATGATCTGAAGCCTACCTATGGGAAATGCCGTGTGGCAGGATGGCAAGAAAGAAGAGGCAGCAGGGACTAGATTGCCAAAGGGTTTGTAAGTCCTTTTAAACAAAAGTAGGGGGTTTTAACCACGCTTTGCCATGGTCTGTTCTGGCAGTCTGGTAAAGCCTGGATCCCTTCTCAGAATGTTTTAAATGCATAAAATACAACACATAGGATTACAAAGAAAACCAATGATACCGAAATTCAGTTACCATAATAGTAAAAAAACAAATTTGATATGTTAATATATGTGTTTCTTTTTTATTGCATTAAACAAAATCTGGAGATGGGGCTAAAAGTTATTGTAATTTTAAAGTAGGGATGACTGTAAGTGACTTTTTCCATTTTATTGTCAATAAAATAATATTCTGATATATCTGCAAAGGCCATAATAGGATATGAAAATCTGTGACTTTTGTTAGCCCAAAGTAACGGGCATCGCCAAAGTTATTTGTGGCTTGTTGCTCGCATGAAAGATGAAAAAGGATGCTAAATTTCAGATAGAAGTTAATGAAAGTAAAGATGAAATATCTTTCCCATTCCAAATTTATATACCCTCTGGATTATGTCTAGGTACTCCTATGATAAGGAGTTTTGGACTTATTCCCAGGGAACTAAGAAGTCGCGGTCAGTTATGTTGGACATTGGCAGCCCCAGAGCGTGAAAATGGGTTGCAGGCTAGGAAAGGCTGGATGCAAGATTTCAGAAAGGGAGCTGTAGCAGTCATTTCGGAGAAGTGGCGGGCTGCCCAGTGTGCGGCTGTGAAGATGGGCTAAAGAGAGCAGTCAAGAGCCAATCAGGTGCCTCAAATCCCCTGACTGAGATAATGGAACAATCCACACTGCTGCACCAGCCCGCGCTTTCACTCTGAACCCCATCCAGTCTCTGGAGCTCTCTCGGGAAAAGAAATCGAGTCCAGGTGACTCCTTCCTCACCAACCATTCTCTAAGGCCTCGGGGAAGAACCTACGCCCTTCGGCCAGACTGCCTGAACACAGTCCCCTACCGGCTCTTGGCTTCTCCAGCCCCCTCGAGCGCTGCTCCAAGCCCCAGGCCGGCATTGCCGCTTCGCGGCACCGCGCCAGTTCCTCCGCATCACTGCTGCTGCTGCTCTCCAAATCACTCACGGAACCTCTGGGCGCCGTCATCTTGAACCACCGCAAAGGATTGTGGGGAACGCTTTCACTAGCAACACCCTCCACGACCCCACGTGAGAGCGGAGAGGCGCAGGGCATTGTGGGAATCGTAGTTCTCAGACTAAGGCCCCTCTTGGCCATTTCATTGTCCTGGGAGTTTCCTCAAAATTACGAATTTGGAAGTGCTTAAGAAATCAACGTCTCCATCCTTTTTTTGATGAGGAAAGTGAGACGTACAGAGGGGAAGGAATTGCCTAAGGTCATACAGAGGTTAATGATAGAACCAGGATTAGTTCCCAGGGTTTGATTCAATGTAGTTTTAGTATCATCCATTTATTCCATGAATTCTGAAATCCATTTGGGCAACAGAAACAATTTGGGAAGCTTATTAAAAGCAGATTGTTGGGCCAAACCAAAACCAACCGAATCAGAATCTCTCGAAAGGTGGGACTCAGGAATCTGTATTTCTTCCAATATACTAGGGCTTTGCCTCTACTCTGAGTATAACCTGTGAACCAGCAGCATTGAAAACACTCAGGAACTTATTAGAAATGCAATCTTGGCTTCAATTTAGACTTACTGAATCACAACTTGTATTTAAATAATATCTCCAGCTGATGGAGTGCACAGTACAGCTTGAGAAGCACTATTCTAGGTGATTCCGATGCACAGTTGGGTTTGAAAAACATTGGGAAGTTTCTTAGCTCAGGACTTTTTCATTCTGCTTGTATATTGGACACTTCTAAATACTGACTCCCAGGACCCACTCAAGATCGACACATTAGCATCTCTGTAGTTACACAGAATATTACACTGTGAAGGCTGAACAAAATCATTTTTGTCTTTGAAATGCTTTTTTTTTTCATGTTTTATCTTTGAAGCTGAGTGTGTCAAACATTTTTAAAGGAAAATTTCTGGCCTTGGGCTTTTATATTACAAAAGAAAAGAAGGTGACTTTTAATTTCTTTAAAAAAAAAAAAAAGAATATGCCCATTACCTACAATGTGGGCTGTTCTGAGAATTATAAAGGATACAGAGATGTGGGGTGGTCTTGCCTGTTTACCCTATGGAAAGGAGGCATTATTTTTGACCCCTGAAGACATAAAGAGATGAGAATCAACAGACTACTATGGATAAATTATCCAGAGCCTGTTGAGAACCAATCATAAAATACATTTTATATTCTATGGTGAGTAGTCCATCAGAAAGCAGCGCAAAAGGGGAGGGGAACAAGGAATCTTTTTATTGTTTGACTGGAGTGAACTCAATCACATGATGTCCTGATGCTGTTATTTTCCTGAAGTCTTCGAAACATTAGATACTGTTTGTGTGTGTGCTTCAAGAGTCGAAGAGTTTTTTTGTTTTTTTGTTTTTTTTACACTGTGTCATCCCCACTCTCCCAGACTTTGCCTCTTTTTGTCTCAGTTTCCCTACAATTTTCACTTCTCAGAGTTGAGAGGCTCAAAGAAATGAAGACCATCTAAAAGAGAATGAACAAAGGTTATTTATTCCCAACTTGCTATAGCAAGGGAGTCAGCCATCATCCCTTGCATTTGGCAGAGACGCAAAGACAAGCAATGGGAAAGCTTTATAATGGAAAGAAGAGAAGGCTTCAGGTATGCCCTGACTGAGAGGTTGGTGGCTTGGGGAAGCTGGAGGCGGGTTATCTAGAAATAAGACATCCTATGTGATTGCTTAGAGAGCTTGTTTGGCTTTCTCTGGTTGGTCCTGAATTGCAAGGGGGCAGGGGAGAATTAGGAAAGCTGCCAGTTATTGAATAAACCCTGACACTTTGGGGTCAATTACTGCACAGGTTGTGGTTTGGTTTCCCAGGCTGGTGGCTGCAGAGGCTATGGGTCAGAATTCTATTGTTGTTTATGGTCTGGCCATTGTCCACATGCGTATCTAGTCTCTCTCACACTCCTCCTCATTCCTCCACTGGCAGAGAGAGCTATGATACCTATTTACAAAACTGGTGAAGACATGGGACCTCCCCAGCAGAGAGCTGGGAGGAGTGGTTGATAGGATGAGTCCTGGATTAGATGGCAAGGCTACAGGAAGTTTCCCAGAATAAATTAGTTGTGTGGAAACAGAGCCTCTCAGGCTTATTTCCTGGAGAGGATGAGGGTGTCGCTGTCCTCGATACCATAGCTCCCAAAAGTTGACCAATCCTGCAGGACGTGACCTTGGAACTTCAGCAGTTGCTGCTTTCTGAGAAGCCCCTGCCTGTCTTGTATCTGCTGCTTCAGGCTCAAGATGAAACTTTTGGAGTCAATGGCATATGCGTGACTCTCACCATGCAGATTCTTCACGAAGACCTGGATCTCAGGGGAGACAGTCTCCAGCAGATAGATGGGGGTGTTCAAGAAGATTCCGAAATCGGCCAGGGAGCTGCGGCTGCTGAGGAGCTGCCGCTCACCACCAGGCATCTGGAAGGACAGACGCTGCAGACCCATGAAGCCGCGGCTCTGTCGAATCTTCTCTTTAACCTTCTTTATGGGCTCATAAGGGTTCACCCTGAGGATCAAATCTGGGTAACCCCACTGCTCCACTGTCACCTGGATGTCTCGTGCCCTCTGTAAAGGAGAGGAGAGAGAGGGGTTAAGTCGGCACTCCTCTTCTCATATGCAAAAGTTCCCTTCACCTCATCTTTCAACAGGAGCAGCAGGAGCAGAAGCAGCAGCGAACATTTAGGGAGAGCTGACAACCTTCTAGGCCCTGTGCTGTGTGTCTTTTATATTCTCACTGCATCTTATTCTCACAGTAGCCCTACGAGGTTGGTTCTCCTATTACCCTATTTTACAGATGAGGAACTTGTGGTTGAGCAGGGTTAAGTGAGTCACTGAACTTTGCAGAGGTAGTAAGGAGCAGAGCAGGTATTTGAACCAAGGTCATTGGCACTCCAGAGTGTGTTCTTTACAATCAGAGGCCACATTCAAGGGACCAAGAATCCCAGGTGGCTGAAGAACACACCTGGAGGGTGATGGAGAAGGCCCACCCTCTAGCTGATCCTTTCAAGAAAGGATAGAGTCCCAGCATTGTCAAGTCTTCTGATTTTTCCAGAAAAAAATCGATGGTTTTACATTCAGGAAAAATCCAGAGGCATAGACTTTTCAGCCCATCTTTGGGGCTCATTTGACTGGTGGGCTCCCAGTATGTAATATCTGCACCTTATTAGAGACCCTCTGCTTCCTCTTCTGCCCCTGCTCTGAGCGGGTCCATCTTTTGTTCTGGCACACACCTCGCCCCCAACCTCAACATTCTATGCAAACAGAGTGCCCTCTGTTCTGAGTGCCTATATCCCTCCCTGGCTTTTAAGGCCCACCTCGAGTCCTATTTTTTTCAAGAAATTTTGTCTGGTGACTTTGGAAATAACATTTACGTCCATTTCCAAAGCCACACAAAGACCTAGGTGTGAATCCTGATGCCTCTTAGCAGCGTGACCTTGGTTAATTACCTTAACCATTCTGAGCCTCAATTTCCTAATCTATAAAATGATGATAATGATAAAGATATAGCAGTAGTAGTAATAATAATAATGTTATTATTATTATTATTATTAATACTTGACTTTTCTACTTTACAGAATAGTCCCTGGACAAGTGCTTTGCAAATTGTAAAGTACGATGAATAAAATAGATTATTATGACCTTTGCTTGTACTGTAGATTTGGCATCACATTATACCATTATTTAGCATTTTTCATTTCCTGAATATCTCCTCTGGTAATTCTTTCTAGCAGTTGTGTGCAAGTTTGTTTCAGAAACTTGCTTCCTAACAAAATACAGTGAGTTTCTTGAGGACAGGGGCCATATCTTATTTCTGAGCCACTGTTGCCCCTTGCCCTGCCTCCCACCTCCCAAGCTTAGTGCTGACACAAAAGAGCTGATTGAATTGACTTACCATGGCTCAGCTCATGCAAAGAATGATTGGGAGCATGCAACTGATTCTCTGGTAGGTTATGGAAAGAAGAAAGAAAAGGAGAACAAGTATTTGAAAATAAGGAGTCAGGCTCAGGCAGTTGAATAATTTTCCAAGTTCACAGAACTTGTGAGTGGTGGATCCAGGCCTCAAACTGTCTGACTCTAATGCCCTGTTGGCACCATCGATTCAGAAATAAATAAGTAAACACTATGCAGTTATCTCATTCTGGGCTTCAAGCCCCTGGCAGCCAGCTCGGAGAGGAGCCATTAACCTTTACTTTCCAGCCGGGGATTGGGTTCTCCTTGTCGTCATAGCAACAGTCCTGTTTCAGGCACTGACTGGCTCTCTGTGCGACTATGTCCCATCTGTATCCTTTCGCCACGTTGTGGGTGGGGTCAGCCGGATCCAGGATGATGGGCCTGTAACACAGAGAGAGGATGCCCAGACTCTTTCTGGTTTGGAGGCCTGCAAGTCAGAAAGAAGCCTTCTTGGCCATCATCTCTTCAAGCCCCTGCGCATCTGTTAGGCCCAGGGCCCTGGGCTGTCAGTCCAGGAGGGCCCAGAAACACTGCTGAAGAGTAGCAGGATAGAGACCATTAGATGCCCAAGAGTTCCTCTTGGGAAGAGTTTTCTAGATGTTTGTAAGGAATTTTGGCAATGAGTGTATGGGGAGGGCTGAGACGTCAAAAGGCATGCTGAAGTAATAACAGATGCTCACTCAGGCAGATGGGCTTCTTAAATCCAGACACTTAATTTTGCTCACAGTTTGGGACTAGAGCAGCGGAACTGCTTTGAATAATGGTAAGAACAACACCTCCAACAACTGATATTTACTGAGGCACTGGGCCAAATCCTATGTGAATTAACTTGTTTTAATCCTGACAACAATTCCATAAGGTAGAGGCTAGTGTTATTATTGTTGTTGTTGTCCTCATTTTACAGATGAGGAAACTGAGGCACAGACCTCCCTAAGTTCTCAAAACCAGTTCAAGGGATTCTTACCCATCTCCACTGCCTCAACAGAGGAGAGGCTGAGCTGTCTCCAAATGTCTCTCCCCTATATAAATGTTGAATAAATATTTTAAAGAATATTGGCTTGAAGGGGGTCTAAGAGCCTCCTTGGGTTGCTTGGTATGACCACATGTGTTGGATGCCAAGCCCATGATAAGAGCTGGCCCTTGTGCTCCAGGGGCTTTTGACTTACTTGGCAGAGAGTTGTGACTTTATGTGACAGAATGCAATGGTGGGCTGTTGGAGTGAACTGAACATTTTAGGCTCCATGTTGTCTACTCCCAACATCCCTGGCTCCCCGAAATCATCCTGTCAGGTAGCAGAGCTAGGCTCTCTTATGGAGTGGGGTCGTATGACCCAAAGTGACCCATCAGGGGACCTGACACACAGGGCCTGTGTCCAGTAATCAGACTGGTTCTCTCTGGACTTTGGACCAGGGATGATGGAAGTCCTTCACCAACTGGGAGTGAGAGGGAGGCAGGGCAGATGTAGAGAGAGATGCAGAGGCAGAGAGGAAGAAGAGGAAGATGGGCAGTGAGAGTGACAGAGAAAGAGGGAGTCTGTAGGTTTGCCTCAAAGGTTTGCCTCAATGGTTTCCAACCTTAATTTTTGGGCATCCTTGTAATCTATCCTCTTTTCATAAGGAGACCAGAATTGTCTTCCTTGTGAAAAAAAAAAAGGACCCACTGCTCACAAAAGACAGCAGTAAACAGTCTCATGATAGTGCTTACACTGACTTAGAGCTTTTGATATAGCAAGTTGTCTCAGGCTGGGTTCTCCTAGAAGCAGATCCTAAGATAAGGATTTGAGTGCAAGTGTTTTATTCGAAAGATTTCAAAAAGCACCAACAATGAAGTGAGAAAGTAAGAAGGGAAAGGAGAAAGATGGCAACAAAGGGCGCATATCAAGGTGATTACCACTGAGGCAATTGGAGGTTAGTCCACAGGAGGGACGCAGGGAAATAGTGCTGTACACATGACCCAGAGGGAGTCCTTCCATCTGAGATGAGAGAGAGCTCGGGTGTTTATCCAGCAGCTTCTAACAGGCAAAAGGACACAGGTGCTGACAGTGGAGGCTGAGCCAGGCTTCATGGAAATGATAAAGCCCCGGGGATGCAAATGGGCACCAGCAGCATGTGCTACAATAGTGAGCATTTATTCAGCATCTACCCGGAGCTAGATACTAGAGGCCCTTTGCATATATTTTCACTGACCCTCACATCAGTCCTGCATTGTTGGTGCCAGTAACTCCTGTTTTACAAAGAAGGAACTGAGGCTCACAGAAGTGAGAAAAAGGCAGAGCCGGGGTTAAACTTGGATCTCTATAATTCTTTCCACTTTCCTAGGCTGTTCCTAAAAAGCACTGAAGTGGTCTACTGCAGGCAACAGAGCTAGGGTAGTGTGTGGAATAGAGGCTTGAGGAACAAGAAAGGCTTAGAGCTGCTAAGGCCCCTGGCAATTTTGAAAGGCTGTATGAGATTTCAGTGCGACCTTACTACTTAATAAAGCCCACCTCGAAAACTCAATACCACATTTTCCTCAAATCTTTCTTTTCTCTCTCAGATGTGGTTGTTAAGCAGGGACCCAGTACCTTTCTCTTTTTAGTTGTTTCCTGACAAAGTTCTCGATGACTGGGTTCTGGAATGTGTAATGCTTCGTCCAGTAGATACAGAGTAAGTCATACTCCTGGAGCAGTTCCATCACGGTGGTGAGGCCTTCCTCCAACCTGAAATTCTTATCCTCCTGTGTGCCCATTTCCCAGGCATAAATGGTCAGTAGCTCGAGGGCATAGAGAGGGGGCAGCATGGCCCTGGGGCACTTGGCTTTCACATACTGTTGAAAAAGATGGGAAGAGAGAGACCCCAAGATTCTGTGTCAGGATGACATTGGACCAGAAACTTGAAAATCCAAATTCTTGTCTCAGCTCTGTTACCTACTGGCTCTGTAATGTTGGCCAAATCGCTTTCCTTCTCTGGCCCTCAATGCGTTTCCCCATTTTAGAATTAAGGGGCTGGGTTAGTACAGTGGGTTTCAAACTGTGCTGGACATAACTTCTAGCACAGAGTTACGAAGAGGTGTCTCAAAGAGTGAGCAGCTTGGGCTCTGCCACCAGGATCCCAGCCAAAGCAGCTCCATTTTAATCCAATTTAATGTATTGGGCTTCTGAAAGGTTTCCTTTAAAGAAGGAAATAGATAGTGATGGTGTTTACATAACATTGTGAATGTAAATGCCACTAAATTGTACGCTTAAAATGGCAACAACAACAAAAATCCCCCCAAGTAAATAAACAAAAAACTTATATCAAAAGCTCAACCAAAACACTGGGGAATGTCCCATCTTGTTCTCAGAATGATATTGAATGAAATACTTCAAAATATAAAAAAATAAACATCAGTTTATTGGTAAATAAAAAAAAAAATCAAAGACAACCCTTCACATGTGGAAATGATGCTTATAAAGTCCCTCCTGATACTGATCTGATACTGTTGTAGGGTTTGTGAAAGCCAGCATTACAGATAGTAAAAATAACACTTTTTGGGTAGGCCATGAGTGAGCATTAACAATTTCGGACATCTCTGAGATCAGTGACATCCTCACAGTTACGATTGGACAGATGAAATCTAGAGAAGCTAAATTATATGTTCCTGTGATGAGAAAAACAACTTTTGCTTTTCTCAGTTTTTGAAACCTGTGAAAAATAACTGTTTTTCTGAGTTGCTGCCTTGGCATTTTACAGTATGATAACCCTGCTCACGTCCAGAGTCTGGACTTTTAGAGAGAATTTGAGTTGAGGATTCCTGCCATAAGGTCCTGTTTTGCTTCCTCCCACCCCCCTCCCGCCACAGGCTCCTTTTGAAATAAGTTAAGCTTGGGATGTTAGTGACCTCAACCCCAATCATCTTATAAGTAGTAAGTACTTGCTACCCTGTTAGCTCCTGGCCCGAGTGGGGTAGAGGACAGCCCTTCCCCTTGGCTCACTGCACCCCCTTGCTTCTGGGATCTGAAGGTAATAAATCCTGTGACTACTTTCTTTTCTATCGAAACTGTGCCTTCAGTGAACGTGACCCAGTGAGTTTCACTTCCCTGCAGTGGGAGTTCTGATGCTGAGAGAGCCACTCCCCCTTGTGGTAGCTGTGCTTCCTCATTCAGCAGGTCATACTCGGCACATTTTTAATCCAATATGCCAGTTCTGGCTTCTCAACGTAGTCCTTTGGTCCCTGACTACAGTACATGAGCTGATAAAAACAATAAAATACTACTGAACCTTGAAAGTCAATGATGACACCTGAGACTTGATAAAACCTCCAGACAAAAACAATTAACCTTTTTACCATCTGGGGGCTCTAGTTTTGTTTACCATAAACATGAGCTCTTTCTGTCCTTATGGATCCATCAAAACATTTTGTGACACTTAGCTAAATAAAGCTTGTCTGATAAAACATCAAATTGATAATACTGAATCAAAAAATGGTTTTATGGTTTCATATGTGGTCAAATCTTTGTCTTAGGGGCAGAAGCTTGAACAAAGGGAGGGCTACAGAAGTAAAGTTGACACATTGTCCTATGGACATTACAAATGAACATGCATATTATATGCAGGAAGAAAACATTTTGCTCCCTAAAACAAACAAACAAACGAATGAACAAACAAAGCAAATGGAACATTCTGTTGAGTTCTAGTGAAACCCACAAAATCGTGGATCATTTCCTGTAAGTGATTGTCTTATCGATAAAAACAATTTTATTCTTGACTTTGGAAATGCTAATATCTGAAGATACATCACAACCTTGGTTGACGTGAGTAATCATTTAAATAAACTGCTGTTTTCTCAGCATAAACTAACTGTAAATTTGCTAACCTTGGTGATTTCCTGATTTTTATCTTTCGATACATTTATTTTTTAACTGAGTCCTTCTGAAATCCAACTCTGTTACCATCTTTTAAAATAAGAAAGTATGTTTTAATTGTTCTAATTTTGTGTTTGTTTCTGAGTCTTCCTTTCATAAATTTAGATAGCTATTCATCTGGATTTTGAAAATATAAACGTTATATAAATTTTTATTTAAAAACTACAAAGTAAGTAATACAGAATATAAACTTCATTCTGAAAAATCTCTCCAGGAATAAATATAACATCTTGACCTATATCTTAAAGAGAAATACGAATTTCCCTTAGCATTCCTGTTTTTTCAATTACAGTTGATGTTCAATATTGTACTAGTTTCAGGTGTCATTTGGATATTTTGAAATACACACAGTACCACGCAAACATCACATGTGAGCTCTAAAAAGTGGCTGCTATGGTTGTATTCACTCAGTAAGGACCATGATACTTAGGAACTGGATCTTTTGGAGGGGGAATTGGTGCAGGATGGAATGATCTTTCCTCTTTTTAGGCTTTAGACAGCTGAGATTAACATCCGGAGATCCCAGTGAAGTTGACATCAGCCGGTACTGGACCGTAACTGGAACATTACAAGCTCTTGTATACTGAAGCTCTGTGTGTTTTCCTTCTCCCCACTCCCTCACCTTTCTTCATCTTCTTCAGTGTTTCAGTTGATAGTTCAAAAGATTAGCATTCTCTCACCCCCAACTTCCATTTTTCCTTGAGTCAGTTTCCTGAGTTAACGAATCCAGTCCCTGCCTTTTCTTCCCCTCTCTCCTCCATCTCCCCTTCCTCCCCCAAACTGGCAGCCCCCTTACCTTTAGGTACCAGTGTTTTACCAGCCGCAGGAGGCTTTTCAGCTTGGTTGGCTGATGTTTCACGAAGTTTCTCTGCAGCTCGCAGAAGGATGCGGAGAAATTATTTCCAGGGTAACTGCTGCAGGCCTTGATCAGACTCTCATAGACCACAGGGTGTGGTTGGGAAGTGGGAACTGAATGTCCTGGGGTTAGAGGAAACAGAGAGAGCAGAGATTTAGGACTCCCCAGGTAGCTAGCTAGCTGAGTGGTCTGTGCAGGATAGTTTACTAATTCACTGGAGTATCTCTCCAGGGAAACCTGAGACCTCGTAGCCTAAGAAAATAAAGGTTTGCCTTGCTTGATTATCCTTCTGGAGAAACAAAAATGGGTTTTCTCATCCTCAGGCCACTCAAGGACTGTTGTCTTTCCTTGATGTCCCCAACACTTTCTTCTAATGTCTGTTTTAGATCTCTCTCTCAGCCATTTATTTAAACCTCCCATCACCGTAGGGAACACCCAGCTCCAGATAAGAGAGCTGGGCTCTGAGAACACACTTGCTGAAGGGTGTACTGCTCTGGTGAGCATCACAAATGCATTGGTCCAGTTGTTCTGCGCGGTAATTTGTAATGCTTCTTCCTTTTTCTGTCTCACTCCCCTATTCCCTACCCGTGTTTCTTGGGGCTGCTTGTCCTCAAACCTTTGTCTCAGGGTCTGCTTCTGGAAAAGTCCAAACAATGACGGGCCCCCTGCACCTTTAGTAAGTACTACAGAAGCACCGAGGTTACTCTTCTAAATCCCATCCATGGGTCTTGCCTTCTCTTGCAATCATATATTTATTTATTTATCTGTGACTCTTTGAGAAATCCGTTTTCCAGTGTGAGCCGTGAGACAGCCAGAGTCCAGTCAGTCCTATGCACTGCAGCCACCCAGCCCACGGCACAGGACATGGGCTGAATGGATGGAGGCAGCTGTCTGCATGCAGCCATGCATGAGAAGGGAGGCAGTTACAAGTCTCTTGGGAAGGGCAGGTGTGTGAGTCGGGTGGGCTTCCTCTCCCCTTACCCATGGCCCTATAGGCAGGCACAATGGTGACAGTGATGGGCTCTGTGGTCTCCATGGTCTGAATGGTGAAGACAAGAGCATCAGGCACTCCCTGGACCACTCCTATCACCTCGAGCCCAAGGGCCAGCAGGTCCTGGCAATGCCACAGCTTTTTCCATATCAGTCTCAGAACAGCGTGGTGGTGCTCGGCCTCCTCCTGGAAGCTGCGGAAACAACTCAGGAACACCACCAGCTCCACCTCCGTGCTGCTCCTGAGCGCTGTGCCATTCCCGAAGGAGCCCACCTGCAGAACACAGAGAGAGCCCTGTCGCCCTGAGGCCACTGCCTGTGCCAGGCAATCCCTGAGGGTCTTTACATATTTAATTCTCACCATAACCCTGACAGATGGGTGGGCAGTACCAGTACCCCATCTTTACAGGCCGGAGAACTGAGATGTCAAGAGGATGAGCCACTTACCCATGGTCACACAGTATGCAGCCTGACCCCAGAGCCCAAGCTTCTTATTTGCCACACTGCATCACCCCAAGACTCTTCTCATTCACAGATTCCTATCTGTTCTAATGGAATATGAATGCCTACTCCACAGGGTTGTTTGAGGACTCTTGGTCTGAGTAATTTCATGATATTAAAAAGGAGGTAGGCACAGGATTGCCTGGTGGATAAAAGCCATGGGCTGTGGAATGCGGCAGCCTGACTCTGACCTCGACTCTTGCCCTGTTCAGCTGTGTGATCATTCTGAACCTTAAGTCCGGAAAATGAGGGAAATGATGGCACATGAGGCATTGGGTTCCTAGGAGGATTAGATGAGAGAATGTGTGCCAAAGGTTTGCCCTGGTGCCCGGCACACAGGAAGTCAGCAATATATTTCCCTTTCTCTTCTTTATCTGGTTGGCTCACATCATTCCTTCTGCTGCCTGAGATTCGGTTTCCCCATCTGAATGTAAGGAGCCTGAGTTGGATGATTCTGAGGGATCTTTTTGATGTTCCAAGATTCTGGGCTTACTGTCCAACCTCTGTTGTCTCTGATATATGAGCACCCTACAGCTCTCTGGCCTTCTTTCTTACTCCAGTTTGAGAGGTGGAATTGCTAGGGATGAACAGACCTCTCCTGGTGGGTGAAATCACTGAACACTGACTATAATCCAGCTGTTACAGTTTGAGCACACGCTGTGTCTGGCACCCCTGAAAGCCTCTTATGCAAACAAGGCCTTCTCATCCTCACACCCACTGACTGAGGTGGGCACTAGTATAATTATCCCCAATGTACAGGTGAGAAAATTGAGGTTAATTAACCCGCCATGGGCTCCTATCCAGGAATCATAGTCACAGTCAATGAAAGAGTCAGAACACAGAGTATGGTTCTTTCCTATGACTCAAGATTATGAGCCAGGTCCTGCTTCTGAGGAGGGGTCTGCCATCTCTGTCCCCAATACCTTTTCTGTTCTCTTTCTCCACCTGCATTCAGACATGTGTTTCTGCCCTGTGTGAGACGGCTGGGGATGGCTCCCTGCGTGTGGATGAAGAGCACATTTCCCTGAAGGCTGTGCCTAGACTGTCCTTCCCACCTTTCCTAGTGGTAAGACCCAGGCAGGGAGGAAAGAACATTCTAGAATAGGTTTCATGACTTGCTTCGGCTCAAATCTATTTAAACTCAACTCATTCAAGAACAAGTATTTGCTCAGTCCAGCTTACCAGATTTTTGGCAGGGGTGGGGGTGTGGAGGTATGTGAGTTAGAGGCTGAATAAAGTATTATTTCTCATTAGCCATTTCTCTTTCGGGGATTATTTTGTGGTTTCAAGGGCGGAAGTGGATATGGTCTGCGGGCAGAATTTCAGGGTTGGGCAAATGTTATTTCCTGCTGTCAAAACTCATTCAGTTTGCAGCACCGTTCTGTCTTTGGACTTCCTCCATTCCATCTGCTTCATTCTCAGGGTCATCAGGGTGGGTGGTCTGGGAGGGTCTGCTTGACTCAGACTGGCACCCCAGACCATGAAGATAATGTGGGCAAAAATGTATAACGATGCTTTTGTTTTCTGTTGTTGTTTTTAAAAATTAATATATGTTAATCATTAAGCCTGCTTCCCCATTTGCTTGATGGGGGAGGGAGGATGAGGGAAAGAAGATGTTGATGATAATGATGATGATGCCCCATTTACAGATGGGAAGACTGGAGGTTTGAGAAATAAGATGGTAAATCTACAGTCATACAGTCGGCTAGTAAAGGAAGAAGTCAAGGACCAAACCTGGGTCTGTCTGAGGTCAAAATGTGTGGTTTCTCATTTTGAAATTATATGGCCTCCGGCTCCCAATGCTGGGGATGGGTATAAAGAAAGGATGCGGGCCTGAGGTTTCGAAATCCTTCCCTGAGGAGGACTAGCTGCCCCGGAGAGAGAACTAGAGCACTGAGCTGAGAGTCAGAATTAGGGGGTCCTAGTTCTAGTCTTGCCTTTTCCACCAGATCACTGTGTGAATGTGGGATATCTTTCACCCTTTCTGTGTCTCGGTTTTAATGTTTAAACAGAGGACTAACTGAGACTGTTGAATTCTCCCTGGCCTTTTTAGTTTTGACTCTCTTGATCCTAGCTAGGATAGGAGGTGACATGAGGTAGCTAGAGGAAGGGCTTAGAGGAAAAAGCTCACTGGGGCGGCCTGGATCCCTGGCTGTAGTCAGATAGACCCTGGTTCAAATCTGTGCCTCTACCACTAGCTGTGTGACCTTGGGCAAATCACCTCACCTTTCTGAGCTGTCATGAAAAAATATCTTTTTATCATCAAAAATGTTAAATATAGAAAATGAGAAAGAAAAAAGAATGAATACTCATATCTAGCCAATTAGATTTAACAAGTCTAAACTCCTTGCTGCATTTATTTCATCTGAACCACATTAAAATAAATTACAGACACCAAGAAACTTTGTCCCTAAATACTTTAGCATTTGTGTCCAACAAAAAGAGGACATTTCCCCCATATGTACAACGCTAACAAAATCAATATCTGAGTCGTATTAAATTTTCCCAAATTGTTTCTAAACTATATTTTTGGATGATCTATTCAAACCAGGATCCAGTCAAAGACCTTGCCTTACATTTGGTTATTATAAATCTTGAGTCTCCATTTTGCTCATCTGTAAAATAGGAATAGTACCAGTCTCATAGACTGCACAAATTAGAGACGATATATGTTAAGGGGTTAGGCTAGTGGACCCCAAAAGTGAACTGTTATTAGCTTCCTTACTGAATTGTTCTGCTCAAGGCAGCAATGTGGTGGGGTGCAGGCAGCTAAGGCTACAGATAATGAAGCAAGAGGTCTCCAGCATTATCAGGGATGAGGACCCTCATGCTGGGTTGCCTTAGCCCTGCCCAGAGATGAAGGGGATCAGTCTCACCTTGACTACCTTTAGCACTCGCACTTCCTGGTCCAGCCCGTGTTCCCTCTGGAAGGGCTCTTCCCTCAGGAACTGCTCCACCGTCCGCACAGCCTCCAACACCTCATCTTTCCACTCCCGGCTGGGCTGCAGCCACTGAGCCACGAAGGAGTCCAGCCTGGAGGCAGCGGTGCCATACAGCTCTGAAGTCTGTGCCATCTCTGTCCTGAGAGACCACTGCTAGATAGATATACGGCCACACAAATACTCAAGCTCCTCGCGCGCGCTTGCGCGCGCGCGCGCCCCCCTCTTTAAGGTGGCTCCTTCTCAGCTGACCTCCAGCACCCCGTAGGATAAAGGACAATAGAGAAGAGGATATCAGGGGTGACTGGGCTGATCTGTGGCTCCCCTCTGGGAGACTCCTTGCTACGACAGTGGCACCGAGGGACACTGAGCCGAGGCTGGACGTTCTGGGGCCACCTTAACAGGATTGGCTTTCGGCCAATCTTTCTGCTACGGGTTTCGATTCTCAACTTTTTAAGTTTCCCTTATATGACGTTTGGAAACTGAAATTGGCCTGAGTTTAACCCTAGAGGAGGCAACTCTCCCAGCGGTCGAAGTTGGATGGTATCCGTAGATCCAGTCACCCCACCTCGTTACTTACGAAACTGAGGTTCAGAAAGAGAAGGGACATATTCATGGTTGGGATGACCAGCAGGAACTCTAGAGTCAGCCAGAGCAGAATTTAAGTTCCAGTTGACTCTTTAGCGGACTTTTAATCTCTCTGACCTTCCTGTAATTTTTCTATAAAATTGGTTAATAATGACACCCTACCCTATAAGTTGTCAAGCAGATTAAGCAAGAAGATAGTGAGCAGAGAAAACACTCAATAAATGCAAGTATTATTCATTTACTAAACATCTATCCAGTGTCTTCTAGGTGCCAGACATTGTGCTAAGAAGACAAAATAAGACAGGGTTCCTGCCCCAAGGGCGTCCTAAGGGAGACAGACAAAAGACTCAGAGTGCCATGAAAACCTGGTGAAAGCCAGGCAGAAGAGAGTTTCTTCTGGGCTATCTGTGG
This sequence comes from Rousettus aegyptiacus, assembly GCF_014176215.1. Classification (NCBI taxonomy): domain Eukaryota; kingdom Metazoa; phylum Chordata; class Mammalia; order Chiroptera; family Pteropodidae; genus Rousettus; species Rousettus aegyptiacus. Next base: position 12,000,535 of record NW_023416308.1, read on the forward strand.
AGTCAGTGGACACCTGTTCGAGATGAGGAACAGGGCACAACACGAATAAAAGCTGAGAAGTGTGACCCAGCCAGGTAGGTGTGTGTCAGGGACTCATGTTAACTATGCCTAGGCACGGAGGGTAAGGAGGGGAGAGGTGACAGATGTGGCTGGATAGGTGGGCAGGAGTTGAATCTTGGCGTATCTTTCACTGATTTATTCATTCATTCAACGTTTTGGGAGATATCTACTTTGTGCCAGTCAGGAGTTGGGGATATGGCAGTGAACAGGCACAATTCCCTGCCTGCAGAGTATTCTGATGGTGGAGACAGATAATAAACAAGATAAATAAATAAAATTACAGCAAATAAAATGGTGGTAAGTGCTAAGTAGAAAAATAAAGCAGGGAAACAGGTAGTGTGTGTGTGTGTGTGTGTGTGTGTGTGTGTGTTTATGTCTGTTTTTTTTTAGGTATTCAGTCTTCAGTAAGATGGTTACGGCAAGCCTGAAAAGGAGACATTCGTACAAAGACATGAAGGAGGCAAAGAGGGCCACGGGTATGTCAGAGGGACGAGGGTCCTCCACAGCAGAAGGAAGAGCCAGTAGTGCAGCAGTCCCATTGTGGCAGTGTGCCTGGCGGGTCTGAGGAATCGCAGTGTGACTGGAATGGGAAGATTGAGGGGGGAGAGTGGGACAGGATGAGGTGTGAGTGGTAAGGGGTGGAGGGCAAATGGTGTAGGATCTTGAAGACTACTAAGACCTTGACTTTTACTCTGAATGAAATAGGGAGCCGTTGGAGAGGGACTTGGTCTGACTTTCATTTTAACGAGATCGTACTGGCTACTGGGGGAAGATTAGATCAAAAGCAGGGGGTAGATGTGGAGGCGAGAGGGGAAGCAGGAGTTCAGGTACGAAGCTGCTGCAACAATTCAGACAAGAGATGTGGCAGCTTGGATCAGGGTGGTGATCGTGAAGGTGAGGAGAAGCAGTATGATTCCACTATTTTATTGTGGAAAATGTCAAACCTAAATAAACTGGAACAATAACATGAGCCTCCATATACCATCACTCAGATTTAACAGTTATCAATCTGTAGAAAATCTTGTTGAAATTATACCCCCATCCATGTCTCGTCTCCTGTGTTACTCGGAAGTGAATCCGAGACATTATAGCATTTCCCTGGGTGTATTTTGACTATAAAGCTGACAGGTCTTGCTAACGGATGGAGCATATGATAGAAAGAGCAGACTTAAGGCCTTAGCAACCGGAAGGATGCAATTGTCCTTAACTGAGGTGGGACACACTGGCAAAGGGCGCAGTACAGCCAACAACACAAAAATTGAAGTGTCTATTAGAGATTCACACAGAGTAAGGAGTTGGATATATGAGTCTGGATTTCAGGGAAGAAGTCTGGGCTTGCAATATAAATTCAAGAATCACCAGCATAAAGATATTTAAAGCCACAAGACTGGATGAGTGAGTATAGAGCAAGAAGAGGAAAGGACAAAAGATTGAGCTCTGAAGCACTTAATAGTATAAAGAGGTTTGGGAATTGCAAGAATTCAGCAAAGAAGAATGGGAAGGAGTAGCCTGGGGGGTAGAAGAAAAATCAGGAGCGATGTTTTTGAGTCTAATGAAAAATCAGGAGTGATGTTTTTGAGTCTAATGATGGCTGAATCTGCTCTGACTTTGTCCTGAGGCCAGTGGCAAATCAGGAGGAGTGACCAGTGGTGAAGTTAGCATTCTGGAAAGATTGGTCTGGCTGCTTTTGTGGGGAGGATGGATTGCAGGAAGCAATAATAGATGAAGGGAGACATGTCAGGACACTGTGCAGTGATCCAGGTGAGACCGCTGTGCTATGGTACGCTGGACTTGGCTGGAAGCGGTGGATGGAGAGAGAAAGGGCTGTATTCTAGGTCTATGTTGGAGGAAGGGTAGAGACAGGACTTGGTGACTACAGATAGGAGATGAGGGACAGGGAGAAGACAGGGATGGCTATCAGCTCTCAGGCCTGGGTCCTTGAGTAACTGGTGGAGGGCACTCTTAACAAAGAGAGGAAGATGGAAAGAGAAATAAGAGTAAATCTAGAGGTGTATTTTCAAATGATGACTTGGAGGTACCCATGGGTGATAAAGGAAGTAAGGAGATCCAGGTGAAGACAAATTTGGTTTCCCCACACACAGATGGCTCATTGGTGCCTTAGGAAAGGATGACCGATACCAAAATTAAATGATGGGCAAAGAAAGTGAAACTCAGAGTACCAGATGGAGTGGCCAAAGAGATGGGACAAAGCCAGAGGGCTTAAAAATGGTATCTAATTGCTTAATACTTCTGATAAGCTGAGAAATATAGATCTGAGAAGTACCCAGGAAGACACTGGGTGACTATGGTGGGTGAAGTTTTACGGGAGAGCCGGGAGCAGAAGCCAGATTAGGGTCGGTTGAGGAGTAGGTGGAGTGAGCTGAATGGAGACCGGGAGTGTAGCTAACCCTTGCAAGAAGTTTGTCATGAAAAACAGGGTGTGCGCTAGAGGAGGTGGTAGGGTGGAGAGTGTTTATTGTTTCTAATATCACTTTGGAAAAAAAAAAACCCCTAAATCATGTCGCATTTCAGTTTAATTTAAACTCTCAAACTGGCTAGCCCCAAGCGGAAAGCACCATGTTTTTTTCTTACATAATTTTGAAAAGTCCCCATGTTGCTAGTGTCTGGAAGTAGTGCCTGGTCCTTAAATAGTGCCATATCATAAGAGGTTATAGAGCAATGGCAGTTTCACAAATTTCAGTTAACATTAAATTAAGGCTCCCAATGTTTGCCACGTGTTTATGATGACAAACGATGAACTTAAAGGCAATAGAAAAGTTATTTAAACAATAAACATTCAGGCTTTACTTACTGGTTTTTATTCGGCTTCATGAAATCTATGAGAGTTGAGAAGCTATATTTGATTACTAATACAGTGGACAGCACTTGAAGATTTGAAAAGGGAACATGGAGTCGGGAATGTACTGGCTTTATGGTTTGTCAAAATGCCACCCAGTCTTGAATGTTTCTACAGGGAGGGAAAAGAGCCAGTGGATAGAAAGGGGGCAAGCAAAGTTTGGGGCAGGAAGAAAATACATAAAATTGGGTGTTGCTTAGCTTGAGTTCCCCCAAAAGCAAAGCATTAGATGAGGGCTTTGCATGAGGGTGACTTGTTTTGGCAAATGATCCCAAGGGACAGATAAGGGGGTTTGAGAAGGAGAAAAACCATCCCAAGGAATATTATTAAATTGATCTCTACTGTGGGGATCTGGGATTTGATTCCACTGGGCATCCTCTGAGGAGCAGTGTAGAATGAGCCTCCCCCGAGAGGAGGAAGAGGGGCATACGCTTTCATTGGTGCCTGTTTTTCCATTGGTCAAGGGTTGCTTCAGGGGGTGTTAACTCCCTTGAACTTCCATGTTTGCTTCTACATCATAATGGCTGAAGAGGTGCCCACAGATATTTCTTATGGGGAAACAGAGAATGCCCTAGTAGATAGCAGGGCTATTTTTCTGCCATGTGAAGAAAGAAATGTATCCAAGAAAATCTAAAGCAACGCTCTCGATTTTTTCTCATCCCTGTATGCACACCCCTCTGTAATGCTGACTTTGCAGTTCTTTCTATCCGGAGTTGGAGCCTATTTCTCCAACTCTTGAAGTGGGGCATGTGACTTATTTTGACCAAGGAGATGTTAGCAAACACGATGTGAGCAAAGTCTTAAAAAGTGTATGTATTGAGACTTGTCTTTTCTCTTGCTGCTTTTCGAACCCAGCAACCATGTGAGCAAGCCCAGACCAGACTGTTGGATAGCGAGAAACACGTGGTTAAGGAATTTGATTTTCCAACTGATATTGAGCCATTTACCAGACATGTGAGCGAGGATGTTGTAGACCCCCAGCTTCAAGCGAGCCAGCTCAGACCAGAAAACCTGCTCAACTGATTCTCAGAAACAGAAGTAAATAAATGGGTGTTTTGGGTGGCATAAGCTGACACAACTTCTGGTATTATGCGAATTCCTGGATTCATCTGTGCCTGATGTTAACTACCCCTGGACTCTTATGGGCCATGACATGCTACGTATTTTTGCTTAAACTAATTTGAATTGGGTCTCTGTCACTTGCAACAAAAAGGGTCCTTGATGATCCAATAATGAATGGACCGTACAAACAAATGGGTAGGAAAGATGAAGGCATTGACTAGTGAGTGACTGGTAGGGGGTCTACGCTGGATAGAAAAGGAAATAAATCCAGGGTGGAGAGGAAAGGGAAGGGTCAGTTGTTCAAGGTCACTTCTCCTCGAAACCCCAGGGTTTCCTTCTCTGAATCCGTTCTTGAAACTGGGTCAGATTCACCGGTTTCCCCCCGATCTCCCTTAGCAATGCTGAACTCATTACCTCAGCTTGTTTTCCACAGGCACCCAGAAGTCCACAGAGCTGTGAACATTGCCCTATTTAAAGGTAAGCAGTCTGAGAAACCCCTTCCTTGATCATCATCATAATCCATTTTGTGTTTAAGCAAGACAGAGCCCACTTGGATTTGTGGATCTTAAGAGCTTTCTCCTTGTGATATCTGGGTACCATGGAAGAAAGCTGCATCCAGTTTTAAGCTACTCAAAGGACAGAAACTTTCAAAAACATATTGTCAAATGCCTAATATCACAATATTTTCTCCACCCTCTTTCCTGGATATGAAGTAGGAAAGAGACAGATTCTAGATATTCCAGACCTAATTGACAAATTAAGGTCATCAGGGATGAATGTGCAAGTTCATGCATAAAATACAAATGAACTCTATTGATTATAACTTAATCACATGGCCACACCCAGCTGCAGGGGAGACTGGGAAATGTAGTCTTCAGACTCTGGTGATGCGCTTAGCTAAAAATTCTATTTTTATAGAAGAAAAGGAGAAAGGACATGGAGTAGGGGAGTGAATACCAATTGCTGCTACAACAACCATTCTCTTTTTTTGCTTGGCCCCAGCATGGAACAAGGAGTGGGGGAATTAGCGGCACCAAAGAGGATACAGCTCTTTAGAAATCCCCCTATCCCTGCCCTGGGATATGAAAGAACATGGAGGGGGCAGGGGAAGGAGCTATTAACAGCTAGTAGCTGCTACATTTATTGAGCACTTATGGTGTGCTGCATACTAGGTGAAGAGTTTCACACACATTATGTCCTGCTAGTCCTTGTACAAGACTTTACTTAATCCACTAGATTCATCCGCTCATTCAACACACATTTACTGAGCACCTATTATGTGTCAGCTCCTATGGTAGGCAGTGGGGAAAGTGGTAAATAAGACAGAGTCTTCCATTCTTGCTGAGTTCACAATGTAACAAAGTGGTTGCCAGCAGAAGCTTTGGAGCCAGAGTGTTGGGTTCAAATCCTAACTTATTAGTCACGAGAATGTGTAAGGAACTTAAATTATCTGTGTCTCGGTATCCCCATCTGCAAAATGTGGATAATAACAGTATCTTCATCCTAGGGTTAGTATGATGCTCCAGTGAAATGATGAATGAAAAACACTCAGCTCAGTGTCTAGTACATAGTTGGTGCTCAATAAATGTGAGCCGTTATTATAACAGGGGAGACGAATCTCAAATTATAATTGCTAATGCGTGTGAATAGCAAGAAGTGCAGGGTATGCCACCCACAAGAAGTAGCTGGAAATCTGAGCATCACTCTTTTTCCTTGATTATTCTATTGAGATATAACTTACACAAAATAAAGCGCACAGACCTGAAGCATAGTGGTCCAATCAGCTGGGTTATGTGGTCATCCCTGGTCCATCAGCTGTGGTTGTTGTGGACATTATTATTGAAGGGATTGGAGAAGGCTAGCAGAGTGACAAGGCTGGAGTTCAGGCAGTATGCCTGTGGGTGAGGCCCAGAGAAGGTGAGAAAGGCATTCCTTCTAGATGATCTCCGAGACCTCCAGGCTGTCCCTGCTGAGGTTGGTCTGGCTCCTCTTCCACAGAAGTTGCCCTCTGAACATCAGTCCCTATCCTCTAAGGCTCAATATTCTCATCTGTAAAAAGCGGGGAGGCAGTATTAATTTGATTATCCATCTAACTTCCAGAGCAGCTGTGAGGATAAGAATCAAATAACATCATGTCTATGAAGACTTTTGGTGCAAATGCTATATAGACGTGCAAATTTATTAATTTACTGAGGACTAGAAAAAAGAATTTTACTGAGCTGCTGAAGCAGATCTTAGTTAAGCCTCTTGGGGCAGGAAAGACATCCAACTCATTTCGGATTCACTCAACGAGAGGCTGCTCATTCAATTTAGGTTGATGAAAGAATAAGGGGGAATTTACTAGAAAAAAAGGCAGGACTACCCTCTCTCCCTGGGGCTATATGAGGGGCATCCGATTCTGTCTTTGCTATGTGTGTCTCTATTCTCTGCATAGATGGCTCTCTCTTTACTAATACGTGGACTTGGGTGGGGCTCTGGTTTAGGCCGCTCAGTTCTGACTGCATTTCTGCTTAGTTAGCCTCACTTAACTGTACCAGGACTTCCCCATAGCTAGTCTCACCTCCCCAAACCCAAGACTCTAAATCTGATTGGCTAAGTACAACCAATGGATGGATGTTATCTTGGGTCAGCTGATCAATTTTGATCCAGTCATACATGGACAGAGAGGTGAAGGTATTGGGTATGGGCATGGAATAGGTCTGCCCCTATACAAGCACGGGGCTTGTGTTGATGAGTGTGGGCACTTTCAAAGAATGAGACAGCTTTGGGGAGGCATCTCAAACAAGATGGTCTCCAAAGTGGCACTGGGCTGAGACTCTCATGAAGGTAATAGAGAAACATTTGAAGCCATTCTTTAGTTTATTTGTTTATTCAACAAGCACATGCTAAGCATTTGTGACAGGCAGGCACCATTCTTGACTATGGGGACACAGGAATAAGACACAGTTCTTGTCAAGTCTCATGAGAAGAGGTGGATGATTCAACAAAAGACTCCAATGAAGGTCCTAAGTGCTTTCACAGAAGTCTGACCTGGATATAGAATGGAATAAGGTCAGAATATGACTAGGTGAGCTGTATGGGGCTTATAGCAGTGGTTCTCAGACTCGAGTGTGCATCAGAATTACTTGGAATGCTTGTTAAGACACATATTGCTGAGTCCCACAACCAGAGAACCAGACTCAGGTAAGTCTGCGATAGTTGCTGAGAATTTTCATTTCTAAGAAGTTCCCAGGTGATGCTGGTTTTGCTGGTCTGGAGTCCAACTTTGAGAGCTGACTCAAAGTCATGGAATTATGACCCAGCATTCAGTATTCTGGAGTTACATGTGTTTGGGCACATCTGGTGTGTTTTGAGAGTGGTGAGAAGAGATTAAAGGGGTAAGTAAGGATTAAATTGTCAAGGATTCTAAATGCCAAGCAAAGGTACTTGAACTTTATTCTGTAAGTAATAGGGGTCATTGGAGGATTTTAAGCAGGGAAGGCATACATTCATGTTCATGCTTCAGAAGAAAACAGCAGTCTGGGTAGAAAGGATGAGATAGGCGGACAGGACCATCGAAGTCTACCTCATAAGCAGCCTGATCGTGGGCACTCATGGGGAACTGTGGCCTCTCCTAATGAGTGTGATGGTGTCACAGTCCTCGCTCTGCAAGTCTGAGAGGCTGCGATGATTCCACAGTTTCTGACCCTCGAACTTTAGTATTCGATCTGCCACATCAGGTCCTCCAGCCTCTTTAATCTCTTTTTTCAAGTCATAGATGGAGTTATCTGGGTGGATGGCGTAAGCCTTGCTCTGGCCACTAGAGTCCTTCACGAAGACCTGGATCTCAGGAGGGGAGGTCTCCAGCACTGAGACAGTGACCTTAGAGAAGATCCCGTAATATGCCAGGGTTCGTTGGCTGCTGAGTAGCTGCCGCTCCCTTCCCAGCTCCTGGAAGGAGAGACACAGCTGACAGTTGAGGCCAAATGTCTTCCTGATCTCCACTTTCATCTTCCATATGGGACTGTAGGGGTCCACCCAGAATTTCCAGGCTTCTTTTCCTGATTGTTTCACCATAACCTGCACATTCCTTGCTCCCTGGAAGGGAGGAACAGATAAGGGTATCTGGTATTTCTGACTTGTTGTCTTCAAATCCTCTGCCTTCTGGCTACTGATGACATAATTTATTGCCTACTAAGATACTATTAATAAAAGGAGGTGCTATCAATAATGGTCTCAGCTAATAGGCATAAAGCAAGATTATCCCAGGCAAAGCAGAACATTTGGTCATCCTAGGCTTACAGGACTGCTGGGTCATCCTCTATCCTCTGACTCACTCCAAGCAGAGTGACAACTGGCAGCAGTTCTCCAAACAATCATTTTGTCTATGTTGACCTATTCAGAGTCTCCGCCTGTCACATGCAGATAACATTAGAATCTACTCCATATGTAAACATAAGGCTACTGTAGGTTAAATAATTTAACATATGGCAGGCGCTGGGATGTATGTTAAAGGATATTCATTGTAATAGCAAAAGTCGAATAGCATCCTAAAAATTTGAGAGTAAGGCACTGGTTATGTAAGTTAAGATACTTTCATTTATTAGATTATGATATAGCTGTTGACCCAGGAGGACTTGATATCCCCACTTGTCTAGGGCAGTCTTAGTGTATGTTCCTTGTCCTGCACAATTAATTGCATCCCATTTCATGCTTAAAAGTATCCTGGTTTGGAATTTGTAATGTGGTTACACTTTTTAGGTCTATCTGTATCTAAGAGAATTGTCTCTTAGATAATTTAATAGAATAACTAAATTACCTAATAATTTAAGTAAATAAAAGTAAAAACACACACACAAAATAGGATGTACAGTTAGATACAGGCATGTGCTTGTGTGTGGGTGGCACATACATGGAAGAAATGCGAGAAATTGATAAGTGCGTGTTGGGAAGAGGGCAGAATTGAGAGACTGGGGATCAGGATGCGAGGCAGACTTACTTTAATTGTGTGTCCTTTGAAACAGTTTGCTTTTCTTTTTCTTTTCTTTGCTATGAATATGTATCACCTCTTTTCCTTTCTCCTCCCACCGTCCCGACAAAAAAATAATAATTATGGGGAGGATTCTTAGCAAGATTTGGAAGACTATTCCATGAATCTTTTCTTCCAGGAGTCCCCTGGTCTGTTGGACATTCCAGGCAATGGGACATGGCTGGGTGGCGGGTCCCTCCGATGCGTTAGTTATCTGCCTTGCTTCAGTTGCTGCAGGTTTGCCTTTGAGGCCAAGCTCAGAATTCACCTACAGGATATGAAATGTAGGACTGGCAATGAGATTTCTCTGGAAATGTCAGGTTGATGAAATTATATCTCTCAGTTAAGCTCATAGAAGAGCTCTGGTCTTTGAGTCCTGGATTCCTATGCAGTGTTCAGACCCAGGACTGCTGTGATTCCAAGCCATGCACAGGTGGGCCACACAGCTGGCTTGCTGTCTGCAGTGGACTCCTATGTTCCTCAGTTAGGGTTTTGGGATATATCTCTATTAAATCTCTTGTTCTAATAGTAAGAAGTGGAGGTTTTGAAAACCCATAATGAGGGAACTATTACCCCACAGGATGCATGTATGGAGTAAATGCTTGGACCATCTCCATCAAATAGCCATACAGCAAGGCAGAAATTGCTTGCACAGTTTATAGACGAAAGAACTGAAGCCCAGAGGCAGCACCATGGGAGATATTGCCTGTCCTGGGACTTATAGGTGCTGTGGCAGGAGTTGGGGAGATAGATTGAAAGGGGGTTGCAGTGAGGTCATCACTGAGTCATGACTCTGGGGTGAGGATGAGGGTGGTACCTGTACGTGCCAGCCTTGGTGGGGGTCTTCGGTCCTGCAGCAGGCCTGCCTCAGGCAATGAGCAGCCTCTTTGGCCACCAGGTCCCATCTCTTTTCCCTTCCCAGGTTGTTGGTGGGATCAGCTGGGTCCAGGATAACAGGCCTGGGAGAGAGAAGGGGAGTGATTTCCCATCATGCTCAGGACTGTCCTCTGTCACTCAAGTCTGTGGGATTGTGCATGCCTCTGGAGAGACTTTCCTGCAAGCTGAAACTCTCGGTTCAAGATGGTAGGTATAATCTAAGGTGGCCCAATCAGAATGAATCTTGGGGATTCTGCTTCGAACGCCAGGCCAAAGGAGCATTCTCTCTTGTACCAGAAGTTATGAGTCCAGATGAGAAGGCCGGAACTGATGTAGCCATGAAGGAATTAGCCTGAATTCAAAGGTAGAACCCTGGGAAGGGCAGAGTGAGCAGTTAATGGATGGGACCCTGATTACATAGCAAACCTCTGGATCACACCATACCTGAAGCTTCCTTTGTCTTTGGATTTCTCAGGTACAAATGCGAAGACATCACCTTTATTTTAAAAACTCTTTAAGTTGGGTTTTCTGTTCCTTGTAGCTGAAAGTAATGCAACCTACACACTCACCTGGTTCCTTTAACTGTAATTTGATAGAGGTTCTGACATCCTCATTTTGGAAATCATAGTACTTGGTGCAGTATATGTGGATGTCTTTATGATCTGTGAGGAGCTTCATCACAGCTGTAAACCCTTCATCCAGGCTGGAGTTCTCCCTTTCATCTGTACCGATATCCCAGGCATAGACAGTCAGTAGCTCCAGTGCATGTTCCTGGGGCAATGCTACCCTTTGATATTTATGTTTCAAGTACTGGAGTGGGAGAGCGGGGAGGGAGAGAAGGAGAGCTTGTTACCCTGGGACTTTGGACTTCCCAGGTCACTCTGTTTCTAGTTCCCAGTAATACTTCTTCAACTTCATTTTATATCTAGATTATGTACCACATCTATAAAATTTGCCATGAGCCCAGCAGCTTGGGTTCTCGATGAACTATGTCCTATGGGCATCAAGATTTCAGTAAAAGGAAGTTGGGGTTTCTTGGGCATCTTCTGGGCCTTATCAACCTGTTATTCAGTAAGAATGGGTAAGGCAACGTAATAGAGTGAATATAGGATATAACAGAAGAAAACTAAAACAGAATGAAGTGAGAGATGGAGAAAGAATAGTGTGAAATTTTAAATCTTCAAAAATTAATTTAGAAATTTATTGCAATTTTAGATTCCCAGTGATGTTTTTAATTAGATAAAATGATCTTAAGAGTCAGATGGAGGAATAAATGCCTTGGAAATCCAAGAAAGTTATGAAAGAAAAAAATAGAAAGGTTGATGTTTTTCTTCTCAGCTATAGCATAAGAGGTAGTTTTAACAAAATGGTATGCTTTTGGCATTAGAATAAACAGCAGACAAGGGTAACAGAATAGGTAGGCCAGAATTCAGTTCCAGTAGATGTAATAATTTCATAATGGATTAGACTATCAATAATCTACAAAGTGTTTCAAAGAATACACAACTTCAGTTTAATGAAAAAAAGATGCATAATCAGTAAAAGATAGTGACACGACTTGTGAACCATTCATAAGAAAACAAAGACTATCACATCAAATATCAGAATACATTACAGCTGGAGTTAAAGTATATATTAAATATTTGAAAAGCAAAAATAAGGGATTTACATATATACTGTAGGTTAAATGAGAAACGTATATATGAGACATTTGTATATAATAAAAATTAGAAATAATTATGTTGTGAAAGATGCTATAATTAACGTGATTAGATAAGTGATATATTTGTAAAAATATCTGCAACACATGAAAAATAATGATAAAAATCTACGATTTACAGAGGTCTTACAACTGATAAAAGACAAAAACCCCCATTGAAAAATGTACAAAATGCATTAATAGATAACTCCCAAAAGTTCAAGTCTAAAAATCAGTAAGCAAATATATTTTTTAAAGGTAGAATACGAAAAGAGTTCGCATAATATGATTCCACTTATGTAAGATCTGTGCATGACTGTCGTGAATACAGATAAAAAGAAAGGTATGAAAAAATAGTCACCAAAAATGTATACATGTTACAATTATATACAATTATATAATTGTATTGACCAATGTTACCTCAATAAACTTAATTTTTTAAATAAAGTATCATACCATTGAATTATATACCAGAAACTTAGTGGATTTCATTAACCAATGTCACCATAAAAAAAAAAGTTATTGGTATTATCTCAGGGATTTCATGTGAATTTTTATGTTCTTTTTTTGCTTTTTTTTTTGTAGTACTTGATTTTTTAATAATGAGCCCAATGTATTTTTCACATAGTCATAAAAATAATTAATATTATGAAAAATATTTAGAGTTGTTGATTAAGAGCACAGGTTCTAGAGTCAGACACTTTTGGGTTCAAATTCAGCCCAACTTCAGCGTTTGAACTTCGTTTTTCTTATCTCCAAAATGGGGCTAATAAATAGTACATGGAAGAGCTGTTGGAAAGATTAAACGAGAAAACATTTGCTGAGCACTTAGTATAGATCACGGAACATAATTAATGCTCAATAAATGAGAGCTTTATGATCGTTGTTTTTGTTATGGTTATCTGAAATGCCTGAGGTGTGAAGCCTACTGAAAATCATGTTTATGCACATCAGAAACCATTTAATAGCTCTTGAAGAATGGGTCACTGGACCAGGAGGCAATCACCAGGACACACTTCAGAAGACTGTGGCAACAAGAGCAAACACATACAACAATAATGCAAAACTTTGTTCAGCATTCTATACCTTGAAAATAGTTTCCAATTATACTATTTCAGAATGCTATTTAACCTGCTCCTTATTCTGAGATAGTTAGTTTGCTTTTCTTTTCATTAAAACAAACAAACAAAAAAAAACAATGTTAGGATGCACCTGCCCTCCCTCTTGCCCCTGAGCCTCCCACCAGAGACCCAGCTCCTCACCTGCAGGTGCCAGTGCTGCTTCACCAGCCTCAGGAGATTCTTTAGCTTAGCAGGGCGACTTTTCACAAAGTGCCTCTGCAACTCTGTGAAGCTTGGGGTGAACTCCCCAGGGCAGCCGCCACTAGTTCTTAACGTTTCATAGATTTCTGGTGGTAGTTTAGAGTTTGGGGGAAAATTTCCTGGGAGAGAAATGTACCTGGTCAGGAAAATCTATTCTTCAAGGTGAGGAAGATGGAAAAAGAACTACAGCATATAGAGCATGCAGACATTCTCTCATGCAATCTTCACTAGAGCATTATTTTTCTCATTTCACAACTCCTAAGTGGAGACCTAGAGGGTTTGGTAGCCTACCCAAAAGTCACGTAAGTTTTAAATAACTGACACTGACCAAAGACTTACCTTGTGTCAGGCACTAGGCTAAGCTCAAGGAATCCTGAGAACAGCTCCACGAAGTAGGTAATATTAAGTGGAACCATAGCACATGCTATTTTTGTGTGTGTGTGGGGGTCAAAAATGGTCAAATATTGTTTATTTCCTATGGTTCAACCTGATATTTGATCCCATTTCACAGGTTAGTACATTGACTCTTGGAGGTTTTAAATAGCTTGCCCAAAGTCACACAATTAGTAAGTCTTGGAGCCAAAATTTGAAGACATTGTTCCAAAGACCTTGAAGTGTTTGCTTGCTCCAGGGCCTCCCAGAGGGTCAGAGAAGAACCTCTTCCTTGGGGTGGGTAGGAATCCATTATTTGGGAGACGTCCCCCCAACAGCACATGACAACACATGCATTTAAGGGAAGACTTAATCTTCAAAGTATAGCTCCAGGTTCATCTGCCTGAAAAAGAGCAAACTCCACTCTCACCCTATCGCTTTCCACTTTTACAGACCCCCTTGTAAGATCAGGTTGGTGGAGAAGGGCCCCTGACTACTTTCTCTGGACTCAACCCATCACTGTCTTTCCTCATAGCATTGAATGCCGGGGGGCACGTCCACTCTAATGACGTCACTGTTCTTTCTGGTCTGGACCTCAAAGGTAAGGGAGCAGGGGACCCTGCTTCTTTCTCTGTGCTGGGCTACAGTGATGTTGAAGGCTAGGCTCCTGCTACAGTGATCCAGTTTCTCCTCGATGATGCTGATGATGGCCTCACGGAGACATGCCTGGTCTTGGAAGCCAGAGAAGCAGCTTAAGAACAGCACCAAATCCACGTCAGAGCTGTGGTTGAGCGTTGTCCCCTCCCAGAGGAGCCGTCCTGGGGAGGACATCAATGTTGAGTTTCACCTCCTCTGAGCCCCGTTGCTTTGAGGTGGGGGTGAATCCAGAGACACCCATGTTGGGCTGTTTACACTGGTCCGAAAAGGAACACTTCGTCTCCATCATACATGGGGGCCTTCTTGGTGGGTATTACCACATCTTTTCATTGATTAGAAAAATTATGTACATGGTACACAGTTCAAAGGATATAAGTGAAATATAAAACTCCATTGCAGCCTAGACCCTAAATTCTTTCTCCAAAGCCAACCACAGTTACCAGCTTTTTGTATACCATTTCATAAATGTTTGATCCCCCAACCTATGCTATTTAACATGGTAGCCAAGACTCTCATGTAGCTATTTAAATCTCAATTAGTTGAAATGAAATAAAAAATTCAGTTCTTCTGTTACACTGGCTTCATTTCAAGTACTTGAAATGAAGCCACCCAACTCTATTGGACAGTGCATATATGTACCATTTCTATCATTGGAGAAAGTTCTATTAGACAGCTCTGGCATAGACAAACATATTTTTGTGTATATATTTTGTACACAGATTTTGGGTTTGTGTATACACAGATATATGTTTTTAGCTTTTATTTTGAAGAAATAGATTCACAAGAAGCTGTAAAGATGATATCGAGAGTTCTAAGTATCCCTTACCTACTTCTACCCCCAAGGCCACACCTTACATAAATTAGTAGACTACCAAACCCAGGAAATGGACATGGAGACAATGTTTCTGCTTAGTTCAATGACATTTTATCATATGTGTAGATTCCAGTCATCACCACTGAAACCAAGAACTATTCCATTCTACTTCCTCATTCTACTTCTTAGAGTCACAGCTACCTCCCTCCCTTTCACCATCCCTAAAACCTGGAAACTATTTATCTGTTTTCCATCTCTACAACATTGTCATTTTGAGCATTGTATCAATGGAACCAATATGGTACGTGACTTTTTGACACTAGCTCTTTTTTTCTGACTCAGCACAATGCTTTTGATAACCATCCATGTTGTTGCATGTATGAATAGTTTGTCCCACCATAAAAACCGTTGTCAGAGGTTGCCTTTGAAGTTTTAACTTCAGTCCTTAATCCTCTTGCTTTTTTTACTTTTGGAGTTCTCAACTACTTTCTCTTTTCCGTCTCTCCAGAATTTTAGTCATAATTTGTGACAGGTTTGTAAGAGCCTTATTCTACCTGGGCTAGCACCAGAAGTTTACAATCTCTTAAATAATATTTAGAAATTCATATGAAATAAAATGTTTTCTGGTTTTTTGTAAACACATACAATATGATCATTATACTAAATGTCAGTAGTGGTTATCTATACATGGTACGGTCGGTTATTTATTTTATAATTTTTTCATATTTTCCAATACTTTTGTCATTAAATGTATTACTCATGTAATTTAAAATATCATGAAGAAGTTTTGACCTCGGGTTCCCAGGCAACCTTAATTTTGGCACTGGGTCTCTTGACCTGAGGAAACAGAATAGAAAAAGGACAAATACGAGTATCACAGAGTGGCAACGATTAAGCGCAGCAAGAGATGACTTTCAAAAAGCTACTACTGGTCCCAGAGGACTCTTCATAGGAAATCATATTAAGTCAGTATTTAACTCTAGAAAAATACACCATTATCACCACCACCTAGATGGTGAAACGAAGAAGACAAGATGCAAGTCAGAATCTAGTGCTTAACAAGGTCGAGAAAGGCAGAGAGACAATGTGAAATGTATGCCATGTGCAATTACCCCCTTCCTTCTTCCTACTACAGAAATAGAAATGTAATAGACACATTCCCTTTTTGCTGTTGCTTGCTTAGCAGCGCTTATCAAAATAGGGCGTTTGCTTATCAAAATAGAGTGTTTAACTCCATAAATACTTTGCTCTAGGCATTTTCCATGTCGCTCAAAATCGCTGGAGATAGTTATTCCAGAGGTGTTTAAACTTCTGGAAACTGAGATCACTGAGAGAACAAGAGAAAAGGGACAATAATTTTTGTCTACACAAACGGTCTCTACCTGTAAAGGTGAGAATGGGAGCTTCAACACGTGAGTCCTTGGAATAACATATATGGCATGTCTCTACTGGAAACAGTATATTCGAATCCACATGATATGGGGAAAAGACATGAGAACTCTATAAATTGACTAAATACTAAACCAGGTTTTATTCAGAGCCTTCATGTGCTGCTAGACAGGGGAACCAGTGTGATCATTCCTAGGGCCAGAGCCTGAGAGAAAGTACAGAACAAAGGAAGATTCCTGTTGAGATTACTAACAACTGTGTAGCCATACCTTTAACTCTGCATATCCATACCTTGAAAGGAACACAGAAAAACAGACTTTAAGCTTGAATTGTTATAGTAACTAAGAATCAGATGTAAACTGAATTCCTCAAACACTTGGAGTCTCATTCTCTGACTCTGAGAGGAGAGCGTGCTCTGTCTGTGGTGTGTTATTCTTCTCTAATGAACTTTTCTTTGTCTCGAACTGGCGTGCACTTGAATTCTTTCCTGAAAAGAGCCAAAGACCCTCCCTCTCTTGGTGTAGGACTTCAGTCTGCACTGGGGGATATGGGGACGGGGTATTCACTCCATCCTGAATCACATAGAAGAGCTTTCTTTAGAACATATGTTAAAATATTTGAATCCTTTCAAACCTATTCTTCGGAGAATATGCGTCTCATGTCTGATTCTGATGGGTATTTCCTTGTTTCGGTTTTGGGTCCTCCTGAAAGCAAAGATGCTGATGGAACTCTAGAGCAGAAAGCAGAGGTTAGGATTCCTCCTGGAAGTTCAGATATGGGGAAGGGTAGAGATTGCTTTACTTAAGTTAATGTCAGATGTCTTTCATGCTAGCACAATGAGAACAATTTAGTCTTATGCTCAAGACACTTTTGATTTAGGGTGATAAGTTAGAAATTCAATTACAAGTTAGTACTTTTCAGGAGGAACCTTGCTATAAATTGTTGTTAGATTTCATGGTCAGCCCCCCAAAATTCCTAGAAGTACGCTCTGGCATTACATAATTGCTAGGTAGTTTCTAATATAACTACATAATATAATGCTATTTTAGAAGAAAAATATAGGAGATTATGTCTTGGGGGTAAAGTAGGTTTTCCTAAATAAGAAAAAAAAGCATAAATTTTATAAAGACCTGTTGCCCATATTCCATCTGCCTCCCTGGCACTCAGAGAGCCGGATGTAGTAGCAATAATAACAATAAAATAAAAATAAAATGATTATATTAAACAAAAAATTTAACTCCCGTGGCTGAAAGCCTTTGTAAAAGAAAGAGTTTTTGAGTCATATGCTAGCCAGAAAAGGACCAGGTCCCAGGGCACGAAGACTAGACCACCAGCAGCAATGCCAGGTAGAAAAGAAGCATGCTCCCAGTTCTGGAGTTAACCAGCATTTTTATACATTATCTCTTGGGGAAGAAAGAGGTCACTTGTTTTGAAAGCATCTAAATTGGCTACAGATAACGGGAGAGGGTAAAGGTGAAGCAGGGGGCATTTATATGATATGAGCACAGTCTAAGGAAGAAATATTTATTACTTTTGAATGGTTACAGGCAACAGTCCTGCAAGTTCTTGCATATGCAAGGTGTAGTGTCTAGTGGGCAGCTAACAGACACTTGGAGGTTGATTCAAAGCTTCGATATACATTTAGGAATTGTGAGCAGTCTTTTGTTATTGGTCCACAGCTATTAACTGGTTAACTCTTCCTGTCTCTTTTTCTTACTCTTCAGCTTCTGTAATTAATTTAGAACACCTCAGAATGTTTCTCTGCTCAATTATGTTTATCATCATCATCCTTCAGATTTGTAGGATTCCTTACTGTTTGAAGACACTTTCCTACACTTTATCACATTTATTCCTGATAACAACAAATTTGGGTTAAAGAGGAGCAGACTGAGCCTGGGAGAGGTGATCCCTCTCCTAAGGTCACACAGCCCCAAAGCAGCAGAGCTAGGAATCAAACCCCCAGGGCCCCCGTGCGCTCACCTTCACCACCTTCAGCACCCTGATTTCTTGGTCCGCAATCAGCTCATCACGGAAGCATTGATCCTTCAAAACCCGCCAGGTTCTCTCCCAGGCATCCTGCACTTCCTCCTTCCATCCTTTCTGGGGCTGCAGGCTCTGACACACAAAGGTGTCCAGCCTGTCTGCAGGGGTCTCATTCGGGTCCCAGGAGGGCTCCATCTCGGTGCGGACTAGGCTCCCCCTTGGAATAAATCTCCACTTCTGCCCAACCCTTTCAAGGCTGTGAAGCCAGTTCTCCTGAATAGGTCCTCCCTGCTCACGTAATGTTTAGAATCTGAGACTGAGTTTGCAGAGCTGATTTTCCTTTTCTGTTGAAAGCTGCCAGGAAAAATGGCTGGGAGAGGGGAATGAGCGCCCCCTCGCGCCTGCCTTCAGGCTCTCAGTCTGAGCATTTCCCAGACTGTCCTGGAGCAAGTCTCCCCACAGGTCCCATTTCATGCAGCACTGAGAGAAGAGGCCACCCTCCTTTGGAACTCGATTGTGTTTGCCCCTTGGGCCAGGAGGTGCTGTTGCCTGACTGCTGGGGTGGAGGCTTGAGCGGAGCCTCAGGGGTCCTGGAACTGGGATGGACTGAGCTCTAAGAGCAAAATCAAACACACCCTCTTGTTCCTTCTACCCAGCTGAACTTCTGCCTCACCCCCAATAACCTATGGGAAAGAGGAAGTCTTTAAGAAGTTTCCACCGGTGGTTCTCTCAAATACTTGATTTTGAACAGCAAAGGACCGTTTGGGAAATCTGTAATGGCCTTAAAAGATCTCAAGAAAGGCAAGGTTTGGAGGCCTAAGAAGGCATCCCTATGAAATTGGTAAAACGAGTGGCAGATAATTAAACTCAAACTGAGCACTTACTCCTGAAAGAGGACCTGACATTTGCTCTTTGGGGTGGAATCGCCCGTCAGTATGGTGAAGGTCACAAATATCCACCTACGGGAGGCATTGGAAAAATATCATGACACCACCTGAGCGTATCACTGTGGTTTGTCAAAAACGTCAATAATCAGACAGGCCCGTCTCCCATTCTGCTTGATGGAAGAGAAGATACTGGGTCCTGGAAAACTGGCTTAGAAGAATCAAAAGCTGCCTCAGAGATGAGGAAAATACTGATGCTGGAGATACCTGTGAATAGTTGGAGTAGAAAATAGTTTTTGAAATGTAAAAGTGGAAAAGAGTAATACTTATCTACTACTCAGTACAACATTTCAAAATACATGGTTGTATCTAAACGAATACATATTATAAGCACATATTTTATTTTCCCAAAGTGTATATAAGTAGGAAAACCCCAACAGATCTCCATTTGTCACTGGGAGATATTTATTATTAGCCCATTGGAGAAAATTGACTTAGATTGGAAGTCACCTTGTACTGAGCAGTTTGAGTGTCACTGCGACATTTTGACTAATTTCCCTTTCTCCTCACTAGGTGGTGATCTACTCTCACCTAAAACTGTTAGTTGTATGGTCAATCTCTCCTATTCCAGAAGGTAAATGGAGACCTGGGTGTTTACCAGGCCTTGCTGACGTTAGGGTGACAATATTAACCCCAACAGCTATAAGCCATTGAGCACTCAGTGCCTGCCGGGCTCTTTTCGCAGACTAACACCTTAAAACCCACACAGGACCCTGTGATGTAAGTCCCATCCTACACACGAGGAAACTGAGTCTCAGCGAGATGACGTGACCTGTCCAGAGTCACATAGCTCATAACTAGACAGGCTGTGTGACTCCAACTCAGGTTTCCTGGATCCCAATTGCTAGAGATGTGACCACCATGCTATACTGCTGGCCAGAGCAGTTGCTAATTATTGAGCTCCTACTATGTGCGGGGCACTGGATGAGGCTTGAGGAATACAGAGATGAGTAAGATAGACCCATTCAGTGGGTGCTCTGTCATGTGTCCTCTCCACTGGGAACCCTGAGCACACAGCATCTAGCACAGAGCGCGGCACACAGTGGGGCCCAAGTTAATGCTGGCTGAATAAACAAGAGAACCGTACCAGATTGTACAGCAAGAATAAGCACTTTCGTCTTGTGGCTACTTTTTAGTCTATAAATGGGACCAAAGGTGGAGGACAGGGGCTGTCCTGTGATCTCCTACTTGTTCTATCAAGACATCCATCAAGGATTCCTATCTTTGGGCCATCCCAAATGTCTCTCTGGTTGTGCAATGATGTCATTCTGATGGAATGGTGGTGGTTTAGGATTATTTTTTTTAAGCATGCTCGCTTTTTGATTTACTCTGTGTTTTTCAATTTTTCGGAATCTTGTACACTCTAGAAAATATGATGACTATTCGCTATGGGCCCTTCCTTCCCCAGAAAAGCATATATATGCCTTTATATTACATACAATCTTAGGGGTTTCCTGGACCCCAAGTTAATAATCTCTGCTGTAAAAACTCTTAAGGACCAAAAGACATTGTAAACCAGAATCACATTTGAAATGGTGAAATTGTCTTGTTCAACAAACACATTTTATTCAATTCCTACTATGTGCCATGCATTCTACTGGATGCTGGGGATTCTACAGGGAATAACTGTGGGGACTGGGAAAATTCAGGGAGGAGCTCTTGGGCAGCAGGAAGCCTCATGCACTTCTTGGCTCTCTGACCACACTTGCTGATGGGGACTGGGGTGGTTCACATCTCCCCAATGCCTGAAACATTTTCTCCCTCCTGGCTCCTATTTTAGAGTCTTGTACAGGTTTATGCAAGGGAAGCATGGATAATCCTGAATCACCTTTGATATGCAGCCACATCCTTTAGAATTTCTGTTTCCATCTCCCATCCCTAGGACGTACAAAATACAGCTGCACTCAGTGCTACAAGTTCAAAGCCGCTCTCATCCCGACCCCCTCAACAAAATGGTAGATTTTCCTCTTCTCTTGGTTAATGGCAGAAATAGATTTTGCCATTCATTGGGATGATATGTACTGAGCACATTTGGGGAACCTGTGACTATGGGGAGAAGGAGATTGCATTTTTGGAAATGTGGATGGATAAGGTGAGGTGACAGAGTAGGATAAGCTGATGGCTGACTGTGACGGCCAAGCTAGGTTTTGTGGAGGAATAAAATCAGGTAAAGTGAGTACAGTGCCAAACCCAGAGTCTGCAACACAGTGTGCGTGTGCTCTGTCAGGCATAGAGTGGATTATTTTTTGCCATTCTTACTCCATCTTGTCCAAGGAAAGTAGTTTTTCATTCATAAAAATTTTAGAAACTTCATAGGTCCATGGCCCTCCGTGTTAGCCATCACATACAAAGAGCAGGTGGCCAGGTCACAGAGGGAAAATGGGACCGATGAACATTTGAGGATCCTCCAGTGAATGGGGAGTTCTCAAAGAGCCTGTGTCCTCTGGCTCACTGTGTGGGTCTCCATCCCATGCTCCATGCTCGATATAGTTCTACAACTATCTTGAGTAGCAGACTTCAGGTCTACCAGGCTAAAGAGGTTAAAGGCATGGCCCAGGTCTCCCAGAGAGTCACTGAGCTGAAGCAGTGAACACAGCCTTCATCCTGCCAACTGTCCTATCAATAAATGGCCGTGCTTCAGGGGACTGGGAATGGCAGAGGGGGCCTCACTACCCGGTGTAGGGGAAGGAGACTGAGCCTTGGCTCCATGGCTTCCGGCAAGCTTCTCCAAGCTTCAATTTCCTTGTCTGTAAAAGGGGAGGACAAGGGCTGTATATTATTTTCCTACTGGTGTAACAAACCAGCCCAAGGTGTTTGTGGCTTAAAACAACATACATTATTTAGCTCGCCTCTTTGGGGGCTGACTTGTTTGTGGGTTTGCTCTGCATCTGTGGTCAGCTGGAAGGCCAGCTTATGGATGGGTGGGCTAGGATATCCTCACTCACGTGTCTGGTAGCTGGAAGCTGCTGGCTGAGGTGAAGAGGTACTACTGGGTCACAGGACTCTCATCATCCAGCAGACGAGCTTCTTCCTGGGCATCTTCACATGGTGGCTGGGTTCCAAGTGCAGCAAGAGAGAGCAACCTCTACATATGAGCACTTTTTAATCCTCTGCATGTGTCACTTTTGTCAATGCCCCTTTGTCCATGGTAAGGCACATGATCAAGGCTGGAGTCAATATGAAAGGGCAACAATATAGGGCATGGCTAGATGGAAGAGAATAGTTTGTGGCCATCTTTCGCATTCTGCCGCAGTATCCCCTACAGAGAAATTGGTAAGAACAAAGGAGAAGTGACTAAGTAGTATCTAAGTGGTAATGAAAATAATAGCAGACAATTATTTGATTCTCACTTTTATATCTGAGGTTCAGAGAGGTGAAATAACTTCATGGTCAACCAACCAATTAATGGTAGAGCTAGAGCACGCATTCAGCGCTATCTTATTCCAAAGTTTATGTTCATAGCGCATGATATTTAGTTCCATCCGTAACAGGGACTAATAGAATATTTACTTGGGGTTTCCAGTCCTCTTTCTTCCTTCTGGCCATTCTTCTCGCTGTACTGAGGCAATGACACCGTCCGGTCTAATTTTAAAGAATCCAGCTGAATGCTCTGCTTCTCATCTGCATCACAGGGTCGGGGTAGTTGAGCTAGGCATCAAGTAAAAACCAGAGAGCATTTGTTTCAATAAATCTCCTACCCGCACCTGCAAAGATCAAGTGGAGAGAGGTGACCTCTACCCTCTACAGGCAGTCACGAGGTACCCCTACCCACTTCTGGCAGTGAGGCGGGTAGTGTGATACATACCAGAGAAGGCTGAGCAGGGAATCAGGATGTTCATCCCTGCCGGATGCCAAGGAAGGCAGTCCTCCACTCCCCAGTGACAGTAGAATTTGGGCAGAACCTGGACTACCACCCCTCACCCAGCAGGATAGAACAGGTCAACCCTCTCTTCCCACGAGAGGGGGTCAGGGTAGACATTCTCCACCACCCAGTGGCAAAAAGTCCCTTTCCCTACCCTTGGTGTCAGGGAGGTCACATGGGAGCACTAATGAGACACTCATACCGGTCCTTAACCCCAAGGTATCACTGGAGCCTTGATGGGGAGCTGGAAACCAACTACTCCTCTAGCAGTACAGAGAACCGCACCTCTTGGAGGTTAATGGCCACAAGTGGGGAACCTGGATGTCCACACCCACCTGGTGAGCATGAGGCAGGACCCCCTACCCCTTGAGCAGTGTCAGAAAATCCAGCTAAAACAGAACCTATAAATAAGACCCTGTCTTGTAATACCTTGTACGTCCAGGTTTCGATGAAAAACGAGTCATCACACCAAGAACCAGGAAGATCACAAATGGACTGGAGAAAGACAATCAACACACGCCAACGCTGAGATGACAGAGGTATTGCAAATATATGACAAAGGTTTTAAACCAGCTTTCATGAAAAAGGCTCAAAGAAGCAATTAAGAACATGCTTGAAACAAATAAGAGGCTGGTAGGTGTGGCTATAAAAAGGCAGCATGAGGGATTCTTGTGGGGATGTATCTGTTTTGAATCTAAGCTGCATCAATGTCAACACAGAGGTCCAGGTATAGTAATATAGTTTTGCAAGATGTTACCATTGGGGAAATCTGGATATAGCATATAAGGATATCTTTGCACTATTTCTTACCACTGCATCGAGAGTCTACAACTATCTCAAAATAAAAAGGTAATTTTATAAAATAAGGCATCCCATCTGTAGCAGGATCAATCATTTGGTACTTTCCCAGCCCCCTATTTTTCATAAAAATGCAAGTTAATGCAATGAGAATCAAGATCTAGAAAAATGGGATTAATTTTCACTATTCTCTCACCTTTGTCTTCTTTGATCACCCAATTAGGGGCCTACCTACTCAGATTACTGTACGGGCTTCCAGGTTCTCATTTATTTATTATTAATTTTATTATATGATTATTATTATCATTACTGTTATTAGTTAATGCTTCCAAAGATCTAGTTGACTGATTTTCTAGATTCCAGATTGTGGGGAATTTCAAGCAAGTATGCATGGAAAGCACTCAGCATAGGGCCTGGGATATATAATCAATGCTTTATGTTATTATTAATAATTTTTTAGCAGTAATTTATTTCCAAAGAGTAAGCCAACTTGGTTCCCTGTTTAATCTCAAGCACTCATCAACCATACTTTCCCCTAAAATGACTTAGAGCCCATTGCTGTCAATGTCCACATTTAATGAGGAATAAAAATAAAGATAGAATACCAAAGGAGAGAAGGAACAATTAGGGGGACTGTTTTATAAACTATAGAAATGTCTAATAACTGTGTACTGTATACTTGAAACTAATTAAAATTTCGGAAAATGAAAAAAAAAGAACAAATAATAATAATGAACTATTTTGTGCATCATCATCATATGCCTGGTATTGCACTAAGCACTATAGCTGCTTTATTTCATTGAAATGAAGTGAGTAACAAAGACTCCTCTCTGGAGATAGGGTGCTCAGTTCCTGCTTGGGGGCCTCCCTACTCCTTGGCATACCTGCATCCCTCGGTGTGACCAGAGGGGGCACCAAAGGTGTGGGTCCTGGTGTGCTGGGAATGGGACTTCTCTTTTAGATATGGGCCCTAAAGCCCTAGGGCCCTGGTTGGTCTGGGAGCTAAGGGAAGAGACCTGTTTTCATTTCTTTTTGTCAGACACCTGGAAGTTGAATTGCTGCTGAGTCTTGTGGTAAGTGTTTCCTTATTTGTGTACCTACTGCCATACTAAGTGGCTGTACCATTTTATATTCCCATCAGCAGCCAGCCGTGTATGAGGGTTCCAGCTGGTTCACATCCTTGCCAACAATGATGCCTTTTTGATTAAGGTCATTTGAGGGATGTGAAGTGATTTTGTGGTTTTGACTTGTTTTCCCCTGATAGCTAATGGTGGTGGACATCTTTTCATGTGCTTAATGGCCTTTCCATATCTCCTTTGAAGAAATGTCTAACTGCATATTTAGAAAACAGGGTTGTCCTTTCATAATCGAAATGCAATAGTTTTAATATTCTAGATACCAGTTTATTATTATATATATGATTTGCAACATTTTCTCTATATTGCCTTTTTTACTTTTTGATGTCTTGAATCACAAAAGATTTTTATTTTGACAATGTCCTATTTATGCTCAATATGAAAGGGAAAGACTTAAATCAGTTCATTTTTTGATGTACTATAGATCAAAAAATGTTTATCAGGGAATTAGGTCAGTTTCCTGTTTAGATCCTTTAATGGTCTCCCATACATTGTCTATGGTTAAAGTTCAGATTTTGAATGTGGTTGTAGATCGAGGTGTCTGATTTCAGCCTGCCTTATCTCTCACTACTCCCTTTGTGATGTTTTCATCCCCAAGGCTACTTCCTGAAACATCCTTGTCTTCATCTTCTTGTGATGCACTTACGACTCCACCCCTTTCTACTTGCCAGGTCCCACTTATCCTTCGGGATACTCCATGAAACTCTTCTCATTCTCATAGACAGACGTCGTCCCTGCCTTCATGTGTCATACATTCATCACCACTGTCTGCTACAAGGAACCAGACCTCGACTTGAGCTCACACTCTGAAGGCACCTCCCCACAAGGCTGAATGTGAGGGAGAAATTCACAAGGAAGACAGGCCAGATTCTCTTGCTCACAGCTTGCTCTCCGATGCCTACTGGATGTTTGCTCAATGAATGATTTCTCAAGTGAACTGGAAAGAGCCCGAAGTCACTAGGTTTCTGTGGTTGTTATTCACAGCTTTGTTGCCTATGAGAGAATAACAGAAAGTACAGGGGTAGTTCCTCTCTGCCTTTCTGGCATCCAAGTCCAACTCTTACCAAAAAATGGTTCAGATTGTAAAACCGAGTGTTTGAAACATTTTTCCGAGGGCAGAACATTCTCATCCACGTTCTTTTCCCTTAATGAACAGCAATGACTGGCTCACAGGCTTCAGAATAGGGCAGATGGCCAGGGAACAAATTTACTCTGGTACTATGTAGCCACACCAAATGCAACAGGCTTCATGGTACTGAGTCACCAGTGCTGGAACTACCTTTATGCGAGGCCTGATGAAGGATGGAAGCCGGTTGCAAGGGTGCACGCAGACTTTCTTCCTTTTCGTTTTTTGGTTCATGTTCTCTTGCTTCTCTTAGAGCATCTGAATTTCCACTAGTTATATTTGTGTTCATTTTTTCATGTTTTCGTGGTCTATCATTTTCTCATTGATTTTTAAAAAATTGACATTGTTTTTTAAAGCAGTTAGACTTGTAGAAAGAATTGAGCGTTAAGTACGGAAAATTCACATTTATCTTCTCTCCCTTAGTTTTCTATACAGGTCATCATTATTCTCTTTCATTTGTGTGGCACATTTGTTAAGATTGATGAATCAATGTTGATACATGATTATGTATCAACAAAAGTCCATAGTTTACATTAGGGTTCACTCATTGTGTTGTATATTCTATGGGTTTTGAGGAATGCATAGCATCCTACATCCACCATTACAGTGTCGTTTGGAATAATCTTCCAGCCCTAAAAATCCCACATTCCTCCTACTCATCTCACCCTCCCCACAAGCCTCTAGCAACCACTGGTCTCTTTGTTTCATAGTTTTGCCTTTTTAGAATGTCATATGGTTGGAATCATATAGTATGTGAAGCCTTTTCAGCTTGGTTTTTTTTTTTTTCACTTAGCAAGATGCATTGAAGCTTCCTCCATGTCTTTCCATGTCTTGATATATTGCTGAATAATATTCCATTGTATGGACATATCAGAGTTTATCCACTCACTAATTAAAGGACATCTCAGTTGCTTCCAAAATGGTGCAGTTTGTGGTATGGACATAAATTTTCATTTAGGTAAATACAAAGGAGCACGATTGCTGAAACGTATGGTAAGAGTATTTTTCATTTTGTAAGAAACTGTCAAACTGTCTTTTTACCATTTTGCATTCCCACCAGGATATGATGTTGAATATCTTTTCTTACGCTTATTTACCCTCTGTATGTCTTCTTCGCAAGTTGTTTGGGTATTCTTTTCTAGCCTTATTGAGATATAACTCACATCTAACATTATGTAAGTTTAAGGTGCACAAAGCGATGGTTTGATACACCTATAGTTTTTGCAATGATTACCACAATAGGTTTAGTAACACATCCAACATCTCATAATTACCTTTTCTGAGGTGAAAACTTTCAAGATCGACTCATTTAGTAACTTTCAAGTTTACAATACAATGCTATAGTTACCATACTGTACATTAGACCCCCAGAACTCATTCATTTTATAACTGAAAGTCTGTACATTTTGACCCCCTTCCCTCATTTTACCCCCTAACCTCTGGCAACCAGCAATCTGTTCTCTGCATCTATGAGTTAGGTTTTGTTTGTTTGTTTGTTTGTTTGTTTAAGATTTCACATATAAGTGATATCATACAGTATTTGTATTTTTATGTCAGACTTATTTCACTTAGTATAATGCCTCAAGGTATATCTATGTTGTCAAAAATGTCAAGACTTCCTTCTTTTTTATAGCTGAATAATAGTCCATTATATCTATCGATCGATCTATCTATCTTATCTATCTATCTATCTATCTATCTATCTATCTATCTATCTATCTATCTATCTATCTATTTATCATCTATCTATCATATCATCTTTAGCCATTCATCCTTTGATAAACACTGTTTGTTTCCACGTCTTGCTTTGCTTATTTTTAAATCATATATATATTTTGCTGTTGAGTTGTGTGAGTTCCATTATGTATGTATGTATGTATGTATGTATTTATTTATTTATTTGATTCATTCCACCTACAGCACCTGGTCTTCCTAGGTGATCTTTCATCCAGTACTAACCAGGCCCAACCAACCATGCTTAGCTTCCGAGATCAGATGGGATCAAGCTTGTTCAGGGTGGCATGGGCATAGTCCCTATATATTTTGGATATTAATCTCTTAACATATATGTCGTTTGCAAACATTTTCCCTATTCCTAGGTTGACTTTGCATTTTGATTCTTTTCTTTTTTCTTTTACTGTGCCAAAGCTTTTTAGTTTGACAAAGACCCATATGTTGATTTTCGCTTTTGATGTTTGTGCTTTTAGTATCATATTCAAAAAATTGTTTTCAAGACCAATGTGAAGGAGCTTTTCCCTTCGTTTTATTTTTCTCCCAGGAGTTTTATAGTTTAAGTCTTTAGTTCATTTCAAGGTAATGTTTACAAGCGGTATAAGATAGGGGTCCAATTTTATTCTTTTGTGCGTAGGTGTCCAGTTTTCCCAACACTAGAAACCAAGGAGGCTGCCTTTCCTGTATTGAGTATCTTGGCTTCCTTGTCAATTAGTTGACTCTGGGTTTATTTCTAGACTCTTGATTCTTTTCTGTTAGGTGTGTTTGTTTTTCTGCCAGTACGATACTGTTTGAATTTCTATAGCTTCAAAATATAGTTTAAATGGGGAAGTATAACGCATCAAACTTTTTCTTTTTTTCTCAGGAGTGCTGTGGCTAGTCACGGTCTATTGTGGTTCCTTACAATTTTAGGATTTTCTATTTATGTAAAAAACCCTGCTATTGGAATTTTCATAAGAATCGTATTGAATCTGTAGACAGTTTTGGGTTGTAAGGACATATACTCCCTGGGTGATATGTGTGTATAGGTGATTTGCCCAAGACTTCTTAAAATGAAAAAGTCAAAAAACATTAAAAAGAGAAAAGAAAAAGAAACTGCTACATTAGAAAAGACTAAATGCATAGAGCAAAGTCTCCTAGTGTACACGAGGGCTGATCCAGCCCATTCCAGGTCAGAGAGGTGGATGAACAGCATCAGTTCTGACAGGCGAGGATTATCCTCTCTGTTTATGCTTCCTCTGGACCCATTTTCTCCTGGGCTGCATCACTTAATCTTAAAACACACTTTGACTCTTAACACACACAGGTGTTGTTGCTCCTTCTAGCCATGGAGTCGTGCTACTCTCCATGCCCCATTATCTGGGCCACAAGAAACTTTAAGTCAGCTTCCCATACCCATCACTCATACTAGTCATTTCCACACTGGGTCCATAAAAACAGACGCATGAGATTCATGCACAGGAACAAAACAAAGCTTTATTATTAGTAATGAACGAAACAAAACAAAACAAACAAACAAAAAAACTCTACTAAACGAGAAAAAATAAGCAAAGTTAAAAAACAAAAATAAGCTATATAGAAGACCTAAGTGCTCTGGGAGGTAAATGGGGGGAGGGGAAGAGTCAACTGCAGGCAGCAGGGGGTCCTGCCTGCTCCAAGACTGAAGGGGCATGGGAATGGGACAATGGCGCTTATCTACTGTCCTGAGACTTCCGACAGCTTCAGACCAACCAGCTTTGAGGAAAATGGCAGGACAGGGCTGGGAATGAGATGCTGTATCTCTAGGTACCCAGTTTGCTCCTGGATCACAGAGGTCAGGGTTAGACTTGCATTGCACACCTAAATGAGGCCCCATACAGTCCAGCCTGGAAGGACGGTGGAAGGAAGCAGTTCTTTCAGGAGGCTGATTTCCTCTTAGACCCCAAGGGAGTGGATTTTGACTTGGAGGTAAACGATTGATCGCTGGTTTTGTGCCCAACCAAGCCCTGGACAAGTGATGAGGGGGCCCTAATGGCAAGGCTCCTCCTCGTTGTCTCCATCGCTGATGCAGGGTAGCTGGGAATGGATGTTGAGACAGGCATGCCCTTAAAGGCAGCGTGGCTGGTAGTGGTGCTGGACCCGTCTTTGGAAGGAAGGGGGCTCTGCCTGGCAATGGAGGTTGGGACAGGCATGCCCTTAGAGGCAGCCTTGCTGGTAGTAGTGCTGGACCCGTCTTTGGAAGGAAGGGGGCTCTGCCTGGGAATGGATATTGCGACAGGTATGCCCTTACAGGCAGCCTTGCTGGTAGGGGTGCTGGACACTCCTTTGGAAGGAAGGGGGCTCTGCCTGGGCACACCCCTAGAGATGTGACCCAAGTTGGAGGCAGTAGGGCCTCCAGACACCCAGTTGTTAGTGCTGGTTCCCGTGGTGATCACATAAGTGCTCTGGCAAGGGGGGCCAGAGGTCTTCCGGCCCAAGCTTCCCCCATGGTGGTGTTTGGTGCTCGAGGCCTTACCCCTTTCTTCTGAAATGCTGAGTGTTCTAAAGAGGCAGCTCAGATCTGGTGTAGCCGCTCTATTCTCAGAGCCCATAGGTGCTGCTGAAATCCCCGCTCTGGAGGACGCAGAGCTTGTGACGCCCCATGTTGAGCCGTGCTGCTGACCGCTGGGACCAGATTTGGTCACAGCATTGGGCATGTTGGTGGCAACTGTGAAGCCAGAGGCAGTGGCTGTGGCAGAGCGGAATACAGTTGGGGTGGCAGCAAAGGCTGGCTGGGTGCTGGCATAGGTACCCAAGGCAGAAGTTGTGGGTAATGAGCCCCTCGAAGCTGTCCTTGTGATGTTACCCAAGGCTAGCTGGCCTGGAGCAAAGATTGGGGCCTGGGGTTGTGGAGCTGGAGCTGGAGCTGGAGCTGGAGCTGGAGCTGGAGCTGGAGCTGCCAGTGTTTTACCCTGGGCAGAGCTGTCAGAGGTGGTGGCTCTGTGCTGCTGCCCATTAAGGGATGCAGTGATGGGCTGGGCAGTGGCTCCAGAGCTCACAGGAAGTTTCCCAGCCAGGGTAGGCCTGCTAAAGCTCAGGGCAGGTGGGTTGGTGGCCACTGTGACTGAGGCCATATTACCACTGAGCGGTGTCTGAATGGTCTGTGCAGATAGCGAGGAATTGCCACTGGTGCCAGGGGGAGGCCCTGAGAGGAAAGGCTGGGAAGGTACAGTGATGTCCATGGGGGTGACCCCAGCGTCAGAGGCAGGGTGGGGAGCCAAGCCTGCAGATGTGCTGGTTCGGGGGCTGGCATTGACTGCAGAAGTGCCAGTGGAGAGAGAGGCACTAGGATCAGCGCTAGGAGGGGGGCCCTGTGAGGAGGCAGGAGGATCCACACACATTGGAGTGGGAGAATCGGTTCTGGAGCTGCTGGGAGGGGCAGGGAAGGTAAAAGGAGCATTTGCAGGGGCTGAAACCAAGGCACTGGGATGAGTGATGGGAGGGGGGCCCTGTGAGGAGGCAGGAGGATCCACACACATTGGAGTGGGGGAATCGGTTCTGGAGGTGCTGGGAGCGGCAGGGAAGGTTAAAGGAGCATTTGCAGGGGCTGATACCAAGGCACTCGGATCAGTGATGGGAGGGGGGCCCTGTGAGGAGGCAGGAGGATCCACACACATCGGAGTGGGGGAATCGGTTCTGGAGGTGCTGGGAGCGACAGGGAAGGTAAAAGGAGCATTCGCAGCAGCTGTAGGAGCAGGCCAGTGAGTGGTCAGGCTTTTGATTGCACAGGCCAAGCCCAGTGCTGAGAAGCGGGTAGGGGCAGAGGGGTTGAGGGGCGCTGCAGATAGGTCGGCCGTGCCTGACACCTGGAAGGAAGCACCTGTCAGCAGGGTGAATGGGGCTGGGGGCAGGGAGTGTGCAGAGGTACCTGGCAGGGGGTTTGAGAGGGCAAACACGGAAGCTGGTAAGCTGTGCTTTAACGGATGCACAGAGGTGGCCCCTCCAGCAGATTCCAAGTTGGGCTCTGGGCCTGGGGAATCCTGCTCCCTCCTGCCTTTCACCAGCCGTGGATCCATGCTAGGCGCTGGAGGGACAGCTGGTGCAGAAGCGGCCCCGGCGGCAGGCATGGCGGTCGAACTCGAAGGCTGCGCAGCACTGCAGGTGGTGATGGCCTCTGTCGCACCCCAAAGTGCACTGTTGATGCGCTGCAGCGCTGCTTTCTTCTCCGAGTCTAGGTCTTCTGCAGTGACTCGGAAACCTGGCTCAGGAGGTGATGGCAACTTCAGAGGCTCCCCTCGCCTGTGTGGCAGCAGAGGAAACTTGCGTTTTTTGGGCCTGGAACTGTCAGGTGTGGGCAAGCAGTTTCTCCGGGTTCGTTTCTGCCCTTTTGTTCCATCTGCATCTCTGTCAGGCTGGCTCTTCCTCTGAGAACCCTCCTGCAGCACTCTCTTTGAGCATGGCCCGGTGTGGGATGGCGCTGGACCCCACCTCTTCTGCACTGGCAGGAGGAAATCTTGAGTAGAGCTGTATGAGCTTGTGATGGCATTTCTTCTGGGGCAGAAGGTAATCCCAGAGGTCTTGGATTTCTTGTTGGATGTATCTTCTGAGCTCTGCACATGGGAGATTCTCCGCAGAGGCCCAGGCCTGGGCACCAGGGGAGAGACGCCTCTTCGGACCCCGAGGGGGCTAAATGCAGTCCGTGTACCCCCAGTGCCATCTGGACACTTACTCTGATCGGGCTGCTTCTGTAGGATTGCAGGGTGGTCTTGCTCCTGCTTGGCCGTCTCTTTCCAGCTTTCTCCCAGGGCCCTCGGGGCAACTTGCACTGTGCAGCTGTTTTGGGCACAGGTGGGTGTTGTGGGTGGCATCTGAGCGACCACGTGCTCCTGTGCCGCTCGGAGAGTGCCTCTGTCCACTGGAGACACCGAGCTGCAGGCCATCTTTGAGTCGGGAGCAGACGGCGCCGCCTTCCTCTGATGGCCATGCCTGCAGACTGAGGTAACGGTCTCCAGAAATCCGCGCAGGGACTGTGGCATCCTGGAAGACCGTCTCGGAGACGCTCTCACAGAGCTCAGAGGCGAGGTCCTCGGAGACTTGTGGTTTGGCTTGCAAGAGGATGGAGGAACGTGGACACCTGGGTGACTCCGGTGCGCCAGGGGAAGGTGGTGGGCGCCGTGAGCATGGCACCGGCCCTCCGGTGCCTGGGGTGGGGGTGGGGGGCAGACCTTGTCCAAGTAACCACCCATGGGGCAACTGGGTGAGGTCAGTCTTTGGATAAATAGCGGGCTCCAAGTGAGCTCCTTCAGAGGCCAACAGTGCCGAAGGCAAAGCGCCCACTGCCAGGTCTGTTGCCTGGATGCGCTTGGAATGTGCTAGCGAAGAATGGGCGCGCGTGCTCAGGGTCATGGGTGCGCAAAAAGATTCGGGGGCGGGGGAACGCGGGCACGACGACCACGTGTGACCAGGGATGAGCAAAGATGCGGATGTGTCCCGGACGCTCATGCTCAGGCACTTCCACCTCTGCTGAGAGGTGGAAGTGTTTGCTTGAGGGCGATCTGAGTATGAGCGTATTAATAGGCAGCGGCTTCTCCGCTGGCCGGGCCCAGCAGCTTTCGGGGATCATACTGTACCGCATAGGGTTCCACCTGGCAGAGGGGGAAGCCTGGGGGAATAGCGTTTCTGGCCCAGCTGCCACTGTACAAAGTGGCAGCTTTAGGATCTGCACCTTTGTGTCCTTCTGCCCTTTCCTCTGGGGACACGGGAGGGGAGAGCCGCTAAGAACTGAAGTGCCCACGTCACCCACACCCTGCTGGAATGGTGCCTGGAGAGGCAGCCTGGGCAGGTGGGAGAGACTTACTTAACACGGGACCTCACAATGCCACTTCTAGGCAATTCACCAAGAGAAATAAAAATTATGTTCTCACAAAAAACCTGTATGTGAATATTCTAGTATATTTTCTTATTTATTTATTTATGCAAAACTACTAGACATAGGACTAATGAAGTCTAATTTGTCTGGAGTGAATTTGTCATTATTTTTTAGTTGTTTTGGGAATAACACTATGTATACCGATCATTTCACAGTCCAATTAGAGGTTGTATTTTATCACTTAAATAAAATGTACAAGCCTCACACCATCCAGATTCTTTTCCTTTCCACCGTTACAGCTGTCATATGCATTATCCTTCCCCTCTGAGATACCACAGAATAGCACAGTATTCTGTCTTCATCTGAGTCATGCATATATGAAATAATTTAAGAAGAGAAAAATAGGTTACACAGTCACCTAGATACTCACCGTTTCTGTTCCTCTTTGTTCCCGAAGTTCCAAGATTCCCTCTCGTCTCATTTCTCTTCAGTCCAAAGAAGTTCCTTTCACATATTTTATAGCAAGTTGTCTGGTGGCGATGTTTTTTTTCTCTTGGTTGTCTTTCATGTCTATTAGCCTTCATTTGGGTTTTGTTTTTTTCTGGCTTTTGATCCTTCAGAATATCTTTGTTACATATAACATCCTGGGTTGATCTTATCTTTCGGCACTTTCAACATGTTACTCCACTCTCTACTGGTCTTTACGTTTTCTGTTGAGTAATCACAGCCCTTCAAATTGATATTCCCATATATAACAAACATATCATTTTCCTTGACTGCTTTTAAGATTCTTCTTCATCTTTGCTTTCTTTATGAGATTAATTATGTCGGGGCGAGGCTTTCTGAGCTTAGATCCGTGTGTAATAAATTGGTGAAATTTTCAACCACCCTTCAGATACTTTGTTGACTCAAGAGTTAGAACTTTCCGTATTGTTTTGCGCATCTCTGAAGGCTCTTACTTTTTGTTTAACCTTTTTTTTCCCTACTTTGTATTTGTCATTTCTGTCAGTCTCCATTTTCTGACTCTGTCCTCTGTTTCTTCCATTCTGTTAGTGAGGCTGTCCAGTGAATTTTTGATTTTGGAAATTGTATGTGAAGTTCTAAAATTTTGCATTTGCTTTTGTTCCCCCATAGTTTTTATTTCTCTGCCGAGAATGTGTTCCTTCCAATTACTTTCCAGAGAATTTACCTTTACCTCATTGAGCAGGTTATAATAGATACTTGGTCTGATAATTCCTTCATGTGGGTGATTTCATGGCTGGGTCTCTTGAATGTCTTTCCCTCTGAGAACTGGTGAGATGTTCCTAATTCTTGGTTTTGTTGTGTCATTTTGGATGGTATCCTGGACAGGTGGCTTATTACATTGTGAGGCTTCGATTCCTCTTAAAATCCCCCGAAGTTTGTTAATGTTTCTTTCTCCGTTATTTCATTAAGCAATCGACGCAGTCGAGGTCAAACTCCATGTCGTGTCGTGCCTTCTGTGGCACTGTTCTACCCACAGTGCTTTGGTTGTACTGTTTCGGTCCACGGGGTCCACACACCCCTCAGGGGTTCATCTGGGCGCTGAGTGGTGGTTTCTTTTGTAGTTCAGTTCTCCAAGCCTTCACTCTCCTCCTTTGGGTTTATTTGTGTGTGTGGCTCAGGGTGAGCCCAGGACTAATGCTGATTCATACACAGACTTAAATAACCCCCTTCTCCAACCTCCTCCTCATCAGGACTCTCCCCACATTCTCGGGCGTCAAGGGCTCCTCTTACGTGTTCCTCTCTCAGTGTTTTAGCCCCTGTGCTGTTATGGGGTTCCACACAACTAGGTCAACTTTGTAGGGGAAACAGCAACAGCAAGAGAAAAGAAAGGAGATAATAATACGTATTTTCCTACACTCTTCAGACCACAGGACTCTTTTTACCTGTTCCTTTGTCCAGAGATGTAAGTAATTTCTCAAGGTTTTAGGTGCCTCTGCCATCACTGAAGCTGCAGGGGAGACATCGTAACTGGGGAGAGAAAAACAAAACAAATAAGGATGACCTCCTCGCTTCTCAATAGGCAAGGCCTGGTTTCTGACTAGTCTGGTTAGGAATAAGGGTTGATCGCAGAGTTTTTATCTTCAGGGGCTGCCAGACTTCCCCTGCCTTTGGTAAGCTAAGACACAGAGGTGGCAAAAAAAACCACCACAATCACTCTATTACGGGTTGTTATTCAGGTGTGGCTGTTATTTATTACTCTTAGTGTTTTCAAGCACACGCTTTTTGTTCTCTTTCCAGAATTTCATTTGTAATCTGTGAAAGAAAGAAGGGTTG
Source organism: Rousettus aegyptiacus (assembly GCF_014176215.1). Taxonomy (NCBI): domain Eukaryota; kingdom Metazoa; phylum Chordata; class Mammalia; order Chiroptera; family Pteropodidae; genus Rousettus; species Rousettus aegyptiacus. The sequence continues at coordinate 12,036,356 of NW_023416308.1, forward strand.
TATGGGGCTTACTCCATCTTGGCCCAACCAGAAGTCTACAGTCATTTTAACAATAACTGTATTTATGTTGTTGTAAATAGCAAGATCGTCTTTTTCCGCTCGGATACTATTCTGTTATAAGAATATACCACATTTTCGTAATCCATTCATCTATCGCTGGACATTAAATTATTTCCATATCGTGGGTACTGTGATTAATACATGAAAGTACAGATATCTCTTTGAGATCATTATGTCGATCCCTTTGGATATCTCCTACAAAGTGGGACTGCTGGATTGTGCTAAGTGAAATAAGCTGGTCATCAGACCAATATTGCATGATTCCACTTACACAAGGAATCTAAAATAGTCAAATTCATAGTTGAGAACATTGCATCGCATATACACATAGCTCGTTTGGTTGCACGTTGCTCTATTTTCTTCTGAAGATATTGGTTTTTTTTTGTTGTTGTTGTTGTTTTACAAATTTACTGTTTATGGCAACCCTACAAGTCTATTGGCATCATTTTGTCCAATAGCACTGTCTTACTCTGAATCTCTGTGTCACATTTCGGTAAGTATTGCAAAATTTTTGACATTTTCATTATAAGATTTATGGTAATCTCTGATGTTACTATTGTAATTGTTTTGGGGAACCAAAACCATGCCCAGATAAGATGGGAAACTAACTGATACATGCTGTATGTGTTCTGACTGCTCCATGGACTGGTTTTTCCCCTTCTATCTTATTATCCTTGAGCCTCCTTATTCTTTGAGACTGAACAATGTTGAAATCAGGCCAATTAAGAACCCTGCAATGGCTTCTAAGTATTTAAGTGAAAGGAAGAGTCACACATCTCTCCCTTTATAGTCAAAGTAAAAATGATTAAACTTAGAGGCAAAGACATGTTTGAAAGCTGAGATAGGCCAAAAGCTAGGCCTCTTGTTCCAAACAGTTCCTAATTGTGACTGCAAAGGAAAAGGTCTTGAAGATTGACTCTTGGTAGGGACTACTGCAGCTGGTGACTTTAAATTGAAGCCAATGATCATTTGCCATTCAAAAAATCCTAGGGCTCTTAAGAATTATGCTAAATCAACTCTGTTTGTCGGTACAATGGAATAACAAAGCCTGGATGACAGCATATCTGATTATAACATGGTTTACTGAATATTTTAAGCCCACTGTTAAGACCTACTGCTCAGGAAAAGAGTTTTTTCAAGATAGTACTGCCCACTGACAATGCAGCTGGTCACCCAAGGGCTCTGATGGAGAAGTACAAAGAGATTCAAGTTTTCATGCCTTCTAACACAACACCCATTCTCGCAACATTAACAGGAGTTTGGAAGAAGTTGAATCTAACCCTCTTGGATGACATTGAGGAGTCTAAGACTTCAGTGGAGGGAGTAACTGCAAATGTGGGAGAAATAGTAAGAGAATTAGCATTAGAAGTCGAGCCTGAAGATATGACTGAATTCTGATAAAACTTTTAACGGATGAGGAGTTGCTTTTTATGGTGAGCAAACAGAGTAATTTCTTAAGATGGAATGTACTCCTGGTGAAGGTGCTGTGAAGGTTGTTGAAATGACAATAAAGGATTTAGAACACTACATAAAACTAGTTTATCGAACAGTGGCAGGGTTTGAGAG